>NW_024736071.1:16170270-16196301 GCF_018991925.1 Homarus americanus
TATAGATAATTAGAGATGACGGGATAATGACATATAGTAATGGGCAAAATTAAAGATAACAGGGCTTGGGAATGGATTAATTAAAGTTGTCCTTGGAAGGATATAAAAGGTGGTGGGCTGTGGTCGCCATCATTCAGACTTGAGGATGGAGTCTTGATTCATTTATTAATAAAGAAGAAGAGGAGGGAGAGGATAAGAGAAGAATAAGAAAATAAAGATAATCAAAAAGCAGAAGCAGAAAATAAAAAAATGTAAAATAAGAAAAGGAATGAAAGAAAAGAAGAAAAAGAAGAAGACGAAGAAATAGAAGAAGAATTAAAAAAAAGGAAAAGGAGTAGAAGAAACACTAGAAATAAAAAGGAAGATAAAACAAGGAAGAAGAGGGGCAAAATAAATCATTAAATTCTCAAGAAGGACTTCCTATCTCAAGTGCTTCATTATACAGGACACACATGATAAAAAATAACATAACATGGTCTAGTATGACATTATTTAAACCCGTTACTTTAAATTACCTCATTAGCGATAATTGAGATTGTTGGCTTATTAGATTCTGTCATTAATATCATATTTTTGTTTCCATCTCGGCCAGGTTAATGTATTATACAGGATGACCTAACATAATATATACGCTTCCTGTGTTGTAATTATCTCGTGAGCGTTATTTACCTTATTAAGTTCCACGTCATGTTTAAGCGAGTTATAACTAATGAGTTTCTCCAGGTGATCCAATAGAGATATCAAGTACTGAGTTATATAAGAAAAAGATACATCTCATATAAGGAAATATATATCGAGTAGCTCCGTTATCATTTTACGAGTTGATAATAATAGAGATATATATTATATAACTTATGAGCTATATAGGAAATTACTAAAACCCATATATACTCCCCATAAGGTTATATATTCAACAGATAGCATATTATTACTAGACTATAACAGAGAGTATTACAGCCAGATTCTAACATAGTCTGTAAATACGACATAATTGGGGTATACGTCTTGTCCTAGTCTTGTCTCAGTCTTGGCTCAGTCTTGGTTCAGTCTTGGTTCAGTCTTGGCTCAGTCTTGGCTCTTCTTTGGTAATGGTCCCTTAGGGGTTATGAAGGACGCCACCCGACTATGTGGTGCTTTCGTTCACGTCTCCCGCAGAGCAGCTTTTTCTGTAGCACCTCCTCCAAACATTTCCTTTGGCGAATATTAAAAAATAAAAACAAAGATATATATATATATATATATATATATATATATATATATATATATATATATATATATATATATATATATATATATATATATATATATATATATATATATATATATATATCACTGTAAGTATTATTTTTTTTAACTAAAGACACCATAACGTTCCACCTCAACACCTGAGAGAGGGGGGAGGAAGGGGGATTCACTTTCTCATAAATTCAATGCATATTTTATCATTATCTCTTTGTTGTGTAATCCCAGGTTGGTAATGTGACTTCATATGTATGCTCGTGTCTATCTCTGCCTCACCTTAAATAAATAATGAATTACATCTTCATATAAACTTTTCACTTTTGTAACGTAGATTTTTTTCATAATTGTGATTAAAGAAAGATGTGTGGATTAGCTTAGCTTAGGTTGGGTTAGGTTAGGTTATATATTTTAGTTTGATATATAATTTGTTGACAATCTTGGAGAGTATAAGTTTTTAAGGGAGGATAAACGTCTTTTTATTTTCCTTCGTAATTTAGTTTCTTGTGAACGTGATGGTATAGCAAGAAAAGTGAGATATAAAACGAGCGAAATTGAGAGAGAGAGAGAGAATAATGACCACTTAACCACACCTATAATATTAGACTCACAAGCTTATTCTGCCGCCGGATTTGCAATTGTTACTTTTCCAGGAAGCAAAGAGCAAAACAGCGTCCCTGTGTTAAGAATGCATATCACCACTAACGAGAACCATGGAAAAGCAGGATGCATAAATTACCCACTCATCTTGTGTCTCCTTGGTGATAAAAACTCTTACCCCAGGAGCTCAGCAGCCTGTCATGGCCAACCTGTAAACAAAGTCATATATCTTAGACCTCATTCATTATTGTTAGAGTAAAGTAGGATTGTCTTTTCTTTAGTTTTGTTGAGTCCAGATGATGAATAGGAAAGGAAAGGTTGAAGAGGTGTGTCCTTCCCTTTTTCCCTGGTGAGCTGTTGTGGGTGAGATTTAAACCTTTGGGTGAATGTGTGAGGTTTGGGTTGGTTTGGTTTGGTTTGGTTTGGTTTGGTTTGGTTTGGTTTGTTTTGGTTTGTTTTGGTTTGTTTTGGTTTGGTTTGGTTTGGTTTGTTTTGTAGTCGTCAGTGAGCACATTTGATGATCTATTGATAAAAATACTGAATACGGTAACAGATCACTCAGCGTATTTTTTCTTATGAAGACGCGTGAAGGTTATTAATTGAAGCAGTCTTATAACTCAAAGTCTTTATAACTCCTTATAAGGTCAATGATGAAAAGACTTATTAACACAAATATAAAATTTGGTCAAGTCATTCATGGAGTTTGGATCTTCTTTTGTTTTTATTTATATTTTTATTTTTAACCTTCAAACGCTTCGAAATGTTAGTAAAAATGTGTTAGGCAGACATAGAATACGAGTCATAGGAGCTGAAGATCGCATTAATAGGATTTTGTTTATCCATAACTAAATTACATTAGAGATTCATTGGATTTTTTTTTATCACCAACAATATTTATTTATATATTTATGGATTGTGTCTGTATAGCCGGTGGTCGGATGGGTGCACACACACACACACACACACACACACACACACACACACACACACACACACACACACACACACTACCGTAGCCTCAGTTTTCTCATGTACAGAATAGACACTGGACACAAATACTCCATATTTTTTGTTAGGGACGGAAATCCTTTTATGGTCGTGCCACTTACAATGAGACGTTGTGTTTGTTCCGTTCCGTTATTGTTGTCCTTCTATCAACACGATACACGGTTAGAGTCCATCCTATATTTCAGGTCTATTGTGTTGAAACGTGGAGGAAAAATAACCCATTCTAACACAATAACATTCCTTTTTTCCTCTCTCTCTTCATAAACTTCGGTCACACACCACAGTTTCTTGCCTCGTGTCCTGTTGTTTGTCTAATGTAAATAAATCGAGTCGGCATTTAGCCAAAACAAATACCATGTAAAGAGATATATAATAGAGATACCAGTTTTTATTTAGATTTTTTTATCTGTTTTATAAATAAATATTAAAAAAAATCAGTAAACAGGGCTATCGAACTAAGTTTATTTACTATTAAGAACTTCTTAGGATCTTACGGACAGGTCAAAGCATTTCTTGTCACAATGAACACAGTCACAAGATCACAATGAGCGAAAATTCCCCCCAAAATTCACAAAGTTACACCTCTTATCCTTTTTATTTTGACCACTCTTAATGAACCTTATCATGAGTGGCGATAATTCCGCAGACTTAATTCCCCTGATTGAGTGATAGGTCAAATAAGAGTAAAAATCTAATGAAACGTGGTGGAAATGTCCCTTAAAATTGCTCCTCACTCTGAATTAATATCAATATAAAGTAGAATTTATCGAAATAAGTAGAAAAAAAGCCAACGGATGTGAGATGATTCGTGTCTGTGATTCGTTGTTACGCGGAAACACCATTGAAATAAATGGACAGATAAAATACATGAAACTTTTTATTATTATTTAGTTTTTTAAGATTTTCCCACAAGAGTTAGAAATAAATGATCTTATTTACCCTCCAGAGATGACGAAAGAACAGGACTAAAATGTAGGTTAAAAGGAACACTTAAATACCTAGTTAAATGCGTCATTACTCGGCAGTGAAGGAGGAAGAGGAGGAGGCGATTATCTCAAGGTGAGTACGAGAACGGTGGTGGACGAGGGTGTGTGGGGTGATAACGCTGAATATTAGACAAACTTATTGACTGTACCGAGGCTGTTGTTATGTCGGAGTTAACATTAAACTTGCATCAATGATTATCACAACAGCTTCCAACTCAAGTCTTTTAAGAGAAGTTAATTTTAAGCCCACAAGTCATAGTATGTTAACTTTAAACTAACACCAGTGGTAAGTTAGGGTGAACATCAAACTCACAATCGAGATAACCAGATAAAAAAAAGGATAAAAAAAAAACAAGAGTCTGGTGGATAACTCTCTCTTTCTGTCATCCAAGGTGAGAGGCCCATGTTCGTGTGAATCTTTCCTCTCACTGTTTGTACTGTAAATCTCCCATGGAAGAAGAATTTATTCCTAAGGATGTGTGTCACTTGGGCACCATACTCACTAGACAAGGCGGCCCCCACCTGCCATCGTTGTTGGGTTACGAGAAGATAAAGTGGTGGATCCACTTATTTTTCCGTTTCCATAGGAAGTTATATTCCTTTTACTGCAAATGGAAACTCTTAAGCGCGTGTGATGAGGATGGTAGTGGTTTCATTACCTACTCCCTGCCATTGTAAGGAACCATATTCATTTATTCTTAGTGGAACATTACGGAAATATCAGAGCTGGCGGTCAACCTTGTAGCACGGAATAGGTATTAGCATAGACAATGTTATGGCGCTAGATTAGACATCCAACAAGACCTTGGTATCTTCCGCATCCAAACACAAATCAAATATTTACTTGAACAATTCGATTTTTATTCTCTGCAATACGGAACAGTTTACCAGGTAATATAACATTGGTTGTGAAAACAACTTTGTATTTTCTTTCGACGTTTCGAAGACTGAGAATTTGAGATAATTTTTATTCTTGCTTAGAAATAACAAATTTTTTCTGCTTCTTAGACAATACAGCGCTTGTTCTATGGTGTTATGCGATGCTGAAAAATGAACTTTGAGACAAGAGAAATATAAATGCTCCTCATCTCAGTCTTAGTTATCTTACATACCAGAAACCAAAGGCTGCCGAATAGGGATATTTGCTTAACACTTATAATTTCTATGTAGTATTTTTTAAACTTTTGACTGGCCATAGACGATCATAGAGAACCTTTCTGTAGGTGAACTGAAACACTTCCAATATCCACACGGAAATGTTCAGGCTTGTTTCCTCGGTTCAAGTCTATAAAGCGGGACGGCAACTCCCTCAATAAGTTATCAAGCTTACCAACGCACCCATTCCCTTGTCCAATGAATTCATATCTGAGAACTTCAAACAGAGATAGGAAGCGCGATGCGCCATATCTTCGTTGCTGTGTTTGCTACTACCTCAGTTTGTTATGGAAGCATTTGATGTAGCTTCACCTGTCGTGAATTAGCTGTCCTATTTCTGTAGCTTGATATGTAGCTCATTTCAATGTGCCGTAATGTCGACGAGGAATGCTAGATCAGAGAGCCTCCATTATAGTGTATTTCTGTATTGACTTACCTTACACATACATGAAAGTTGACAAATATTTTATATCATAGAATCGTTTAAACAGTTTACCTTTAATGAGACAGCGCACGCCAGAAGGATAGCTAAAAGTCGATCACGTATTTGAAATCACGTGTAATGTTACAGAGATTCTTTTAAAGGGCGACACAGCGAAAGAAAATATTTGTTTCAGGATATAACCTCGATCAGACATCTCGCCTTTAATCCACTCATCTAAGCCAGCCTTGGAGCCTACCATAACCTTTACCCCACCAGTTGAAATACCACTCAATTTCTCCCCTTTGAGTTCATAGCGACTTTCACCTCTAAGAAAATGTCTTCACCAGTCAATGTCGCTCTCATATACCGGAGGGCCGACAGTCTCTCGGTGACATGGAAATTCTTGTTGACTCCACGAATGAAGATGACCAGTTGGGCTGTATCAGTTCTATCACTGCTTTCGCCAACAGCATTGGAAAAAGCACTGAATCCAATTGCTTGTTTTTCCAATGATGCACTTATGTCATTTGCAAGTTCGTCAATTTGCCTCACTACAGTATGGCGTGAAAGACAATTTTATCCACATTTCTACTCTCATTTGGGTAAATTAATTGTACAGCGTCTCTGACACAACTCCCTACGAACTCTCCGTCTCAGGATGTCTTTGAAAACTTCGTCAACTGTGACGCACCACGTAACTTACTCCAACAATGACGTCAGCACCACTTTTCATGTTCTAGAATACCATTGACTGCCTAAGGAACTTCTTCATTGTATGGACTTCCTCTCCCTGGAACTTGTTATATTAGTCACTATATTAGTAACAATTTGACTAATATGTTGCATCTATACATTAGTCAGGTAACTAATTTAACCTAACGTAACCTGGTGAATCGGACCTGAAGTACTCCGCTCTGGCTACTCCTATAATTACCAGTAAAATATGCACCGGTGATAACAGGTATTTTGTGAATAATTAATGAATTTCACGTGAGAGATCATTAGCGTTCCCACGGGCTCAGTTGTATAACATATTGCCTCATTAATCAGTTAATTAAATCAAGGTATTGGGTATTTATGTACTTATAAGTGATAATAACCTTCTATAATTTTCTAAAACATTTAGGTTTGGGAGTATGTATATATGTTTGTGTATCTATATATATGTACACACACACACATACACACACACACACACACATACACACACACACACACACACACACACACACACACACACACACACACACACACACACACACACACACACACGAAACACAATCTGACATGAAAATTGTTAATAGGTGGGTCAAACTCTTCCTGTAGTAGGGGTGAAGGAGGTTATCAAGCTCCCCATAGACGGTCTTCAATACTTCAGCTGCAGGAGGACGCTTGAGTCATATTACTGGTAAAGAAATTTAAGTTTTGAAATTGAAACACTCGTAATGGCTGACTGGAGAAAACTACCGAACGAGGGCAATTGGAACGAGCATGAGATTAGTCCCTTGTTGATGTGAAATTTCCTATATATGTTTAATAACTTATATTCTTACAAGCTTCATAATAGCGATAACTTGTACTTCGTTATAAATACATGATATCTAGTGCATAACATAGCTCCGTTAAGCATTGCTATACTATAACATTGTTAATTATGTATTGTACTATGGGTTAGTGTGTGTGTGTGTGTGTGTGTGTGTGTGTGTGTGTGTGTGTGTGTGTGTGTGTGTGTGTAGGATATAATATACAGTACGTTACTATATTATATGTTATTATGGTGTGCGTTACAGTACCATCATGTATATTACTACTGAATAAGATATCATGGTGCCTATAACACTGTATTACCTGCTATCATAATACACAGTGTACCCATAACACACTGTGGGCTATTAATGCTGACATATTTTTTCTCGATAATTTAGGAGAATAATTTTACACCATGTGGCATATACAAATGGATATCATATTACTGTATGTTATTCCAGAGGGCATGACTCGGTAAAGGTATGACTCGGTGAGGGCATGACTTGGTGAGGGCATGACTTGGTGAGGGCATGACTCGGTAAAGGTATGACTCGGTAAGGGCATGACTCGGTAAAGGTATGACTTGGTGAGGGCATGACTTGGTGAGGGCATGACTTGGTGAGGGCATGACTCGGTAAAGGTATGACTCGGTAAGGGCATGACTCGGTAAAGGTATGACTTGGTGAGGGCATGACTTCGTAAGGGCATGACTTGGTGAGGGCATGACTTGATGAGGGCATGATTCAGTAAATTCGTCTACCATGATACTTCCTCAGATAAACGCGTGATATCATGGTACTGTAAAATGGATTATTATATTCTCTGTAATATATATAACCTAAATTATGTTATAATTAATAGTATTTTAATTAATTTCCAAGTTATGATATAATACAATTTATGATGTAATTGGTATCCCTTTTATTAACTAATAAATTATATAATATGTATTGTAAGGGGGCGATAATTATTGTAGGTTTGAACATTATCGCCGGCGGGGGGAGTTTATAATATATTCAATACTTTATCGTATGTGTGGGACCAATGTTGTGCTGGGGTGAGAGGGCCATGTTTGAAAAGGTACCACGCACGTATTTAGAAATCCCTGGACACTTTCATCAATGTTTGGTGAGCTGTGTCAGCCATTCATGATCGGAGTGTTGGATACTTTTCATGTGTTATTTAATGTCTTTCCAAGTAATCAAATTCTGGGTAGGTTAGGCTAGGTTAGTGTTAGGAAGTGGGGGAGGGGTAGGAATAGAAGTATGGGTTGGGATAGGTGGGGGTATCCGGGTAGGGAAGCCGATGGGAGGGTACACGGTTATGGGAAGGAGGAGGGAAGGGAGGGAAGGAAGGAAGGAGGGAAGTGAGTTGCCGTAATGTAGAAGAAATACAGGTGAGAGATGGAAGTAGAAGGCCAGGTGTTTAAAGACCAGAAAATCAATAAATAGATTGATAACGGAGATGAATAACAACGATAGATTGGATAATAGATTGATAGATGTAGAGATAGATGGATAGTCAGGTGATGAAAGAGAGATTGTATAACACAGACTGAGAGGTAGAGGAGTTGACTTTCATGCAGACAAATAAACAATTTACAAACAGAGGACACGAGCTCGGACAGTCACTCTCCATCATTATCGTCAATACGGCCGCTGGTCAGTCCTTGCCATGGCTAACTGTACACACACCTTCACATGCTGTTTGGTTAATGCTCTTGTAAAACACACACACACACACACACACACACACACACACACACACACACACACACACACACACACACACACACACACACACACACACACATACACACACATACACACACACACTTTCCTCCCTGTTGTTTTTGGCTCACCTTAACACGGTCTTGCTTCCTTATATAAACACCATCTCTTTATATAAATTCTATCTATTTACATGAATAACATTAACCTCTTCATATAAACTCTATATATTTATCTAAACTACGTCTATTTACATAAACTTGGTCTAATTATATATTCTCTGTCTAGTTATATAATCTCTCTGTATATCAACTCTGCCTCTTCATATAACAAGTAGTAGTTGTTTTGTTCTTTGGGTTATTTTCATCAGAGCAAAAATTCCATATATTTCAGTATAAACCTAACGTAAACTAACGTAACCAAACCTAATCCAACCTAACCCAACGTAAACTAACGTAACCTAACCTAATCCAACCTAACCTAACCTAACCTAACCTAACCTAACCTAACCTAACCTAACCTAATCCAACCTAACCCAACGTAAACTAACGTAACCTAACCTAATCCAACCCAATCTACGTTAACATAACCTAACATCACTTAACCTAATGTAATTTAATTAAAGTCAATATAGATTAAAATGGCGAAGGACGACCTGAGGATTTGGAGTCAGAAAGTAATTTAGGTAATTACTTATCTTAATGACTCTTGGGATAATTTTTTTCGTTTTGCAGCTCTAATAACTCTCCACCTGTAATTTGTTATGGTGATTTTTAATGTTATTCTGTATGTAATGAAGGAATTAATTACGCTAAAAACCAATAACAACAGAAAAGTGTTTATGAAGAAAAAAAAAACAAGCCTCGTCATTCTCAAGGAAAAACTACAAAATATTGATATAGTTTCAAAATTTCAACATAAACAGGAACTCTTCAGAGCCCTAAGTAAATGGTATGATTTTACATTTACGAAACAGTTATTAATTTCCATAAAGTTATACAAACGATAACCTAGCCTAACCTAACCTAACCTAACCTAACCTAACCTAACCTAACCTAAAATTATCAATATATATATATAAATAGTCTCGAGACGTGATTATTATAGTTTTCCTTAAATTAATTGTTTTTTGTTCTATAAAAAAAAAGTTCAATTTATTCCTATTTTATCTTAATTTCCTTCCATTATGTCTGTAGAATATTTAATACCATGAAATATTCACATTACAGTAAATATAATAATGTAGATTACAAAATATTCCTGTATCCTCTTATGGTCGTAGCTACAACACTTCAAGCCCTATAAATCGACCTTGTGAGCGTGTTACATGTAATGGTTAGTACAGGGAGTTAGTACAGTACACCATGATACTGTAATGGGACCTGTTCACCTGTACCCACACCTTCCTCACTCTCCTGCAAAACACCTGTAATTATCGCTGGAAAAATGATACCGTGATGATAGGTGTTTTATGACTAATTATTATATTACACGTGAGAGTTCATTTGCGTTCTCGCGGGTTTTCAGTTTTTTTGGGGGGTAATTTATAGTCTTATTACGTTTTTAATAAAGGCCAGGTAGTTAATGTGATTATTATATCTGAATAGTTCATTATTTTCGGGTGATTCAACAAAGAGAAACGTATTGTGTATAATATGTGTGTGTGTGTGTGTGCGTGTGTGTGTGTGTGTGTGTGTGTGTGTGTGTGTGTGTGTGTGGGTGGGTGGGTGGGTGGGTGACTGGGTGGGTGGGGTGGGAGGGTGGTGGGTGACTGGGTGGGTGGGAGGTGGAGGTGGGTGGGCACAGCGTTCAACAGTCATCTGCTGTACCTAACAACATGGCCACATTCTCTTGTTGGCCATGATTGATAGGCCATAACTTGAACTCAACTTACGGTATCACGATAAGAGTGGTGGCGAGGCAAGATAGCGCACGTCGGCCATACCTGTTGATGTAAGGCTCTGCAGTAGTGACATGCGCCCTTGCTGGGTACTGGCGCCTAGGACTCAGCTTCATAATAGTGGCGTTATGTACAGCAGCGTTAAGCAATACAGAGATAGAGTAGTATTAATTTTTACTCTAAAACTGCAGTAAACATTATTATGAAGCAACATTTTTAATTTGTACTATGAACAAGTTTTATTGAACGATATTATGAAAGATCTCCACTGGCAGGTTTATTAAATATGCGTTCAGGTCTCCAGCAGGTCCATGTCCAGGTCACCAGCAGGTACACGTCTAGGTCACCAGCAGGTACATGTCCAGGTCACCAGCAGGTACATGTCCAGGTCACCATTGAGACCACCCTTTATGTGGGCTCCTTTATATGCCGCAAGAACTGACTACGCCATTGGCTATATAATGGCGTCATAAATTTTCATAACGTCGATTTTAGCCAATCAGAAACGCACTATCCTCCTCACTGAGAACTGGACTGCAAACCTCTCAGAATCTTCCTTACGATTCTTGTCTGCCGATCACTTTGTGGACAGCGGAAGTAATGGATTAACCCCCCCACACATGTTTTATATGGACAAAAAAAAAACATGAAAAAACTAAAACATGTCGAAATTGGCTTGAGATGTGGATCTGTGTGATTGGCTCCTAGGCTCTAGATCAGCCAATATCATCTCGGTTTACACAGCGTGTTGCCTTTCTGCTTGCCTTGTTGACAAACATTGGCCGGCCGCGTTCACTCTGCTGGTAAAGATATCAGGGCACGTATACTGCATCTAACTTGACTGAGCTAATACCAGGACCCAAATCTTTATACTGAACTGTATGTTTGTTTAGGCTGTTTCGTTTTATTGGGGGTGAAATGGCCTGGTTAGGTTAGGTTAGGTTAATCTCACCTGTTGTATACTACATTTGTTAAGGAGTCGTTAGTTCGCTCCTATATCACTCTTGGTTAACTCAGCCGTAAAACAGCCCCCTTACATTACAGTGTGGTTTGTGGGTGTGGTCGAGTGTAATGCCGGCAACTCTGTGCATTACTGGTATAGTCCACTGTGTGTATAAAAGCCGTCATACTTATGTGACCCATTATCATACAAAGTGAATTAATTCTTTTTCAGACTGGTAGTGTACCGGGCTCTCCAGAATGCCAAAAATCGTTTACTTTTCATAACCTGACCTCATATAAATAATCCCCCAATCGCCTATGCAAATTTCTTTCATTCTCATTAACAAAATAAAATGAAAGAATATAAAATTATTGTCAGTTAAATTAATCAAAATTAATTACAAGGATTTTTCAATTACGCCAGCCATATTGTAACTAATTAATGGACCCCGTGTGAGAATTCATTGGTATTTCCATAGTTGTTCACTGGATAT
Organism: Homarus americanus; assembly: GCF_018991925.1. Lineage (NCBI taxonomy): Eukaryota > Metazoa > Arthropoda > Malacostraca > Decapoda > Nephropidae > Homarus > Homarus americanus. Next base: position 16,182,276 of record NW_024736071.1, read on the forward strand.
TCAGTCACCTAATTAAATGTTACTGTATCGTATGATATAATTAAGAATTAATCTACACAAAATATCATTCATTTGCCTAATAATACTTGATTTGTGTGTGTGTGTGTGTGTGTGTGTGTGTGTGAGTGTGTGTGTGTGTGAGTGTGTGTGTGTGTGTGTGTGTGTGTGTTTTATATGAAAATACGTTAATGCATGTCCATTGGAATGTATAGTACAGAGGAAAGGTAAAACTTCACAGACAGACAGACAGACAGACAGACAGACAGACAGACAGACCAGAGAGGAAAACAGACAGAAAGACAGACATATAAGAAATAAAGAGAGAGAGAAAGAGGTAGAGTCAGCAAGTGGCTAAGTAAGAGATGCTAATGTTATTGCAAACATAATATGCAAACACGCGCCATAATCACAACCTCAGGAAAGTCTCCCCACGCCAGCTGCCTCCACCAACACACACAACAGAACCAATAAAATTTACACGAGCGCTTAAACAACAACGCTGTAGGAGGGAGACCAGCACAATGCTCCTCTTAACGTCTCAAGGAAGCAAGAACACCAAATTCTTACACCTCCAAGAAGTCGGAAAAATCGCAAGACGTTACAAGAGCCATCCAATAGTTTCCACTGCTAACATGTGGGAATTATTTAAGGAAGCAGGTCCTTCTGAACCTTCCTAATGCTTGGGTTAATCCATTAGGAACCATCCAATTACTTTCTGAATACATTATGATACAAGGTTTTATCTATAAGGAGCCATCCAGTTGCTGTAATTAGTAAAGACGTGTTTATAAAACTTTAAAACAGAAAGGCTTATTCAAGAGGGATTGTCCAATTCCCTTAACAAGCAAAAAATAAAGTTTCTGAATCTTTATAATAGAAGATCTCCATTTGGAGCCGTCCAATTGCTTTAACAAGCAATTACGCTTAAAAGGGGCATTGCACTTGCTTCCACGAACAATGTGTAGCAAGTGTACAGGCAAACAGTTCCCTCTGTAGCACTGAAGCATCATGTTAATGAACAAGTTTTACAGCATATTGCATGACTAAAATAGAGCAACATAGCGAGGCAGCCCCCACTGTCTGAGTGCTATTGTACTATACACAGCCTCAGTCAATATATAATAAGAATCGTAAAGAGAACCGAATTTTCTAAGATTTTATTTCAATTAATAAGATACACCTCTAGAATAAAATATATTTCAAAGACGATTATTATTATTATTATTATTATTATTATTATTATTATTATTATTATTATTATTATTATTATTATTATTATTATTATTATTATTATTATTATTATTATTATTATTATTATTATTATTATTATTCACTCTTCTAAATAACTCATTGAATACCCAATCCAATAATATATCTTCCACCATTAAGTTTAATCTGGTATTTATGTCCCACACTTTCATGTAAAGACCGTGGCATCAATCATAGTGAAGTGTCATTTGTGTGTCAGGCACCATAGTAGGAGGGACACTGTAACAATAAAGTACAATGTAGTATCTATGACGTCAAGCACCATTGGTTGTGTGCGCCACTGCCTGAGCCCTGGGTCGTTCTGCGTGGCCTTGAGTATTACGATTTCACATTAGAATTCAAATTCAAAACATTTATTCAGAGACAACAGCGGTGTGCAGGTGTAGGTGCAAGGCGGTACACACACAGGGATTACACACTTACACACATATATACATATATACATACATAAACACAAGAATACTGAAACAAGCAAATAACTGAAGCATGTAAGGATACACACACACACACACACACACACACACACACACACACACACACCAACTAGATTCTCACAGACTTACATCAAAACTAAAACTCTTAATCGTCGAACTGAACTTTTGCTCCGAGTCAGTCGTCATAAGAGCGAGGGAAGACTCATGGTGTTCATTGTGGCACTATCCGAGAGCGAGTACACTCTCCAGCACATTAAATGGCAGCGTTTTATGCAGTAAAGGAGAAACTGGAGAATATTACAGTAAGGAATATGAGACAGTTTTATTATTCCACCTACCGAGTTGTTTGATTGCTGTTTAGTGGTTATCTGTCTCTCTGCCTGTCTGTCTGCGTCTGTCTGTCTGTGTCTGTCTGTCTCTGCGCCGCCACCCATAAGTCGGGAGATGTTAGAATTACATTTCATTTTACAGAGGAGCAACAGTGGTAACAACAAGCTAAGCCTCTGTGGTACCCTGTTCATGCTTGTGTTTTATGTGCTGTATTTACCATTATAATCCCAAGAGCTTCTGTGTTCTGGAGATTAAAAGGTAAAACAAGAAAATCAACGTAAATGTATGCGAAGAAAAAAAAAACTTCCCACCCTGCTGGATCTGCCCCCTCCTCCCTCCCTCCCCTCCTGGGCAGTCTTGTGTGTGACGTGTCATTGGTTGTATTGTTTATAGAGGAATATAAACAAGTGGCAGGTTAGGTTAGGTTAGGTTGATATAGTTCATTACTGTGTTTCAACAACTCAGATTATTAAGACCGTATTCTCACCTTACAAAGTCTAAGTCACCAGCAATTAAATATTAACAGAGATACACAACACGATAGATTGATCTGGATGATACTGTAGCTTAAGTACTGAGATAATAACAGTTTGTTTACATGTAGTTGACCCCGGATGATCTTCTGAAAGCAATTAAGTGGCTTATGTGTGTGTGGTGCAGCGGTAACTCTGACACAGTGTTGGAGGTACAAACATTACAGTTGATCCCTATGGTCTTAAGGCGTGATGACAGGAGCAGACGGTTGTGATGGTGTATGTTGTTGTTAGGTTGTAAAGTAGACCGAGTCGATGGCTAGGTGAAGAGAATGAGTAACCTTTGTGTTTACGACGGCACCCCAGACGACAAATACAGATTTGGGCAATACAAATACAACTGTTATCCTAATACAAACATTATATAACAAAACATAAACTTGTGATTTAAAACATTTATTCCTACATCTCTCTCTTGGCCTGGTTATTTATGTCATCTTTTTCACGGTAGATTACAAGAACTTTATTCATGGACTCGCCCAATTAAGAGTCTCAGCTTGAAAAATTCTAAACAAAGGAAAATATTTTTTAAAGTTGACAATGAACAGGTGTGTTGAAGGCCAGGTGTGTCAGGTATCAGGCGCCGCTAGAGGTGTTTCATCTGCTAATGTGTGCAGTACAGGTGTGAGCGACGGTTTAAAATATTACTAAGGGGGTGCTAAAGTAACGTGGTATATCACATGACACTGGCCTATTTAACTTAACCTAACCTACTTGTTTACCTAATGTGCAGAGTGATGGTAAAGTAACTATATCATTGTGTGTGTGTGGGAGAGAGAGATTGAGCCTTTACTGACCCTCAATATTTTTCGTACACACAATACGCAGTTGGTATTAATAATGACGTTGGGAAAAGGATTTGTCAGTGTATCTGCAATCATTTTTAATTGAAACGGTTGAAGCCATGTAATAGGATTATGTTTTTTTATCCGAAAAAAAAATACAATTCTGTAGATGAATCTTTCTCGCCCAATCTTTCTTTTTCTCTGTGCCTTTGTATATGCTGTACAGTACAGTATATATTTGTAGATTCATTACTTTTATTTTGATTGACGGCGTCAGTGTCTTCTTAAACATTTGTTGAGCTGTTTAAAAGTCTATGACTGAGAGAACATATGTCTTATAGTAGCCATGTCTTAGAAAAGTTACATCTGAGAAGAAACGAGCAGCAGCAGTTTGTGTCTAATTATGTGACGTAAGTTTTGAATGGTTAAGTCATGTTGTCTACACGTATCATACTTTACTACTGAGCTCATCCTAGATCATCTCTTATAACAAATAAAAATCGCGTAGTATTTGCTCAGCGCACCGACGTCTGCTTGATACTTTTTGACAGAAATTTGCATTTTCAATGAAAAAATAGTAACAGAATATTTTATCATGTGATTATATTAAGTAGCCGCCAGTGTCGTTATCAAATACATGACGGAATACAGGAAATTTGGGTACAATGGCTTAAGATCAGGTTGTGATATGCATACTGTCTTGATGCTTTATGAAGAGCTACGCAATTCTCAAAGATACAGGTTAAGACTCTTCAATCCAGCGAAAAAATACGGTATATTCTCGTCAAACACAAACCATAGCCGTATTAGATTCACTCACCACGAACAAGGATCGCACGGTACCTCTCGCTAGTGCATTATCACAAACTGAAGTAATTCGACTACCGAGCTGTTGTGGTGGTCGCCCTGTACTCTCCTCCACAGAGTCTGTCATTAGTACTGTAGATAATGTAAGGTTATCACACGAGATGGACGGTTCCCCTGACCTCCTGCAACAAAGTCTTAAATCAGAAAGTCATGATCGTACTCGTCTAAAATCTCGTTGCTTTAAGTCTGTTCTTTTTTGCTTGAGATAATTTTTATCTTAAGGTCCTGACGCACAGGCGGATTCTTGCACGGACGGACACAAATGCAGGAGGAAGAAAGGAAACAAACGCACACACAGGTAAACGCGTGGTGACTGATTAAGTACTACACGTGTACAGGTGGATGAGGTATGGTGATTCGAGTTACCTTAAGTATTGTGAATTAATAATTTGCTGACCTAAAACAAAACTTAATTGTGAAATATATCCCTTGTAAATGTTGTTACTTAGATTATATAATGTAACGTTTCTTTATTCATGTGTGTGTATTTACAAGTTTGTTTGCGTGTATGTGTACGTATGTGAAATTTTCCCCTTTTGTTTCCCCCACGTTTACCTCCTATACCACACCTTCACACACACACACACACACACACAACTGGATCGTGCTGTCGCCTTTGTTTGATGTGCTTATATTCTGTTTGTGTTTTGAGCCGTGTCACCGCGTGGGTCATCGGCCACTGATAGGATAACACCGCTCCATAAACTTGTTCCCTGGAAATGTTATTATTTTCTCTGTAGTCTTGTGCAGCTCTGGGCCACGAGATTAAGGGTGTTCCTCCGGGCTGGCTGAAACCCATAATTGGCTGCCACTCGTGGTTTTGCGAAGCTTACAGAACTCTAGCAACATTGATGATTATGATAATGGATTTCAGGTAAAGATAATTTGACGATGTGATTCTTTTATTCAAATCTTCATAATTTCTTAAACCTCTATCTTATGTTTTCTAATGTTCTTAACAATCAGTCAAATCCTTTATATGAGAACTTTTCTGAAAATAATAATATAACATTTCTTGATACACTTGGTAGAACAAAACAGCTTGACTCTGTTTCCATGACAACGTTTCCTGGATCACGGCAATTATTTTTGTTAGATGTCGAGAACTTTTGGCATAGAATTGGTCAAGAGGAAAAGGTTTTGTTACGACGCTGCGGACGGTGCCAGCCAAACAAGACAACACGAGAGAGAAAAATAGGAAATTATAAGTTTAATTGGAATTTGAACGAATGGGAAGAGAGGGATTCCGTTTAAGGTAATCTGTCTCTAGTTTTTAGTTTGAAATTAAAAAGGGAGAAGTGGAGGGGAGGGAAGTTATACTGGGAGGAAGGGAGAGGTGAGGTATGAAACACAGGTGAGGGGAAGGAGGGAGAGATGAGAGGTAGAATACAGGTGAGGGGTATGCAGGTGAGAGAAAGAAGGAAGAGATGAGGAGAAGAATGGAGAGATCTCTTGTTATATAACAATATCATGAAGTTAATCGGAGTCATTAAAATTAATGAACATATGCCATTCTTTGCATACCACGTTTAATAGGTATTAGATTACACTGAAAGAAACTGATTCAAGTACTAAATACACAGGTGCTGAACACACAGGTAAGCGTTACAATAAATGATATTTTTGTCACCTATTTCTCGAGAAAGTTAATTATTGAGTGTGTAACAGAAGTACTTGTCTCTGTCATTAATATATGAATTTTCTGGTGTTGTTTGTGATCGGAGATAAAACCCAAGGTTACTAGGGACCAGTGCTGACTTACCCGCGTCGTGTCAATGGTTCAACTAGCCACGAGTAACTCGCCCATAGCTCTAAGCAGACCAGTGAATTTCCACTCACCTGAGAGTTAGTAGTCACTCAACTTTGTCACAAGTGTGCTAGTGAAGCGGCTAGTTGTAAATAGTGTGTGTGTGTGTGTGTGTGTGTGTGTGTGTGTGTGTGTGTGTGTGTGTGTGTGTGTGTGTGTTTGCTCGTGTTCTTGACTGATCATAGTCTCACCTGGTCAATATATCCTACCTTTACACTCGGTCCTTAAGAATGTGAAGACTCCGAAAAAATTTAATAATACATGACGAATATCCAACCAGGTGTAATGTTTTCCTGACAGTAACTGATGTATTCCTGGTAACATAAAGACTGCTGTCAGAAAGGCATTAAAGTGTAGATGAATATAAATCAACTGACAGCATAATGGATGTTTTTCCTGGAGATGTACACAACGAGGAGAGAAATGTGTTAACACGGGTGAACTAGACACACCTGGTAGCATGACAAATGTGTTTACCGACAGTGTGAAGAATGATACCTAAGTGGTGTTAAAATACCGTGTGACCATTTTTGTGGGAGAAAAAAAATGTGATACACGAAACTGAATTCTCCCATGGCCGACGAGGTCTATTCGGCACGTGCCCAATCACAATAATAATGGTCAGTACTCGTCCATTATACAGCTTTGATGGATGATAAAAATCACAGGTGCAATTTGGAAACATTACAGGACCAACTGGTTTGTATGTCTGTTTTTATACAATTAAAATTAATGACATCAGATCAAAGCGCTGAGTTAACGCTACAATACAGTGATCGATGGGAAAGTTTAACACTACGTATCATAGCAACAGTAATCGAAACCAATTTCTAAGAGAGAGAGAGAGAGAGAGAGAGAGAGAGAGAGAGAGAGAGAGTTAATTATTGTCTCTCTATTTCGTAGTTTTCTTGTGGTTTCGTAATGAACATCTGTATTTGTTCAGTCCCTTGTGTCTATGAACATTTATGATATATTTCTTGAGATAAGTTTTTATGGATGTGTTTATTGTTATTATTATTATTATTATTATTATTATTATTATTATTATTATTATTATTATTATTATTATTATTATTATTATTATTTTTATTATTATTATTATTATTATTATTATTATTATTATTATTATTATTATTATTATTATTATTATTATTATTATTATTATTACTATTATTATTATTATTATTATTATTATTATTATTATTATTATTATTATTACTATTATTATTATTATTTATTATTATTATTATTATTATTATTATTATTTATTATTATTATTATTATTATTATTATTATTATTATTATTATTATTATTATTATTATTATTATTATTATTATTATTATTATTATTATTATTATTATTACTATTATTATTATTATTATTATTATTATTATTATTATTATTATTATTATTATTATTATTATTATTTATTATTATTATTATTATTATTATTATATATTATTATTATTATTATTATTATTATTATTATTATTATTATTATTATTATTATTATTACTATTATATTATTATTATTATTATTATTATTATTATTATTATTATTATTATTATACACTAACTTACGAATAGATGTAACGATACGCACACACACACACAAGTAGAGTAACAGTTCTCCTCCTCCTCCCTCCCCACCTGTTCTTCATGCAGGTGTCACCAGGGATTAACAAGGTAGAAACCAAACAGATGTCCTCCATCCACAGCGGTGGATTGACCCGGCCAACGACACCGACCAAAAACCAAACAGAATAAACAAATCAAACAAAGGCAACACAAACCAGCCACAGTTAAAATAAATACAGAGTTTAATTGGTTTGTTACGGTGTGGTGGAGGTAGTGAGGGGGAGAGTGGGGGGAAAGGGGGGGTTGAGGAGGGTTAGGAGGGCTGAAGGGGTAAAGAGGGATGGGATGGTTAGAGGATAGAGGGGGGGGGGATAAATGAGTTGGAAGGGGTAGTAAGTAAATATTGTAACCATATTGGAAATTTGTATGAGTTAGTGAAAATACAGGTGAATTATATTATTATTATTATTATTATTATTATTATTGTTATTATTATTATTATTATTATTATTATTATTATTATTATTATTATTATTATTGTTATTATTTTATTATTATTATTATTGTTATTATTATTATTATTATTATTATTATTATTATTATTATTATTATTATTATTATTATTATTATTATTATTATTATTATTATTATTATTATTATTATTATTATTATTATTATTATTATTATTATTATTGTTATAATTTTTATTGTTATTATTATTATTATTATTATTATTATTATTATTATTATTATTATTATTATTATTATTAGAGGAAGTTGAGAAAGTCTACGGATATCACCAACCACGTTTCACTTACTCCCCCCTTGTTGTTGACCTTTGCTCGTGCACAATAAAATTATTATTATGATTATTATTATTATTATTATTATTATTATTATTACTACTATTATTATGACAATGATGATGATGACGAAACGTTTTTACCTACTACAGTAATATTCATTCACTCAAGAGGAAAGTATCAGGTATAACATTAACAGTGATTTAGTTAATGAATGACGTAATCTAAGACGTCATATAACGATTTCAATTTAGCGCGATACTGTTTTTTAGAGTGTGTGTGTGTGTGTGTGTGTGTGTGTGTGTGTGTGTGTGTGTGTGTGTGTGTGTGTGTCTGTGTGCGCGTGCGTGTGTTAGTGTGCGTTTGAGAGAGAATTTATACCATCAATTTACCAGTAAGAGGTTAAATTTCTCTCAAAGAAAAGTTGAGGTCTATCGTAACAAAAAAAAATAAATAAAAAACAGTACAATTTCTAACTTTTAAATTTTTTTTCTTTTGTTAAGATATGATTTATACGTAACATTACACCTGCCAGAAAGGGTATCCATCCGTCAGGCGATATTGGTGGTCTCTGCACGTCCAGATACTTTCCACACTCCTTTGGACGAAAGAGCTGGCAGGGAAACTTTTCGTCCCTGCCATTCTAGCTGTGAGTCTTCGCCCGGGTGGGAACCTGGCCGGAATTGTTTATCGTGGTGGAGTCACACTATTTGTGACTGGTGAGTGATACTATTAGTAGCTGGTGAGTGATACTATTCGTGGTTAGGTTAGGTTAGGTTAGGTTAGGTACTGTGCCCTAACCTTACTTATTTACCAATGCATGAAAGCAGGTAAATATATACATATATAAATGAAAACACACACACACACACACACACACCCACACACACACACACACTAGATGAATCAACACATATTTAGAATCCTGTACAGTAGTCTATATATTATGAAGTACATGACATATAGACAACTATGTACTAAACGACAAACAAACACTAAGTACAGATGACTCTAGACAATTCTCAAATAACTCTCTGGTATACATAAACCTTCACAATACAGATTACACTTCTGTATATATTTTCATTTCGTTGTATACATTTACTTTAGCAAATTGGTTCAATTCTCTCTGGTGAAAAAAAAAAGAATTGTGTATGAGAATTATTTCCATATTTGTGTTGTTTGTGTGATCCAGAGTAACTTGTTAGCCACACAAACAACCCGAACCGATACAACAAACAAGAGAAATAATGTAAGGAAAAAAAAAACAAAGATTGTCAACATTGGTATATAATTTCCTGTGAAGTTGGTAATCTGTGGAATGTCAGTGTTCAACACCCAAACGATAACTAACCCAAAACAAAGGCAATGAACATAGTGCTGGGGACAATATGGAAAATGAAAAATACAAAACACAAATGCAATGCTGAATTTAATGTGTTTTTCGTGTGTGTGTGTGTGTGTGTGTGTGTGTGTTTTGTGTGTGTGTGTAATTTCAGAAGCTGATAATGGAAGATGGATGAGAGGATGTGGAGACTAAACGTAAAGAATGGGGGTGTGAGAGAAAACAAGGTGAGATAGGGGAGATGAGAAAGAGAACAGATAACGCAGAGAAATGAGAGACATGTTGGAAGATGAGAGAGAGAGAGAGAGAGAGAGAGAGAGAGAGAGAGAGAGAGAGAGAGAGAGAGAGAGAGAGAGATGTTATCATGCCTATTTTATAGTACATTAATCACTTGCAGTGACTTTAATGTATAATTACTTTACTAATTACTTAAGAGATTAATGAGGGTAATTAGGACTTGTTTATGGAGCAATCACGTTATGCTTTGATCTTTAATAAGTAATTTCGTTATATACAGGCGTGTGTGAGTGTGTGTGAGTGTAAGTGTGTGTGTGTGTGAGTGTGAGTGTAAGTGTGTGTGTATGTGTGTGTGTATGTGTGTGTGTCCATTTTCGAATTATAAATAAGACCAATGAATTTTTCAGGCTTCACTTTCAGTTATATCCAGAAAGATATATTCACTTGTTATTTATGCACGGTCTTATTTTTTTCAGGTCTGTAGCTGTCTATATATAATTTCCTCCCATATCATCATCATCATCATCATCATCATCATCATCATCATCATCATCATCATCATCATATTTATTGGTGAGTTCGAGTCTCATTATGTCACAGTGTCCGGGAAGCAATGATTAATTTGTCTCGGTCAAACATCAACATTTTCCTGAATATTGAGACGGCGGGTCATATCATAAACACACAGCTGAGATGTTTATACATAATTCAAATATCGACCCAAATCCATAGGTGTTGTTTATTTGCAGGAGTTGATACGGATTTCATTACGAGTTTCTACTGGTACAAGGAATGCCGACAAGTAAAACGAGATAGTTTTAGTAAGAGTTGAAATGCTCCTTTCATTTTAAATATATAATTACGGGATTAGTATTTTTTTTAAACAGATTTTTATTTACTTTTTAATATATTATAGAAAGTTCAGAATATTAAACAGGGTATTTTCATATTTAGTAAAGAACAGTTACCTGGCCATAACCGTCGGACAGGTAGCTTATGTTTAAAATAATGTGATAATGCGAAGATCGTATGTGTCTGGAATATTATCATTGGTCGGCAAATGGTGTACACTCTCCATAAAAGAGAGATTAAGATGGGAGAGAGAGAGAGAGAGAGAGAGAGAGAGAGAGAGAGAGAGAGAGAGAGAGAGGATCGTCATAATTATCACTATCATCACCATAAATCCACCCTCACTCACCACTCCCACCACCACCACCACCACCACCACCAATTCCCACCACCACCACCACCACCACCACCACCACCACCACCACTCCCACCACCACCACCACCACTCCCACCACCACCACCACCACCACTCCCACCACCACCACCACCACCACTCCCACCACCACCACCACCACCACTCCCACCACCACTACTACCACCACCTCACCATCAGTGTAGCACAGTATGCCCCTGGAGTATAATAAATAAGCTTATATCATCATACTCAGTGTATCTAAATTACACCGAATAATACTGCCACTCAGAGCAGAAATACATCACTACCTCGCTGCTGCTGCCAATTATTGAGGATGAATCTCACATGTTTTCCTTCTATAGCAATTGCAATTAATTTATCGGCGATGGGAAGTTAACAAATCCTTACAGTTTTTTTTTTAATACGAAGAATAAACAATTGCTTCGGTAGTTAATTAATATTCCTGTTTATTATTATCAATGTGATTTTTATTTTTATTTTTTAATTAGACCAGTGTGAAGTGCGCAAGGCATTATTCAGTCGTTTGGTCTTTTAAGGTAATGTTTTTTATGTTGTTTTTATTATCATCACTATCACCATCACCACCATCACCACCATCATCACCACCATCACTACCATCATCACCACCATCACTACCATCATCACCACCATCACTACCATCATCACCACCACCATCACCACCATCATCACCACTACCACCATCACCACCATCACCATCACCATCACCACCACCATCATCACCACCATCACTACCATCATCACCACCATCACTACCATCATCACCACCACCATCACCACCATCATCACCACTACCACCATCACCACCATCACCATCACCATCACCACCACCATCATACCTGGGTAAAAGACCTTTATAAAATGCCTCTCAAAGCCTCTCATCCATAGACCATCTCCTGCCATTGAGCTTCTCCAATCCGACTAATTCCGTCTCTCCATCTTGTAGACATTTATTTTTTCTCCTTTGATCTGTTCTCCTATCGTGGCATCCAGTAAAGAGCACCTCTGGTTACTTAGATGCCTTGGTGTAATGTTTATGTATGGTATATTTTTCTCCTGTTGACTTGAGAAGAAAAATATGGTAATTTGTTTTTTTTAAGTTAGTTTCCAATTTCTAGTTGAGGTTTAGTTGGTGTTCTAAAAGCTATATTGGGAGTGAATTTTTCTTTTATTATATTGTACTACATGTTTTACTGAGAGTTGATAATGCGTTTCTTGTGTCTCATCTTTGAAATGATATGAAATGCGGCACAAACAACCCCTCCCCCAACCCACACACACAGGAAAAAATAAAAACAACTATATAAAAAAAAAAAACATCGTATTTTTGTATATCTCTAAGACGCGTAAAACAATGTTGATCATTTCCAGAAGCGAGCAGAGGAGACACCATTGTCCCTGGCTACACATAACACTGGTAATAAGGATTGTGTTCTCTGAGATGTGTGGGCACGGGAAATAATGAGCAATAAAGACGAGATTGCTTACAATTCTGAGTTTATGTAGAAAATATAAACGTATCTAAAGGACATATACTAAAAGAAGGAGAAGTTGTGTGTGTGCGTGTGTGAGAGAGAGAGACAGACAGACAGACAGAGAAGAGCAGAGCAGAGCAGAGAAAAACGTATACATATTGAATTTCATATTACTAACTTCTTACCTTTGACCTTTAACAATGGAGCCACAATCAAAACATTTCCTAGCCCAACATTTTGACCCCCATAACCACGTTGTTAAAAAAGTTTGGTGTCAATATTTGTTTCGCCGCTTTTGCATCGTTCCGCTGCTGAATATTCGTGCAAGAAATTTTCCCCCAAAAAGCTGAAAAAAATAACATTAGTAAAGTAATTAGGGGATTATCCTTATAGCTCATAAGAGAATTCCCGTAATAAACAGTATGATGTTAATGGTTATATTTATAATGAAAATTATTACTTTTTTGTTTTTTTACCATTTTTATTTTATGGGAGAGAGAGAGAGAGAGAGAGAGAGAGAGAGAGAGAGAGAGAGAGAGAGAGATGCGTATTCACTATCTTTATTACTTTATCTACTTCTAAAAGTCTCTATTTCTTTTACAAGATCTAAAATAAGTAAAGGAAAATCCTACATTAACATTTACCAGGTATATAGCTAGCTGTTTACTCTATATGCATTGTTATATAATATTAAATACGGGTTTTTTTAATGTTTTACTTGTACTGTATATGTTTCAAAGTTTATCTCACCTGGTTGTTGATGTGGTCCAAGGGCTCACAACTACAACAACACAAAGCTTGTTCTAACAGTGTTGTGTGTGGGCAGCTTCGTTAAGTAAGCCTCTTAAATATGATTATATATATATATATATATATATATATATATATATATATATATATATATATATATATATATATATATATATATATATATATATATATATATATATATATATATATATATATATATATATATATATATATTGTTAAACCCTGAACAAATTTTATCCTTCGATTTTTTAATTTAATATTTGAACTGTGTGAAAAAACTTGTATTCATAATAAGTATCGTTTTCGGTATTATCTACAAAAATATGTTTTGGTTATATTTTATTTCTATTTCCAGCAATGAAAACTATAATTTTTATCACTATCAGAAACTATGACACTATATAAGGGTTTTGTAAGTGGTGTTCGCTGTGATCTGCCAGTTTCCTTCACATGACATATACATTGTACACGGTCATGGAGGAGTGTTGAGTTGCAGTGGTGTGTCTTGTATTCAATGTCAACTTCCTTTATTACCAGGGCTGTGGAGT
>NW_024736071.1:16196401-16233901 GCF_018991925.1 Homarus americanus
ATTGCTACACAACATCGTGTGACAGTGATCCTTCTTTCATGAAAATAACTTTGCTGGAATAGATCACTGTAATTAGTTGTGTGTCTTAATCAGTGTAATAATATAAATTAGCTCAATGTAATTAGTGGTAATGTATCATTTAAAATAACATAAAATCATCACTGTAAATTGGTTGTATGAATACAACTGCCAACAACACATCAATACAACAACGTAAAATACATACCTACAATAACCTTTGCTTTTCCTATTTTTTTTTTCTAACGTGGGACTTCAGTGACATACATACAGTACATACAAATATGGGTCAGATAAATATAAATGGGATAAATATGTTTCAAAGTCTTCCCTCCTTGTCTCTGGAATAAATACTGTAGTTAGTGAAGCATTACACTCTCGTACCAAAACACTACCATTAACATTATGCAACAGTAAAATATTTGTGAAGGTTTTTTTTTCATAATATTTCTCGTCAGTATAGAAGCCTTGAGGGGATTAAAGTTCTGATATTGAGAGAGAGAAAAAAAAGTTCGTCTACTCGACAAAGCGGAAGGGAGAGTAATGATTATAATTGGTGTGTTTGTGTCTCACTCTGTCGGTCAGCACAGCAGCGAGACTTATATGTTTTGGCACAGATGTTAGTAAAATTTAACTCTTTTCACTTACAGGATATGATTAACTATATTTGTTTTATATATATATATATATATATATATATATATATATATATATATATATATATATATATATATATATATATATATAATAATTAATAATTTTTATTAATTTTTGAAAGAGCTTGCAGCCAGAAGGCTGAATCGTTACATATTTGGGGAATGGGTTACGAATTGCAAATATATACAGGACATATGACACAAATATATAGTAATTAGATGGGGATCAGCTCAAAATACAGTTCATTTCAACATATGATAGTGTAGGAGCAGGTTTACTGGGAGGAATACTGATTTATTATGTTATTGATAATTTTTAATGGTTGGGACTGGGCTGTTCTTATAGGATGTTCTGCAATGGGCTGGATGGTGTGGTGGTACAGCTCGGACAGGGATTCAGGTGGTGGGGGCTGGTGTGATGGTGGAAGCTTACCAAATTTGCAGATGAGGTCGTGGTGATGGTCAGTGAGAGTCGAAAGGTGTGTTGAGCGTTTTGATATGTGGAGGAAGGGAGAATAATCTGCATGCCCCTTTGCACTTTTTCTAGGTGTTTACGTTGTGTGGCATTTAGGAGGGACCAGGTGGGGAGGCATAGGTGAGCTTGGGAAGTATGAATGTTGTGTAAACACTGAGGAGCTGGTGAGGAACCTGAGGGACTTGAGTCGGCGGAGGAGGTGGAGACGGAATTGAGGATTTGACAACTTCACTGACGTGTGGTTTCCAATTTAGTTTGTTGTCTATGGTGACGCTGAGGAGCTGGAATCTACAACCTGGGTGTGTGACAGGGTAATGGGACAATGTCGGAGGAGGTTGATGAACCATTGTCTTGGTATTTGTGTGTGTGTGTGTGTGTGTGTGTGTGTGTGTGTGTGTGTGTGTGTGTGTGTGTGTGTGTGTGTGTGTGTGTGTGTATGTGTGTGTGCGCGCGTGCGTTTGTGTTTTTGCCAGGCTAAATAGGAATAATCATCCACCTAAGCCTCAAAATGTGACTGACGTTTTAGCCAAATCTCTATAACTTTGTTTTTATTTCCGTAATTGAATGGAAATTAGTTTTTATATTGTTAATTTGTTCTATTTATTTGTTATAGTACTTGGCTTCAACCACAACATAACCAAACTACGATTGTGTTCAGTTTATTTATTTATTTATTTATTTATTTTGGTCCGTAACATAACTTCATAACAAATACACAAACAGTACACATATATGCACACAAATAACATGTAAACACAATACACACAAATAGTACACACACATATATATATATACACACACACACACACACACACACACACACACACACACACACACACACACACACACACACACACACACACACACATTTCATTTACAGCTTTTATTGTGAACTTAAATAATTATATCAGTAGCGTGGCGTTGTACTAACTTGGTCCCCTCAAAAAAGCAAATTTAAACTGAACAACAATAAATGGCAGGTAAATTCGGGTGGCCAGGTGGAACATCAGTCGTGTATGATGCGCTGAGTGACGCCACATAGCAAATAAATGAATTAAATGAATCAAACACAGCCAATAGAGATCAACAGAGGCCGCTAACACAGGCAAACGGGAGCCAATAGAGAATTGCTGAGTGTCACATGAAGGGAAACAGAAAAAAAAAACAGTATCAACAGAAAAAACAGAGTAACAGAAACACGTAGAAGGGGTATCAGGGTAACAGAATAAAACTGACGTATACCAAAGACAAAAGAAAACAGCAGAAAACAACAGAAGCAAACAGAAAATAAAACACACAGAAGGTAACAAAGAGGAATATAATTAAACAGAAGTCAACAGGAAATATAACAAATATCCGTTGAAATTAGATCTTTTGCCGGGGGAGGGAGGGAGGGATGGAGGGAGGGATGGAGGAAGGTAGAGAGGGAGGGAGGAAGAGAGGGAGGGAGGAAAAGAGGGAGGGAAGGAGGGAGGGAATAAAAACACTTTACACTCCCTCCCTGGTTACGACCGGGACAAAGAGGGAGAGAGAACGAGAGAGATGTAAAGGAACAGAAAAAAGGAGGGAGAGGGGGAATGGGAAGAGATGTAGAGGAAGAATAAAAGAGGAAGAGTATATTCTATGGAGGAAGAGAAAAATATGGAGAAAGAAGAAGAGAGGGGAGAAGGGGGAAGAGAAGGGAGGGTTGAGAATGAGGGAGAAGGGGAAGAAGAGGAAAGGGGAAAAAGAGGAAGAGGAAGGGGGTTGAGAATGTGGAAGGAAGGAAGAACAAAAAGAAGAGACAGGGGAAGAAGGAGGAAGAATGGAGGATAAAGAAAGAGATGAGGTGTAAAAAAAAATAAAACAGTGGATGGAGAAAATAATTAATAAACACGGTATATAGGACACAAGACAGAAGAACGAAGATATATAGAAGGAGGTGAGAGAGAAGACAATGACAAGTGAAGCAAATGTAGATAAATAAGGGAACAGGTTGAGAAATGGTAAATTCACAGGTGAAAGGTATTAGATAGCAACACGGAAATGAAACCGAGGGGATATAGAGAGAGAGAGAGAGAGGTGGGTGGCAGTCAAGTGTTTATTGGTCAGGTAGGAGTATGTTAAGATCAATTTAACAAACACGGGATTAAAGAATGAAATCCCTCAAGCGAAATCTGTTATCTGTATTTCCATTTTTTATTCCATTCCGTTTTTCTGATTGTATTTATCTAATTTTTCTTCATCTCTACACTTTCTTGTATTTTATTAATAATTTGACATAGTTATCCGCTTATATTCTTGTTTTTTGTTTGTCTGTTTTCTTATGCTGTACACTATTGGATTTTGTTTTTTATGATGCCCCTCGTTACGTTTAATAGTGGGTTATATAGTAATTCTCAAGTCCGTCAGTATGATTTTTTTTTCCGATACTATTCTATATCTTAATCAACTAGCCTAAATTTACAACAGTTATGACACCCGATTTAGGGTTTTTGCTCGTCTTGTCAATAAAAAAAGTCAAGTTTCCTTTCAAAAAAAAAAAATAATAAAAACGGCGTCTCGGATCATAAAAAAAGAGAAAAAAATACAGTTTTTCACTTGATACCTAGAAACAGTTTAGTTGTCAATGAATTCTACCCATTGAGTCGTTTTCTCTTTTAATGATAATGTGTAAGGTGCCCTCATGAAGGTTTACCTGAGTTCCTCTCGCTGCATGCAACTGACTTGCTGAAATAGTTGAAAATTGATACCATGATTCAACAAGCATTTAACAGAAACAAATAAATTGACCAAAAAA
Source organism: Homarus americanus (assembly GCF_018991925.1). NCBI lineage: Eukaryota > Metazoa > Arthropoda > Malacostraca > Decapoda > Nephropidae > Homarus > Homarus americanus. The sequence continues at coordinate 16,200,330 of NW_024736071.1, forward strand.
ATAGACCCAAGTAAAAGAAAGCTTGATGATTTTGCGATTGTATTTGTTTTTAATTATATCTCTGACGATGTAGTGAATTTGATTGTTCCCCTTTTCTCTTAAATTAGTCTTGTTCTCAACGTTCTATAATCATTTTTTTTCCACACCTCATACGGCCAATTATCACCTTACTCAATCACACACCTCACCGCCACCAGGCTTTTCCTACTGCCTCCTCACCTCACCTCCCTCACCCCCTCCACAGACACCTCCCTCACTCCCTCCACAGACACCTCCCTCACCCCCTCCACAGACACCTCCCTCACTCCCTCCACAGACACCTCCCTCACTCCTTCCACAGACACCTCCCTCACTCCCTCCACAGACACCTCCCTCACTCAATTTGCCCACGTCATCACCAGACACGCTGAATGATGATCCATACATATGTGCGTTTCATTTTATTTGGAGTTTTTCTGTATATATTTGCATTTTATTTTATATGAGAATGATGAATGAATACGATAATTTGTTACTGTATAATGTTGCCCTGGATCAAACCATGTCGACTTTTACAATATATATGTAGCTCAGCCAATATTTTTTTACAGTGCAACCATTACTTTTATAATTCATCCATAACTTTTAAGGTGTGATCGGTATTGCTAAAAATATACTATCTTTCCTTGGTGTCATCATCGATCAACAGTCAGTAATGCTACGCACACACACACACACACACACACACACACACACCAGCTGAGAGGTGTTACTTTACGAGGGTCCGTCTCCAATATTTTTCCTCTCCACTAGGCTGGTGCTAATTTGCATATCATGAATATCTGAGCCAAAATAAGACCACATTAAGAGGTTGCTATAATTTTTGTTTCATTCTATTTGGTGTTTCTTACTAGTGGTTGAAGGGAATGGCGGGATTAATGGTGGGAATGACGGCAGCTCGTTCAGCGTTCTTGATGGGAAAGACCTTACTAAAACATTCCAATTCTTTCCTCTGTTGAAATAATTAGTGCTGACGTTCTCACAGTTTTCCCTATTATAATGATTAAAGCTGACGTTGTCCCTCTCTCCCTGTTGAAATTAGTGCTGACGTTTATTTTATCTCCCTGTTGAAAATATTGATGCTGACGTCCTCCCTGTTTCTCTGTTGAATAGATTACGGCTGACGGCTGACGGCTGACGGCGACGGAGACATTAATTGCTAAAATAATCCCTTCCTCCGTTATTTTTGTTGATGAAATGACAACCAGAATATAAAAGATTATCCCGTCGCTGGTAATTGACTGTTTCACTTAACTAGTTCCTCCTGTCGCACGTTAATTGACTGTCTCTTTTGTATCTCTCTGTTTATTTTCATTTCACAGTACGTTAGTGACTGTCTCTACCAGTTACTTTATCCTATCGTAGGTAAGTGACTGTTTAATTCTCCCAGTTAACTGTCGTCTACAGATCACCGACCCTCAGTAACTGTTTGCCTCAAGATACAGTTATGATTGGGATTTTTTTGCTGTTCAACTACATACATACTAAGTACCTTACCCCCCGCTAGAAGGATGATAACCCCGCGCTCAGGGTCAATATTTGTGCAGCTCTCGGTGGTATGAGTGGACGGCTGGTTCTGTGGCCGTCTATTACCTTATATCAATATTTCCTGGAACACACACACACACACACACACACACACACACACACACACACACACACACACACACACACACACTTGTACCTATATCCAAATGAAATAACAACAATAACTTTTAAAATATCATGAAAATATTCCTGGACCTAACCTGACCTGACCTGACCTAACCTAACCTAACCTAACCTAACCTACCCCCCTCACCAGGTCTCTGTTTCATTCCTCCTGCAGACATCTCTCCTCCTTCATTATCTGGCCAGCAGCATCACAACTATTCAGCGTATATTACATCACCTGGCGTCCTCCTCACCCACACACTCTCCACCCTCCAGCTCTTCCACTACTCCGCCTCTCCCTCTTACGGTCCTCATATTTCTTCTCCTCTCACCACAACCTTCTTCCTCCTCTCATTTTCCCCTGTATTAAACACAATGTACCCTCCTCATCCTTCTTCCCCTCCTGATTCTCTTCCTCCTCCTCCTCCTCCTCAATCACCCCTCCTCCTCCTTCTCCTCCTCCTCCTCCTCCAAGCGTTCGAGCCTCTCTAGTCCGTTATTATCTCCTTCCCTATCCCCTCTTCTCCCCGTGTCATCATTACTCTCACACGTCCACCAATCATTTCTTTACTCCTCCTCCTCCTGCAGCCCTTCGTCATGCCCTCCTTCCCTCCCTACACACAGAGGCTGTCTTGCCCTACCTCCCATAAATCATTCTCCCAAACCTTTCCCAGCAACATTTTTCAACAATCACCATCTAACATTCCTCCCGTTGATCATTCTTGATTAAGTATCTCATTATCTCTCATATTTTCTCTAACTTCATCTCTCGTATTTTCCCCGTTTGTTTTTTCTGCCTCTTCAGTGAAAAATGCAGAATTATCTCTCTCTCTCTCTCTCTCTCTCTCTCTCTCTCAGGTGTAATCTTCAGGTGTTGGTCCGGCCGCATCCTCTTTGTGGTTTGGGTGATGAGAGCTAATTAATATTAATATTTTAACGCTTGGGCGGTAATGTAGCGCTGGTGATTAATGGTGGGTGTCTGCCTGCTTGACTCACGAGAGAAAGAGAGAGAGAGAGAGAGAGAGAGAGAGAGAGATAGAGATAGAGATAGAGAGAGAGAGAGAGAGAGAGAGAGAGAGAGAGAGAGAGAATACTCTTTAATCTATTTTCTCTTTAACGATGTAACCTTAGCGGGTGACACAGTATATTGTTTAGGTCATAAATTAATAATAAAAAAATATATCCAAGGAAATAGATTGATGATGATAGCCAGATATTACATAACCTGATAAGAAACATGTAATAATAATAAAAATAATAATAATAATAATAATAATAATAATAATAATAATAATAATAATAATAATAATAATAAAAGAAATGTTCAATGTTACCGCTGTGTATTGGATTAATTTAAATAAAAAAAACACGAACACGGACGAATAATCACACGGATATATAATCACACAAAAGCTTCAGTACAAATAATACAACACACTAACAACGAACGGCACGAATACTTGACTTGACTTCAGTATTTAGTTTAAGTTCTTTTATTTCCTCTCAAACAGATGAAGTAAACAAACAAACTGAGGAGAAAAAAGGGTAATTTTTAAAAGACTGGCAAAACACTTTAGAGGTGGATGGAAATCTTAGCCATTTTCCGGAAACAAAAGACATTTGGAAATGGATTAGAAATGGGAAAAGTTTAGATAAAGCGACTAAGACGAGGCAGAGAAATATTTAAGTCAGGATGGGCGCAAGACGGCGATCTGAAGAGCGGTGATCTGACTGGGGTCATTTGTTAGGTCTTTATAATTGTAGAGGTGTAAGTGGGGCAGCCTAGTATGGGTCAATAGGGTCGCGGCGGTTTCCTCCGTTCTTGTGTTCTGTCTCCTTAAATCACCTTACCCGCTCACAAGAGGCCGGATAGTTGACATCACCAATTAATAGCCTTATTTACCTGGATACATTAAAATTGCTCTCGGACTTCTCATTAATTGGCTTATTTCAGAAGGTTTAAACATGGCTTGATTATGTCTGTGTGTGTGTGCGTGTGTGTGTGTGTGTGTGTGTGTGTGTGTGTGTGCTCGCATGTGTGTGCTTGTGCATGCGTGACCTTGACCTTTGACCTATTCTCGGCTTTATTAACAATTTCTACCACTGACAGCCCTCATCACGCCTACCACGTTCAGCCCTAATATGAACTTGAGATATTTTCTGTTCTGTAATTAAACGTGAATATTAAACCAGGCAAAAAATATTCAACTATTCCAATGATTTTGGCAACTGAATTGAATATTAATCAGTGAAATTAATAGTTTAGAACATTTTAATCAGATAATAACAAAAATATATCGAAATTCATTAGACAAATCTAATGAAACTCGACTTTGGAAGATACACCAGACATAAAGATCACAAGTCAGTGTTATACTGTAGATCGTGACCTTTATATAGGATCCGCTAAAAGATGACAGGTGAGTCGACAGGTGACTGGCCCGAGAGGAAATGTTTGAGTAATTAATGAAGGGAGATCAAACGTCAGTGAGTCAGATGAGATTTTTGTAACCTTTAAGGATTATTTGGTTTAAACTATTATCTACCAAGAGTGAAATCAAAGCCTTGAAGACATGTAATCGTCATGCTAATGGTATTAATCTATCATTCTGTTAAACCAATCATCCCTCGATGGTAAACTATCATCCGTAAGTAATGAAACTATATTATTTAAGGTGTTAAACATCATCCCAGAAATTTTTTTATCATCAGTTTGCTAAGTCACTGTCGTTAACTTAATAAAACGTTATTCTGAAGATGTTAAACTATCACACACACACACACACACACACACACACACACACACACACACACACACACACACACACACACACACACACACACACACAGAGGAAAAGAGTGGGATAAATGTGTGTGTAGCTGCTAGAGAAAGAGAGAGAGAGAGAGAGAGAGAGTCATAGGCCTTGATCTTGTGAACATGAGAGAACTTTTGTTATGGTAATGTTTGTTTCAAAGGACCTGGAGCCGAGCGAGGTGTGAGGTAGAGAGGGAGGTAGACGGCTACGAGGAGGGTAGGAAGAGGAAGACTAGGAGGAGGAGAAGGGGCATATTGACCGATGAAGGAAGGAAGAGGAGGAAGACGAATAGGAATATAAGGAGGAGAAGAGGAGGAGGAGGGGCATCTAGACTAAGGAAGGAAGGAAGAGGAGGGAAAGGAAGAGGAATAGTATTCAGTGAAACAGGAGGAGGAAGAAGACTAAAGGGAGAACTGTAGGACAAAGAGGGGAATAAGCGGAGAGTGAAAGAGTTAGGCTGGAGTTAAGTGAGCATCAGGAGAAGAAAGAGAGGAGGAGTGGAGGAGGAAGTGGAGGAGGAGGAGGAGGAGGAGGAGGAGGAGGAGGAGGAAGTGGAAGTGGAAGAGGAGGAGGAGGAGGAAGTAAGAACAAATGGGAGTAAAAGAGAAAGCATAGAAGGAGAAGGGAAAGCAGTAGCAATAGAAAGATCATATATAAATGAATCTTCTCAGCCATTATATTCAGCAATATTAGGTTACTTAGCCATATTAATTGACTCGACCATCACCACAACTATATCAATTATAATGAGAATTCTACATAAATACAATTCGGCATCACCTGACCTTCTTACACACACACACACACCATTACTCATCATCATCATCATCATCATCATCATCATCATCATCATCATCATCATCATCATCATCATCATCATCATCATCATCATCATTATCATCATCTCTGCCACTTACCTGTTTTCAAAATCCTAGTGTTATTTTTTCTAAAGCCATCTGTCCCTGTGTGCTGTGTTGTAGGGCGTGTGTAGGAGTAATGTGTCGACCCAAGGGAGAGGACGTTACTAGGATCCCCGCCCCTCCTCTTCCTCTTGTCCTGTTGGGGGGGGTGTCCTTGTGCGTGGATCTTAGCTTTGTACTTGGTAGTTTGTCGCCTCTGAAAGGACGATGACAAAACCATGTCTGTATTCTAGTTTATCTCTTATCTCTCGCTCTATTTCTCTGTCTGTCTCTCAACTCTCTAAATATTTCTCTCTCCCTCTCTTTTTCTCTACCTTTGTTTCTGTATCCTACTATTCCCTTTATCATTTCCAATCTCTCTCTCTCTCTCTCTCTCTCTCTCTCTCTCTCTCTCTCTCTCTCTCTCTCTCTCTCTCTCTCTCTCTCTCTCTCTTTTTCTCAGTGCCTTTGAAGCTCCACCTGTACTGCATATTGTGTTTGGCTTGATCAATATTGTTCATTGTGTTGGTGAGTTCTCCCCTCCGTTCTCTGATCTCCTCTTATGGTGAAGCGGTACTAGTGTCGGGGTTAAGGGTAATATCAGGGACTGTGTGTGTGTGTGTGTGTGTGTAAGGATTGCAAATATACAAATACATAATCATACAAATACTTACATGAATACTTTTGTAGACATAAATTAACTCATAAGCTTCCATGTTATTGTTTATTTTTAATTAACTAATATCACACACACACACACACACACACACACACACACACACACACACACACATTCACTTAAGTCTCGCAGTGAATTTTGTGTATCTGTGTTTCTCATCGATTTTTCTCATTAGCTTGCTCACATCCAATGAGAGCATCATACGTTATCAACAGTACGAATCTAGTAATGATAGTGTATGTTATTCCATATAGATTTCACCATCAACACACACCATCATCCCTGCTAACACTATTTCTGTTATCTGTGTAAGCAATACTCACCTCTGGTTGCCGGGATTCGTATTCTAGTGGATGGCTGTCTGACTGGCTTCCTTGGTGGTCCGGGTTCGAATCTCGGTATCCAGAGGTGAAAACTGTTTATAATGATTTACCTGTGTACATTACAGGTTGAGATATGCAGTCAGTTATTTGCATTCATGTTAATTAACCCCTTCTCATACTGTCCACAAATCATCCAATTAACACCACACACTTCACTTACCTGTAACAAGCACTACTACTACAGCTACTTCTACTACTACTACTACAACACCCACAGTCAACTCATCTCTCACCATGCCTCCCTCCCTACCCTCTATCATCACATATCAATTAGAAACTGTTCAACTTGGTCCGCTGTGTTTCCTTGTCATGTTGCTCCAAACGTCAGCCTGAGTCTTGCTGGTCCCATATTTGATCACTGTTTCTTTTAGTGTTCGTACCGTGACTGTCCACTTCAGCCCCTAGAGCCGCAGGTGCTTCAATTAACAACAATATTGCTCCAGTCCATTAGTGCTTCTTCTCCCCCTCGCCCTTCCTTCCTTCCTTCCTTCCTCTATCTCTCTCGTCTATCAATGTTTGTTTTTCTGTATCTGTCTGTACTCTCTGTCTCTACTGTCTGTCTCTGCTCTGTGTCCCTACTGTCTATCTCTACTTTCTGTCTTGCTGATCTGTATCGCTGGACCATATACACTAATATACTGTACTGTCTCTTGTGTCATTTATACATGTACTGTCTTTCTGCCCGCCTACATTACTGTACAGGCCCCAGAACTGTAAGATATCCATAATGACTGAAAGTATGTGTCATGTTCATACATTATGGCGATTAAAAGGGTAGAGATTGAGAGTTGTGGGGGAGAGGCACCATCCAGGCACCTAGCTCGAGTGTAATGTAATTGGTAATTAGAATACTTGATACCGCGAACACAGGGCAGAGTTTTCCTCGGAAGGGTAAGGGAGGGGAAGGGTAGGGTTGATGGGATAGGGTTTGAGGGGGGTAGAAGGGGGTGAGGAGGCAGAGGGGTTAAGGGAGGCAGAGGGGGTAGAGGGGTTATAGGGAGATGGGAAAGTTTGTTGTAAAAGTGGTGTAATTTTACCGAGGGTTGCCATGGGAATACTTAGTGTCGTCCATTAAAGAGATACATTGTGTAATACTCAGGGGGAGAGCCACTTGCGAGCTTATACAGTACAGACACACACACAGACACACACACACACACACATACACACACACACACACACACACAGCCAAGTATCAAAGTACAGTAGCGTTTTAGTATATATTTTCAAGGCTTGAAAAAAATTCTTTACCACCAATGAGGGCTCTCTCTCTCTCTCTCTCTCTCTCTCTCTCTCTCTCTCTCTCTCTCTCTCTCTCTCTCTCTCTCTCTCTCTCTCTCTCTCTCTCTCTCTCTCTCTCTCTCTCTCTCTCTCTCTCTCTCTCTCTCTCTCTCTCTCTCTCTCTCTCTCTCTGTAGGACCAAAACCACAAAAATACTGTTAAAATTCCTTCTATAAATACAGTTCTTATAATATCATCTATGTCTCTGTAAAATTTAACTAAGCCAAAGAGCCTCTATGTTTACACGGGGTGCGAGTGCCTCCAGCGTTAGGTCCCTAGCCACAAAAATTCCTGACGAGGTGTGACACTGTATACCCCCACCCGGCTGCCTGGGACCCAACCTTACTTTTATGTAAATTTCATGTATAAAATCACATAACAACATTTTTATCTAATATACATAAAAAAACTTACATTTACGTGTTTTATGAAAAAAGTCGTATAGACCGGAGTCATATTATATAAACAATGTTCTATATGTATGTTGTAAAGGATGTATATATTGGCTTCAAAGTCTCAATATTATGATGCTGTATATTTTACGATGGGATGTATTTACTCAGGATGCGCCATGGTTGCTTCATCTACATAATCCGAGATCTTCTAGTGTTGTGTTATAGTCAAGGGGCAGATATTCCTTTAACATTAAATGCCAGGATCCAGCAGTCACCAAGCTAAGACTCGAGCCTAACTTCTTGTAACACTGATAACAAGACCTCCTGGAGCATAGGAACACTTCAATAAGGCATTACTGAGGACTTATATTCTATTAATTGATAAATGTAATAAAGAAAATACTTAAAATTGTAAAACAGGAGAAATTCTAAATGTTTTACTGTACACAAATGATTTATTATGTCATTTTCATTGATTATTCGAGGTAAATAGTTTTGTGTTTGTCCGTCTGTTTGTCTATCGTTTTCTTTAGGTTAGGTTAGGTTAGGTTAGGTTATTAAACATATACCACAGTCCCATTAGGTAAATATCTCGTAAAAAATCGATAGTAAGTGTTATTCACCTTTATATTCCAGATCTATGGCCATTGATCAAGTACAGGAGTTTGTTTGCCCAGTATCTACCTTCCCCTGGCCCTCCTACCCTTAGCTTCACCCATTAATATATGCAGCATTACCCCACCTTTAAAAGCAATGGTAAATGGGAACAAATATTGGATACGCGAGCCTTAAGAATCTCCTTTGTCGCAGTAACGTTGAATAATGTCCCGGCCATGGAAACTCTTACACTGAAATATTGTATGTTTTTCTTGAGGGAAATGTTGTGTGTGTGGGTGTGTGTGGGTGGGTGCGTGTGTGTGTGATGATAAAATACCAACAACAAAAACAACTACAAAAATTAATAAAAATACCGGAAACAATTAAAAATAATAATCAAACAACTAAACAACGTAAACAATAGCAATGGCTAAAAAAAAATGACAGTAAAAAAAATGAAATGTCAAATAACAAAAAACAATTACACCGTTTTTCACTACCAGTACGAGGAAACACACACACACACGCACACACACACACACACACACTCACACACACACACACACACACACTCACACTTTAAATGGTGTTCACTGTTTCTTCTCGTCCTCTCCTCACCTGTATCATGAGTGTAGGTACAGCAGGTGTCTCACCCCAGGTAAACAGCTGCTCTTGGAACTTGTTTTATACTTGAATGGTTGTCTCACATTTTCCACGTTTTCCTTATAAGATGATGTACTCCGAGGGTAGATGTAGATTAGATACATAAAGATACATAACCTGGATGTCTGTTAGTTGTCTTGAGTGACCCATAGCATTATTATTATTATTATTATTATTATTATTATTATTATTATTATTATTATTATTATTATTATTATTATTATTATTATTATCATTATTACTATTATTATTATTAGTATTAGTGTTAGTAGTAGTAGTAGTAGTAGTAGTAGTAGTTGTAGTAGTAGTAGTAGTAAAACAAAAAGCGGCACAGCGAGTTAGTGGAGGCTAAGAAAGTCTACGGATATCACCAACCACGTTTCACTTACTCCCACCTGTTGTTGACATTTGCTCATGCACAATATAATTATTATTATTATTATTATTATTATTATTATTATTATTATTATTATTATTATTATTATTATTATTATTATTATTATTATTATTATTATTATCATTATTATTATTATTTAGTAGTAGTAGTATCATATAGCAGTTGAATCGAATGAATGAAAATGAATGAACTACGATTAAGTGTTCTTTCTCGATTCCAGTCAACTTACTTACTTATTTGTGGTAGGTAAATGGCTTAGATTATGAAAGTTGTCCACATTTTAGGGGTTAGGCAAGTGACACAGCCAATAATGTATTGCTTACCAAAAACAAACTTCCCTTATGTCTTCTAGGACAGAAATAAGAATCATAAATGGCAGGAGGTACTCGACCTAGTGTGTGAGGAACTACAGCGTATAAGTAAAAGGATCGTCGTGTGTACAGGAGGGGGGGAGGTGGGTGTTTCTTGCCAGCAGGGATTAAAGACGAGAGGAAGTAAGATGATCGTGTGTGTGTGTGTGTGTGTGTGTGTGTGTCGTTTCCACCAGTGTTGTTGATGTTGAAGACGGGAATGATTGGGGCGCAGAGTGTATGTACGTACGTGCTTGCGTGCGTGCGTGCGTGCGTGCATGCGTGCATACGTTAGTGCGTGCGTGGGTGTGCGTGCGTGCGTAGTAAACGTGAAATGTTAGAATGTCATTAAATTATTGTCCATTTCTCCTCAATTACACACTTCTATCCCTGCAATGAAAATCAACATAAACTCTCAATCTATTAACGTTACTGTACCACAATATTATAGAGTAAACTGAAGGACGAAAGAGTTGGACGTGGGAGCTACATTCCAAGGCACAACATTTAACTAACGTCACTCAAGCAGGCAAAATATGTGACAGTGAGGAGAAACTTTCTGCAAAATCGTATGAAATATATTTTATATTTGATTCTCCTTTTAACATATATACCAAGGTGAGATGTACTACACCTATGATAAAATTACTTCAGTCGACAAGGCGTACAGTACTCACTCAAGAAAGAAACTGTACATTAACGCCTCTTTAAAGTAGTTGGAGTGCAGTGTAGGTAGACATTGTGCTGTCATGTGTATTGCGAGGTACTAGCCCAGCGAGGCGGGATTCTGGCAGCAGCTATCAAAGCGCCAAGCTGAAATTGCCTTCGTTTGGGATGTGGATTGGAATTCGATTTGAGGATTACTGGCTAGGATCAGCTTTGGATCGGGCCAACCATAAAATAAAGGTAGTGGATATTTTGCCGTAAACCGGGTATCAAATATAGTTACGCTATTATACCATAAAGTTCTTATCATAAACACCAGCTAAGCCAAAGCCTTTCCTACCTAACCTAAGCTAACGATCTTGATATTTATTCACAATAAGTTAAATTAAGTCACATTTGATTTGGTCATTTTTGTTTTTTAAAAGAACTACACGGCAAAATAGTAGGTCAGTAGTGATCCGTGGAGTGGATTTACAAGAGCATTAATTCACGGGGGAAAAATATCCACTTCGTAAAATAAAAGGGTCGTGTCCCGTTCCTTTCATTTCACACTTTAGTTTTCTGAACCAGCTCGGGTGCTGAGTTATCCTGCTGTACTAACTTATCTCTTAACAGGTTGTGCCTCCTCACGGTCTATTAGTTTGTGTCCATATGATCGTTCACAACACACTGTCGTAATAGTCTTGCCAGCGTTTCTTCAGGGGCAGTAGGAGAGTATTTCCTCACATAGAAAAAAATTATTATTTCTTACCATAGCAAGAGACAAAAACAAGGAAGGAAGAGAAGAAGAGAAGAAGAGAAGATAATAGTCGTAGATGTTGACGGTCAGTTAGTTATCATCCTCGACCTTACTCTTCACCAAAGACTTACTTGAGACTTCTCCTTTAGCAGCTTCAGGTCCTCAGTTTTGCTTCAGTGTTTGGCAAGAATAAACTATATAATCTTCTGATGATACTTCGAACTGTTAACTACGCATGGTATTATGTATGTATAGGCCTACCTGTAGAGTTGCAAGTGTAGAACGAGAATTTAATTACTTAAGAGTGATGGTTTAACCCTTTAAGAACAACCAATTAGCTCAATATCATCAAAAGATTAAAAAAAAAAAAATCACCTCACGCTCCTCGCTCTTACAGTGCTGGAGGGAACCGAGAACAGAAATGTGTTGTTTGTATACGTTTCTGACCCCCCAAAAATAAAAGTTTCGGTGTTGGCGTGAATAGTGATGGTTATACCGCCACTAGCATCAGGGACACACGTTAGGGCTATTATAAATTTTCTACTATTAATTTCGATTTAATCAATTTGTATCTTGGTTGTTATTCTCGTCTGGTTCAGTTTATATTTTGACCATTACTCTGTCAGTTCTTCAAGAGGAACGGGTGTAATGTTTCCTAAGATCAACCAACACACAGAGAGCCTCGCCCTTTACCACCATAAACACCGTCTCCTCATTTAGGTTCATCAGCTTGGTTTCTCACAGATGAAGTCTCTCGTATGTATATTTTAATTCACAATTCGACCTTTAAGCTTCTTATCTTCTTATCTTCTTATCTTTCTGAGTCATGTCCTCCTTCATAACTTTGATGTCCTTTACTGTTGGTTTGTGTCGATACGTTTTATAATTTGGTGAATATTTGTGGGTAAATAGTAATTCTTTTCAATGATGCGACTTACATAATTTTAGGGGAAAGTATTACTCACCTCCTAGGCGGTATCTTTCATATTCAGGGTGCTGTGTTTTTCCGTTGTGAATGTGGTCACATATGGGAATGATCTGTCACAGTAATAGTTGGGGTAGGTTGACACACAGGCCGTAATGTTAGACGGGAGAATGGTACATATAACCCATCATTTACGACGATACCCCACAGAGCCCTACTGAACATCAAACAGCGTTCAGAATGGATTTGTATAACGCTACTGCTGCTTCTGTACACCAATTACTGTACAGGAATGACAAAAAGTGGGAGGGGGGGGGGGAGGGTAACAGAGAGCAGAGGTGTAGCGGGGGGGGACGAACCTCAAATTGGTACTCCTTCTCCAGGTGTTTCTGACGGAGTGTTATCGAATTTATTACCTTTTAAGTCTCTTTCCCGGTGATCATCTTGTGTTTTCTCCTTCATTAGTGCTGCCATAAATCCTCTTCACCTGTAACTCACCTGTCATTCTAATCGATATCCCCGATGATTTTTTTCCACCGCCTCACGCATTCTTCCGTCTCCATTATTCACCCTATCAATCTTCCAGACTCTTATAATACTTCTCAGACTATCCGTCTCTACTGACGTCAATCTTAATCCAACTCAACTCTGGAACTCTGAGATTCATATCCGTAACTGAGTGCTGGATTATTTTAGTCTTTTTCGCACTATCCTCACACAGATGTTTGAGATGTTTTGCCATACGTTTTAGGTCGTGATATTTGTAGTTATTACACCACTGTTTATGTTGTTTTTTTTACCTAATATAATTTTATTTATTTATTTATTTATTTATTTATTTATTATGTTACGGAGATTTTTTTATACCGGTATTTGTTTATTTATTTAAAGGTGTATTATTCTTTATCTTCTCTAGGCCATGTTAACAAAATCTCACTCAACTGTGTCACACCTGAGTCTCTGCTGAAAAAAATGTAAAAGAAAAATAATGTTTTCTTTCTCGTTTTTACATCAGACACTGCCAGAAAACTTTCCTTTACGAGTGTGGAAAAAAGTCACAGTATTGCAACGTTCTCCTCATCACCTCCTCTGACCACTCCACACACACACACACTCTCTCTCTCTCTCTCTCTCTCTCTCTCTCTCTCTCTCTCTCTCTCTCTCTCTCTCTCTCTCTCTCTCACATACATCTCTCCCCTTACCATGTCACACCTCTACCCCTCCCAACACATTGCCTTTCTTTACCTCTCACACACCACTTTCCTCCACCCTTCCCACCTGCTCTACACCTCTGGCTCTCCTCTCACACCTTCCTTAAATCTCTCTTCCACGTCTCACTCATACGTCTTTCTCCCCTTACCTCCTCCCACTTCCCTTAGCCTTTACCTGTACACTGTTACGTAACACACACACACACACACACACACACACACACACACACACACACACTCACGCACACACACACACACACACACACACACACACACACACACACACACACACACACACATCCTTCTTCCCAGTGCCTCTCTTCCCAACCCTTTCATACTCTAAACAACGCCATCTACTGAGACATAATTGCAACATTGATCTAATAGTCCGGAGTCATTGCCTGAGGGGACGTCTAATGGCCTACCGAGAGATAAGACTTTTTTCACGTGTGTACAATGTAGTTATGGGTGTAATCTCCATCCTGATCAATGATTGGCTGAAGAAAGCGACGGGAAAACGCTTTAACTATACACACTAATTGTAGATATATAAATCATCAACAGTATTTATGCTTTTGATATTTATCTTAATACAAAAGAAAAAAGATTCACAGATACTCAAATTTATATACGAGGATTCAAGACGATAGGTATGGAAAAAAATGAGGTAGAAATACGGGAGTAAAACAGTCAAGGAAAGTACATAACACAATAATATATATTAGTTATCGTTAATAATTTTGTTAAGTACCTCCATTAAGGTGAGACCAACAGACCTCATCCTACAGTGTTTACCCATAAAGGTCTCTCGCTCTGGTGTGATTCAGGATTCATCTACTCAAACCTGTTCAGTGTTTTAGAAAGGAATTACACTGTGGCGGTAAAGAGCTCAGTGAACTCAGAGCTACTTTAAGACTCGGCACGGATCTTCAACCAGGGAGGCACAGATACTCCTACTCGGGAAGGGATTCATCTTAGCGTCTAATGGTTATTGTTATCGTGTGTTTGTTGCTCCGACGATCTTGGCTGTAACTAATTAGCCTTACAAACAACCTAAGGAACAGTTTGCCATTACTGTCTGCTTTAAGTGTCGTAAAGGAGCGGTCATACGTCCCTTCCATCAACAGTGACCCTTCAACTGCAATACAATGAAATGGATGGATGGATGGATGGAGGGTGAATGGATGGATGGATGGATGGATGGATGGAGGATAGATAGATAGATAGATAGATAGATAGATAGATAGATAGATAGATTATCATAATTCTCACTACAACTACCATCCAGATCACCTTACCTAACCTAACCAAAATAGACTTGAGTCGTGTGGTACAATAAATGAGCTACTCAACTATGAATCAAACATGAACCATAAAGTCTCACAATTAACACCACCACTACCACTACCACCACCACCACCACTACTTCCACCACTATCACAACAACTACCACCACCACCATCGTAATAATGTCAACCAGATGCCTTACGTCTCTCTCTCTCTCTCGTACACCAACAAGACTCTAACAGTCACTATATATTACTGAGCTTCCCACTCTCTAGATGTTACTCCCTCGGCATAATATGTATTCGTCGTCTTCTTCAAAGGATCTGGTCTCAAGAGCTACAATTATCAACTATATTGCATCGATATATTAGTGTCTCCCCTTCACCCTCTTTGTGTTTGCGTCTCCTTCAATGTCGTTTACCACTACGCACCATTAGCGACATGAAGGAGAGAGAGAGAGAGAGAGAGAGAGAGAGAGAGAGAGAGAGAGAGAGAGAGAGAGAGGTCATTACTGCGTTTATTTTTTTCTCGGATACTCGCAGTGATTTTTATGCGGAGTTCACTTGCTTTCTTCTTTCCTCTGAGAGAATGTTATTACCTGAAGTTGAGGGCTATTAGTGTTGTCTTCCCTCTGTCTGTCTGTCTGTCTCTCGTTATTTTCTCCTTTTATTCCTTTCACTTTTATTATTATATTTTCTTCATGTCGCTTTTTACTCTTTATTTAATTTTTGTCAACGTAATTTAACCAGTTGTGTTCTACGTCTAAGCTTCTTCAACACTACTTAGCTTTCTAATTAATGTCGGTAATTAGTCTGTAAACAATGAATATGTGTATGTCTGTACCTCAATAATATTCCTTCCTGAAATGTTACATCATATTTATAAAATTCAGTATGTTTTATTTTTCATTTACAAGATTTTTATTTTATTTTATTTTATTTTTCTGGTCATCGGTTTCTCACACACACACACACCTACACCGGACGCGGCTATTTGGTCTCTAATGGGCGAGTGACATATGTGTGATATACTGAGCAATATCTTAGTTAAGCCTGGTCAGTTCTTGGTCTCTCAGCTATTGGGGTTTTCCTAATGGTCGAAACTACTATGATGAAGTCCACGTGAAAAACACAAACAAAAAAACAATCTCTCTTTTAATGTCATTGTCTTAGATGGTCCAGATAATTTATTCTTACTGAAGCAAATAAGAATAAACTCAGTTCACATCCTTGTCCTCAACTGCTACTGTTTGTTCCCAGGCGTGTGTGTGTGTCTGTATGGCTCTCAGTATTGAAATTTTAAGCATAAAAATTCGATGAAATGTAAGAGATTTTATTCAGAATTGGTAAGAGGATATAACCCATCTTAAAGATATTCAGTACCCGCATTTATTATCGACCAAAGTTATGGGTTTTGCTGAGGCTCTGCAGGAACTAACTCGCTTTAGCAGACCTGGAAGTAATGGGTCGTTTATTACGGAAATATTCCAAGAAAGATTAGAAGCACACACACTGTATATTAAACATATCGTATAATGTCTTATTTATCACACAAGCGACTTTAACCTAACCTAACTTAACCAAACCTAACCTGCTGATTAACTTGTGCTAAGACAACAGCACAGAAAATGATTTAGGTTAGTTTCCGGTAAATTTTTCTCATATATTCTGATTATATTTTCGGGTCGGATATTTTTTTCCCTCATTGCTATAGTAAGGATCCCTCACGTGGGTATATTGTTGTCAATCTTCAGTTCTTATGTGCATTATTTTCTTCATGTTAAGTATCGGCACCTTTCGAATGTGTTTGTTGGTAAATATGAATAAATAAACCAGGAACAAGGCTTCAGTGTTTGTGTGGACTAAGTATTGAATTAAGACAAGGAACTGCTGTCACTTCAAGATTTTATTTATCATTTCTTTAGCAGTTAATTAGCCATAATTGAAACATACTTTGCTCAATATATTAGTGTGTGTGAGAAATGATTTCATAACATCATAAGTCAGGTGAGAAAAATTATACGCAATTATTACGCAATTATGTTATTATGTCGTTATGTAATTATATAATTATATAATTGTGTGGCGAAAATGTTCGTAATAGTAATCACATCACACCAGCTTGTGATGGATTAGTTCTCCTTGTTAACTTAGTTCAGAAGTAATAGTTATGAAGACTTCAAGTTCTCTGGAAGTTAAGGCTGACCTGTTTAACCTTAACTCCTTCGGTTGACCTCTTCTGAGTATTAAGTTATCTTACTCTAGGAAATAGGTCGTCGTTTGGAGAGGCTTTAAGCATCGTTCTTGAGAGATTAAGTCATCTCCCAGAAAGGATTAGCATCTTGGTCAAGGAAATTAGATATATTAATGAAGGGATTAGGTTATGTTAGTCCATTGAGATAAACATAAGTTGATGACCACCAACAAGCAATTACGTCCGGGTGTAGGTGTATCATGTAGGTGGCCTGCAGCTGCCTGCCTCTGGTGCTAGATCACAAAAAACCTCTCAGAGTGTGACGGAGTGTAAAGCTGACTGAGGCCGCCAGCTGCTGTTTGTAGTGATAACAATCTGGGACAAAGCGGCCTTTATTCCCCAGTTGTCTTTTGAATGTACAAACAAACTTAGCAGCAGCGCCACACAAATACGGGAAACCTTATTTTGGTGTTGTAGAACTTTAAGTATCATTTGTTCACTATATTTTACTTACTCTGAATGTTAACTATTGTAGATCATCCACTATAAACTCTTTTGACAAGGTGAATAAATGAATAAATAATTAAATAAATATATATATACAGTAGAATTAAAATATAAACCAATCAATTAGTTAAAACAATTGAATAAAGAGCCAAACACACTTGACCTTTTAAGACTATTGCAATATAAATGACTACGGTAAACGAGTACTGTACGGGCATTCTGGGTTGTAATTTGATATAACTTGCAAAATCTCTCTCTCTCTCTCTCTCTCTCTCTCTCTCTCTCTCTCTCTCTCTCTCTCTCTCTCTCTCTCTCTCTCTCTCTCTCTCTCTCTCTCTCTCTCTCTCTCTCTCTCTCTCTCTCTCTCTCTTATTCAGATATTTAGTGAGGCAGAATTTTGGCTCCTGTGTTAACTTTTGTCCCCTAGTATGTTGGGGTATGATAAAGAGATTTACTGCATTACACACAAACACTGTACATACAAGTATACACACTCAGCCACACAGACACACACACACACACACACACACACACACACACAGATGTACAAGGCATCACTAGACCAAACACGTGTACATAAGCAAGAACAAAAGCAACAATGAGACACAAACACCAACACACACACACACACACACACACACACACACACACACACACACACACACACACACACACACACACACACACACACACACATACACACACACACACACACACACACACACACACACTACCGCACGCTCACTGCACCAACACTACCAAACATCACAGGTACCGACCAAGGATTCCAGCATTAGCGGCGTCCTCAGGAAATCTCTTGACACGAAACTACTATAAATTTACAGGACCTCTGGGGAGGGGCATGGTGGGAGAGTTGGTGTGTTCTGGTCTCCTCTTCCCTCTTTATTATCTCCTTCTCCCCCTTTGTTATCTCCACTGAACGCCGACAGGGAGAGAGGAGGGTGTGGTTTCCTCCCTGTGTGGTTCTCTCCCTCTGGTCAAAGGCCTTGGAGGAGAGGAAGAGAGAAGGGTTTAACGCAACAATGACTTAATGATCATTCATTATGCAACAAAGTGGTGTGACTCGCCAAGTGTGTTGGTACTGTCAACAACGTGAGTTAAAATGTGACACTTAACTCAGTGGCGTTAACTATGTCTGTTGTTGTGGTGGGTAGTGTAGATGCCGTGGTTTATTATTGTGGTTGGTATAGCGACGGTGACGTGGTTTATTATTGTGGTAGGTATAGTGACGTGGCTAGTTATTGTGGTAGGTATAGTGACGTGGCTAGTTATTGTGGTAGGTATAGTGACGTGGCTAGTTATTGTGGTAGGTATAGTGACGTGGCTAGTTATTGTGGTAGGTATAGTGACGTGGCTAGTTATTGTGGTAGGTATAGTGACGTGGCTAGTTATTGTGGTTAGTATAGTGACGTGGCTAGTTATTGTCGTTAGTATAGTGACGTGGCTAGTTATTGTGGTAGGTATAGTGTAGGTGACGTATTATACTACATTGCCATATGGCCCGTCAGAGCTGGAGGACTGCAAGACACGTGTGAGTGAGGCTGAGAAACTTAACTTTGAGAGCTTCACGGTTCAGACGCCTCCACAAAGCACTTTCCAAATTACACTGAATTCCTCTGCATACATGGAATTCGGATGTATATACTTCAAAACCAGTCACTTAGAACTAAATGGAGAAAGTTTAATTCACAGTTTTAACTTTCCCTTTAGAGTACGATGCTACATCCCCTTTAGAGTACAATGATTTAGCTCCTCTTATTCATTTTTGTCAGTATTTTCTTGGGTTCATATTAATAAAATGAATAAAAAACTCGGTAACAGTGTAGGAGTTGGTTAATGAGAGTAAGAATGTCTTTCAGTTTGTTTCCAGGAATGGTGAGGGGAGTGAGGAATGTCAGGAAAGAGATGAGTGGAATGGAGAGAGGACGGAGGGGAAGGTCGACGAAGAGGAAGGGGGGGAGGAGGAGGAGGAGGAGGAGGAGACGGAGGTCGATAAAGAGGAAGAGAGGGAGGAGGAGGTAGATGAGGAGGAGAAGGAGGGAAGGTCGACAAAGAGGAGAGGCGGAGGAGGAGGAGGTCGACGAAGAGGAGAGGAGGAGGTGGAGGAGGAGGAGGAGGACAAAATGTGTGTTATAATTATCACTTCATTTGGTTGATAAATCTTGTCAATGACACAAATAGAGTGAAGTTTATCATCAGTTAATCACCCTATTAACGCTCTAATTACCTCACTCAATAGGTGTACCAGGTGTTGTGACTCGAAAAACAATACGCAAATTATACCCACTATACAATTGCATCTCAGGATTCTATTAAGTGAAAAAAGTAGATGGTAAGGCCCAGAAATTCTTGAATAACACGAGGCAACAATACTAATAATAACCCGAAATCTCTTCCAAGACAACAGCGCCATCGTTCATCACAGAGGAGATATTTTTCATTTCTTTCCACGACGAAGATGACAATATGCCTGGAGGGGGGCGGGATGTTTGAAGACGGCGACGATATATTGCTCTGCATTTCACAGGAAAATTACAATAGGGACGCACACCTTTCACAGAGCACGGGGACTACCTGACAATATCTGCCTGCCACCATTAATCCTTAGCTCCCTGACAAGAACATAGGGCAATTATTGAGAGGGTGTCATTATATCACTAACCTAACCTAACCACTGAAGGAAGATATAATGCCATTTGTATACTTGTCATTGGTAGTGTGGGTGTTATTGGTGGTAATATGAACATGACTTACACCTGCAGGGGAGGATGAGTATACATGGAACTACTGTACGTGTATGTAAGGGATCATTAGCTTGGTTTAAACAACCTTATAGTGAGTAATTCTATGGTCGACCACACTTAGAGGAGTCATGAGTTTATTTATTATGGAATATCATAACTACTTAGTTATAAATTCATTCACTAGTAGTTATGTATGTAATCATCTCTGTCTATAGCTGGTAATGGTCTCATGTTAGGTGCACCTGATGTTGCTGATGCTGGTAAAGAATTTTTTTTTCGTAGCTTTGTTTTATCTCGTATGTACAATAGTTTAAGTCATCTTCACTACTTCGTGTATAAGTGAGTAAATATTCTAAACAACACACAACTTCTGATATTGACTTCTACACAACAGACAGCCAGCAAAGTCTTATAATTCAAAAACACATTAATACAGTAGTAGTCAGGATAGTTCGTCTTAATTGGAGCAATTATCATAGTAATACAGGCATCGGTGCGTGTAATTTAACAGTAACTATTGTTGTGAATAGTTGGCACTTTCTGACAGCGATTGTTAAGAGCCCTACAGAGTGCTGTGTTGGCTAACATATATCCGCTCTGTCATTACCCGGCCTCTCCCTCACTCCTTCACTCTTCCGACAATCACTCAACTTTAACCATAAAGGAACTTTTTACTGCCTGCAGCGATCCGTGCCAGCTCTATAAAAGCCTAAGGAATGACCTAGGCCAACTCTGACATATATATATATATATATATATATATATATATATATATATATATATATATATATATATATATATATATATATATATATATATATATATATATATATATATATATATATATGTATATATATAATTGTTTTTCTCACTCTTTTATTTATTTGACTGTGAATTCAATTTGTTTTTCCTTTCCACAGTTTTCTTAATTATTGTTCGTTCGTTTGTTCGTCCCTCTTTCCATTTAATTTCATGTTATTCATCTGTTTGTTTTTTCATTCTTTCATTATTTAATCTGCCTCTTCCTCCTCGCGATCTCCTTCACCCCCTCATTTGCCTCCCCCTTTGCTCCCTTCCTCCCTCCCCTTTGCCTCCCCTTAGCCTCCTCCTTCACTCCCAACATTTGTGAATAAATTACTCACGAGTTCTCGTATTTTTTATTTACGCTATTCTATTCATGCACTCCAGTCCTTCCCCCAGACTCTTGGCATTGAGTCCTGTCCAGCCGTGCCAACCCCTTCTGGGCCCCGTCCATTCCCCAAACCCTGTCCAACCCTCAAATCATGTTAAGTCGTAAGCCCTCTCCGAGCATAAAGTCCTGTTTACCACCAGAATAAAATCAACACCGAAGTCCTGTCTAGCCCACAGCCTTATCCACACCCACGTTCTATCCATCCCCAAGCCCTTTTGTTAGATCCTTATCTATATCAGCCATTTCTATCTATTCCTGCTTAGTCATATCCGCACCTGTCAAACCTACCCACCCCTCATCTAGCCTATAGCCTGCCGTATTCAGCCCTCCCCATACCCCCATGCCCTAACACCCATTGCACGTTGAAATCTCTCTCTCTCTCTCTCTCTCTCTCTCTCTCTCTCTCTCTCTCTCTCTCTCTCTCTCTCTCTCTCTCTCTCTCTCTCCCCTATTCTGTTACAGTCGCTACATTCTTTTTTTTCTCACTCTTTCCTGACTTCATAACATCCACTTTTACCTCTCATACTCGATACTTTAAATCTTGCTGACCTTATTGTGTCACGGGGCTGAGGGAAGGGGAACTTATAGGAGGGGTGAAAGAGGACAGGGGGAGGGGAAAGTATTGCATGTGCCACAGGGGCTGTGTGTAATAAACGTCACTGCAACGTCGTATTCTGTGGAAAATATTTGCTTCCGACCTCGACGATATATATGACCCTACCCCCTCCCACCCCCCCACCGCCCCCCACCCCCAAAAAAAAAAATCTGCAGTGTCAAGTTTTGTTGAAAATATTGTCGCAACTCACCTGTCGTAAAATATCTTGTCGCAACTCTCACCTGTCGTAAGATAATATATATGGTTGTAATATTATCAACTGTACGATAGATTGTTATAATGTCCCATTTTATAGTGATAAAATGTGTGAGTCATTAGAGTCAGAAGAATATTTTTACAACCTCACACTGTAGGTCAATAATTTCCTGCTGCATCACACTGTATAAGAAATATCGCAACTCTAACAATATATAAGGGATATCGCTATGACCCAACACTTTACAATAGATAACACTACTATCTCACATTTGGTAAGAAATATCGCTACTTCCTCACAGTATGTCAGAGATATCGTTGCTATCTCACATATGCTATGAGAGATAATCCAATTACCTCCCATTGTGCTCGAGATATCGCTTCTACCTCAAATTATGTCACAGATATTAGTCCTTCCACACTATCTTTTGAATATATTACCACGGCCTCAGTTTATGCTGGAGCAATATCGTCGGCTTACATTATCATGCTCCAGATATTGCCCAGCGAGACTTCATGATCATTTAGTGAGCATGTGAGAACCTACTGGATAGTGAGTCTTGGGTATTCAATTATGTTTCCTTTGAGCATAAAATTGACGTCCCATTATCTCTGGCAAATAGTTGATGTAGCTAGCCATTATGATGATATGGATGACTTGAAATACTGAATAGAGGTTAGTATAAGATAACGCCTTTAGTTTAATAATGTAGTCACTGATAATGGTAGCAACACTATTACCACCAACTACAATGATAATAATAACAATAATAATGAACATATTAATTTTATTACTACTTCTACAACTACTACTGCTACTACTACAAAAAGCTACTACTACTAATAATAATAATGAGAGTTTTATCATTAGTAAGGATAATGATAGTATTGATAATGATAATAATAATCATAATTAGTAGATCTCCGACTCTCTGCCTTGGTTCGTTGTCATATATAAATAAGTACAGACTCATTATTTTGTACCAACTCTCTACAGGAACCCTTGTGTGTTGGTGTTCGTCCTGGGCATAATAATCCATCTTCTTGTTTTCGTTTCACTGTTACACACACTCTCTCTCTCTCTCTCTCTCTCTCTCTCTCTCTCTCTCTCTCTCTCTCTCTCTCTCTCTCTCGTATAATGCTAGTTATATCTTCTGTAACATTAATCTACTACACTTGTATTAGTTCTTCATTTTTTACACTGTTCCCGTTTCCTCTTTAGTTTCTCATAAGTCCTTCGTCTGTTTTGTTGTAGTGTTGTTATTACCATTGTTGTTGTTGTGTTGTTTTTATTACCATTGTTGTTGTTGTTGTTTACTTTCTTTAATAAATGAGGTCTTTGAGCATATTTTCTAAGTAGGTCAGTACACTATATAACAACACACATATGAATCACGTATATAAATTGTTCCTCACTCACGTTTGTCTGGCAGAGAGAAAGAAAGAGATACGACAGAACATCCTTAATATTCCCGACTATCTTTGACGTGCCATCCTCTATTTCCTTATCCTTGACAGGTAAACAAGAGGCAGAAATCGATAAAATTGCAGTGTCTTTTTTTTTCTCATCTAAGAGTTGTTTTGAAGGACGGTCTTGTGAATTAACAAAAACAACATCAGGGCTATTTCTTAGCTTATTTCTTTCCTTCATATATTAAGTAATGGGAGTCGTACATCTGGCACCTTCAGTCTGTCGCGTAAGTTGCAAACCTAGACTAAAGGGGCGTTGACACACTGCAACCTACTAGCTGGACCACTAGCGTTCACTGACGTTCGTGATGGTGCTTCTTGAACGCCTCCATCTCAACCAGGTCTCCACTAGCAGGTTGTGTTCCTTACAAGGGTTTCATAACATTTTGGTACCATGATGGTACTGTTTACAGGCGCTCCATCACATTAAGTTGTCATTAGCCTACATAATGGTGCTCCTTACACGCCTCCATCACACTGGATTACCACTAGTTATGATGTTGGTGCTGTTTACAAGGTTTACATCATACTAGCTCTTCACTAGTTCACATGCTAGAGCTATTTTTGTTACTAGTTTGTGAAAGGTGTTGATACGTTCTCTTCCTCTCGTCTACCACTAGCATCTATCATACTTGTAGGATAATAATTCTGTCTGTATGATTCTTACACTCTGATCTCCCACGATCATACGGATTATTGCTATACTTACGCCATACTAATAAGAGTTGAATCGTATGATATTGTACGAATATTATCATCATACGAGTTAGATAATTACTGTTAACATAATTTGTTCACATCGAATTCTCACCGTCTAGTATGATTGTGCTTGTTCACTGGACTTAAAGCACTGAGAAACACACGGGTTTGTCTTCATACGCTTTTTCTGTTGACTTCACATACTGTTCTAAGACTTATGATAGGGGTCGAGTACTCATCTTCACGTAACAGCGTAATACTTGAGTTTAATAAGACTAATAACAGAGACACATGGAATCGGTTAAGGAATCATCACTCTAATCATATAATAATTTCCACTAATATGATTTATGGCGATTTTTATAATACTTGTATATTATTTACTGGTATTATAATGAGAAGCAAGAATTATCTAATGTAATAGTTAACATAATTAAGACTTGAGGGAAGGTTAATTAGTTATGTATTATGATAGTGACTAGAATTTTTTATTTTTTTTTACAATCAAGAAAGTAATCAGAGAAGGTTATGTGGTCGTGGTCAGAGCCGCCATGATGACTGCCAGATAGGAGCGGCGTGAAGCTGTTGCTGACCTTCTCGATCGTGTAATAATTAAGTGCTTCTGGGGTCACCTGCTACGCATCCCTCTACTGGTATTTCCTCTTTATTATATATTGTAGGCCTTTCAATTTCTTCATCCCTTCATTATTGTACATATTTCTTCCTTCGGTATTATGGTATGTCAATATATTTCATAGCGGATATTTTTTCACATTCACTGCTGTTTCACTTCAGGTACGACTTAGTTAGTAATTACTCTCGCTAACATGAATACTTAACTAACTTACTAATTCAGTGACCGTGTTCTACCGTGCTTGAATAAATAACATCCTCCGTGCTGGAAAAAACCCGCATTATCACTCAAGTAAAAGAAGGCGCCGATTTCACTCACTAAATTCAGACAAAAGGAATTCGAATTTTACTATATCAACAATTTATCATTACCTGGCTTACAGATCAATTGTACTTAGATAAATATTAATAACCACTTTGACTAGAGGACGACTGCACTAAGCCTGGCTGTTACCGACTGTTGTTTGCATGCGACAACCAGAGAAGTTGAGGCCTCCTGGCGGCTTCCTGACCTCCAACAAGTTATGAGGTCAACCAGAGTACAGGGGCAATAATTTAGTGATATTGATGTTAACACTCGCTTCATCACGGATATTGTTATTACCTTACTGTATGTGTGTGTGTGTGTGTGTGTGTGTGTGTGTGTGTGTGTGTGTGTGTGTGTGTGTGTGTGTGTGCTAGCAGGGGAGAGCAGACGTAAAAGAAACAATAACATTGAGTAACAATAAAGTGTGTGTGATAATGATAATGATAATAATAATAATGATAATAATAATAATAATAATAATAATAATAATAATAATAATAATAATAATAATAATAATAATAATAATAATAATAATAATAATAATAATAATAATAATAATAATAATAATAATAATAATAATAATAATAATAATATTATTAATAATAATAAAAAAAAAAAATAATAATAATAATAATAATAATAATAATAATAATGATAATAATAATAATAATAATAATAATAATAATATTAATAATAATAAAAAAAAAAATAATAATAATAATATTAATAATAATAATAATAATAATAATAATAATAATAATAAACACAGCAACCCACCTTTAAATATTCCACGTAACAAATACAACCTCTTCAACGGTGGTATTTTCAGCTGTGTTCACTGAAACAGGTCATCGTGTTTGCATATTTTAGTTCCATTTGGTCGACCACCAGAAAAAAACGTATTAGAAAGAGAGAGATTTTCGTTTTACACACAGAAACGTTGATGAATCTTTTGTTATATTCCGTCGGTGAGGGTTGGTGTTGGGGAGCAATTGTTGGTGTTGGGGAGCAATTGTTGGTGTTGGGGAGCAATTGTTGGTGTTGGGGAGGAATTGTTGGTGTTGAGGAGGAATTGTTGGTGTTGGGGAGTAATTGTTGGTGTTGGGGAGTAATTGTTGGTGTTGGGGAAGTAAGTGATTGTGTTGGATCTATGTTTTGGGATAGGAGTGTTTGTTCCTTGTTTATTATGATGGACTGCATATGATATACTGTATATATATATATATATATATATATATATATATATATATATATATATATATATATATATATATATATATATATATATATATATATATATATATATATATATATAAAGGAAACTGAACCAGAACATATTCATGCAAATTTCATCCCATTGTTGTCCCAATATGTTAAAAAGAATCCCTTGAAATTAAATAATCGTAGCTTAATTGCAGGGACGTAAAGAGACCACAAGCGCGAGTCCTGCTGAATATTCAGAGGAGAAACTTGGGTGTGTGTGTTGACAATAGTGTCCAACTCATTTAGGGTCGAGGCCTCGTTAACTATGCATTAAGCAATTTCAGTAATTAGTGCTTCAGAGGTTTCTTGGTGGCTTTTTCAGTCACAAGTTTTAACAAAATTACTTCATAAGAATAACTGAGGGTAAGATCATCCCATCATAACGGGAAGATTATTCTGGCTGCAACAAGGACGCTCGTCGGTATAATCGGGAAATGGAGTTGTGGTAAAAGGGAAGACTTTGTTTACCATAAGAGTTGAAGAGTGAATGAAAAATAAAGAAAACTGTTAGAGACAGGGTGGAAGGCATGCCGATGGTTTTTCCTAAATGCAGACTCTGTATTAAACGTTTAATTAACCAACACCAGTGAAGGCAAACGTGTCGATTATTATCACTAAATGAGAGAAGAAAATAATAAATATTCCTGCACTATTGTTTACAACGCATATCAAACATGGGACAAATAAGAGCTGAAACAATGTATTACTTTTATTATTACATGACAAGAAAAGAAAACCTAAAATAACCGACTGTAACTTCCATAATCTTACCTCGACTCCTGTGATCAGCGTTCATCATAACTCATCTATCAGTCATGGGAGCAGATAAGGTGTAGAGTTAATTACCTCACCTTGGGTCATTTACAGGTTGTCAAGGTAACTTTCTACAGGTACAGTGACTGTGATTCACTCTACTGTAAATCGCTGATATAAGAGTTTTTTTATTCAATAATTACTTCGTCTATTGTATTTTTTTAAGAATGTAGTATTTTGTTTAGAACTCTTTATTGAAATTTGTAATTATAGGTAGTACACGTGAATGTTACCTCGTCTGGTTACGTAAAAAATACAGAAAAAGGTTAAATCCAATCTGGGGTGACACGATATCTCCGGTATTTTTGCTGCATCGGATTAAGAACATGATTTGGATTACTCACTTAATATTATGACACAGATGCAAATATTAGTAACAACTAATTATTCATTCTTCGTGTTGTTGATGACAAGAATTGGTAAAATTCATATTTAAACCTTTAGTCAGACTTTACATATTTAAGCCATTTGTTGTCAATTAATGAAATTTTATCCGATGAAATCAAACAGTAAAAATATGATCGCAATCTCAGTCGTGTATCAAAAGGCAAAATATTCAGACAAAAGTTCATAAACCATTAATAACGCTGAACAAGTAACATTGCAACAGAGTGAAATGAAAGAGACACTCCCTAAGCTATTAAAATAACCAAGGACTGACTTATACTGGACACAACACTCGGGTAAATGAGCATAATACAGGGAAGAATTGGGATCACAGACTCAGAATACGAGAGGATGTGAAGGTCCACAAGGAACATCAGTAGACGACCATTGTTGAATAAAAATATGAATAAAATAGATCAATAGAGACACAAGAAGATCCTGAAATATATCCCAGGAAATAGGAAATAACATAAATATAACACCAGAGAACAGACTGGTGTGTGTGTGTGTGTGTGTGTGTGTGTGTGTGTGTGTGTGTGTGTGTGTGTGTGTGTGTGTGTGTGTGTGTGTGTGTGTGTGTGTGTGTGTGTGTGTGTGTGTGTGTGTGTGTGTGTGTGTGTGTGTGTGTGTGTGTGTGTGTGTGTGTGTGTGTGTGTTAAGGCTTCATTCTGTCCGTGCACCTTAATAAACAAAAAGAACTCGGTGTTATAATCTTCCCAGGTAAACTAAGATTAAATTGTAATGGCATTGGCCCTTTATGATTATCCACATTAATACTAACATCATCATCATCATCATCATCATCATCATCATCATCATCATCATCATCATGTTCATACGTAAGTTTCACTCACCAGTTCCAAGGATGCAATAACACCAGATGTAGCATTCGAATCTTTTTGTTTTTTTCCTGGTGAGAGGATGTATGCAAATTGTACTCTCAGCGTTGAATCCCATCCTGTGGAGCCTTTTGTCCTCGGCACAGAATGCGCGCGACAATAGGGACCCAAATTACGACCTCTGGTGAGATAAAGTCTGAGAAGAATTCCTCCATTAACTTTGATGAAGGAGTGAGCTATCGTCTCTGAATGAAGTAGATTGGTCTCCTGGAGTTGGAGATAGTGGAGGGTTGTGGCGGTCTCCTATCCTGCGGCGGGTCGTTGGATTACGTCCAAGACACCGGAAGTTCTCCAAGGTGTGGGTGGTTACTTAACTTTAAGGTTGGGGAAGTGGAGGAGATAGAGTTCAGTTCTGTTAGTGTCAGTATCATTGCTGACTGTGAACTGAGAAAGTTACTTAGTCTACAGTGTGCTATATCCGCACTGCCCCTAGTTGGTCGTAGTTCTTAAATTATTTGACTTGAGAGCGAGAGAGAGAGAGAGAGAGAGAGAAAGCAGCTGGAGTGGTTTAGAAAGGTGGTTCTCTCCGTATTTCAGTGGAGACCCCATCACGGTAGAGAGAAACTAGTGGTACTAACTCAACAAATCCGTACACGAGTAAAAAAATATATATCACAAGGTCTCCACAGCCACATGTAAGGAGGGGGACTGGTGCCAATAAACGCCTATCAGACAGGATGGCTGACAAGTGTACCCTCGAGTTGTGGCAGTACGGGGAAGGGGACGTAGGGAGAGGGAGGGAATGAGAGGGAAAACAGAGCACATAAGGGAGAAAAAGGGAGAAAACCGATAAAAAAAAGTTTAGGACAAGGGAGAGGAACTAGAACATGAAATACGAGTATACTAAATTCGAAAGTAAAAGAGGTAACAAATGTATTCATATATCTATCTATTCCATACAGCCAACACGAGGTCTTAGTCTGTGATGTCCGTCTTTACACATTGGTATTATGAGACGAATTATCACATAGGAAAACTACATAAGCGATCATCATTGCTATTATTATGTTTGCTTTAATTATTTACCATGTTTATCAATACCTCCAGGACACACTGCCAGAAAACTATGGCAGCCAGAGAGATATATAAAATGTTAACCCATTTACTGATAAGGGATTCTCTCAGCTGAATAAAATCCTATGATGTTAGCCAGGATAAAACACCTAACATTATTTCTAAAAGGATTAATATTTAAATTTTCGTTCGACTTGATTCTACTCTTTATGCAAGAACCTTCGTCGTTCACTCCGCTCGATAAACATAACAGCATTAAGATAAGACCTAGTGATAACTGATAAATAATTACTTAACCAATACACCTGCCTTATATTTCCACACCAAGAAACAGAAGTATTGATATTTAAGCTTCTCTAATATTACCATAAAATATCAAACCAGCGACGTATGGAGTTACCTTCCCTGTATCACCAGAACCTGGGCATGTAACCTGTAACACCCCAGCTACTTTAACTCCACCATAACTCCGTGTCTAAGATTATGGAGAACCTGGCCACATCCCACCCTCCATCCCACCTCCCACCCTCAACCCTAGCCCTCCTCCCCACCACCCATCCCACCCAGTTCTCCACCCAGTCCACTCACACCGCCTCCAGTGATTACATTCCTCATTACGACGACCTGAAAAGTCATGTGTCTGTCTCCCGAGGGTGGGGCGGGTGAGGGGGGAAGAGGGTGGGGTGGGTGGGGGGAGGGTGAAGGAGGGTGGGGTGGGTGAGGGGGGAGGGTGAAGGAGGGTGGGGTGGGTGAGGGGGGAGGGTGAAGGAAGGTGGAAGAGGAAGAAATGAGGCGAAATCTATTTTGGTTAGTGAGTGTTAACCTTCGATGTGTCTCCCTGTTTGTTGTAGTTTAACGAGTCGGTGATAAGAGCATACGGGGATGATGATGATGGAGGGAAGGGGCAACAAAGAGAGTGTAGTTAAGTGTGATGAAGGGAAGGATGGGTGTAGGGGAGAGTTGAGTGGATGGTGGACAGATAGACTGAGGGAGAGTGCGTATATGGTGGATAGACTGATTGAAAGTGCGTATATGAGGCGGATCGAGGGTGAAGGAGGAAACATTCTCTCAGTAGATCAGTAAGTAAGGAAAACCCCTAACCTAACCTAACCCAACCTAACCCAACCTAACCCACGGTGAATATAGATGGATAATGAATAAACCACTTTACTCTTCTTCCTCCCTTCTCTCCTCCTCCTTCACATCAATTGCTCCTTTGAATACTTCTTTTGTTCCCCCCTTTCTTCCTTTCTCTTGTCTACTCTCTGTCTGTCCCATCTCTTATTCCTTTTTATCCTCATGTTTTTTTAGTCTCTCTCTTGATGCCATTAGAATTTTTTCCCACGAAATTACTTAAATTCCTTTATATATCAATGACAGTAAAAATATTCAAGTCTTTATTCATTTTTTAATTAATTCCCTTAAATGGCTCTCGGCCGCATGAGAATTCATACATAAATACATGAAATTACTTTTATAGTAGTAACCCATTTCATGAATGATTAATTTTTACCTCAGGTAAATAAATTTATTCTTTTGAAATGTATATATATTATATTTTTTCATTTCAAAGAGTGATATGAAACGAAAAACTGACGAGGTTAAGAAAAAAATCTATTATCGCTTCCTCACACATTATAAGTGGAGGTTGTTGGGCCAGCATATATACAGAGATAAACAGCACACACACACACACACACACACACACACACACACACACACACACACACACACACACACACACACACACACACACACACACACACACACGCACACACACACACACACGCGCACACACACACACACACACACACACACACACACACACACACACACACACACACACACACACACACACACACACACACACCTTCCCTCCACCGTGTACTGGGGCCCTGAATTATCCATCACTTAACTGCAGAACACTAGGGAGGCTTTCCTTATTCCAACGTGTGATCATGCAGGGAGCCTAATAATAATAATAATAACAATAATAATAACAATAGCAATAATAATAATAATAATAATAATAATAATAATAACATAATTAATAAATATAATGCTTACAATTATTAAAATGACAATAATAATAATAAAATATCTCACGAGTCAGTTGAAGTTTCTGCCCTACTATCTTTACTTGATATAAAAGTTATTACTCCCATGACTGTATGAGTGTGGAGGACTTCAACCCTTCTCTCTCAACCTAATTTGTAGCAGCTCAGTCTCCCTTGATGTCGGGAGTACATTTTCTCTACCCTGCAGCCATCCATCACAGAGAGTTCCCAAACCTTCCTTATTTACCTACACTGTACATTTAGTGTTGCCATCATAGCGGAAAAGTCACTAAATGTTGCAAATCTCATGGTTCCTTAGGCAATTTTTGAAGCGGACTCCGTAATGTTTAGCGATTTAAATCAGTATGGTGTTACTGCATTGAATCTGTATTTTTTTCGGATTTCAGTGAAGATTATTTAGTTTGGGTTCATTTAATGAGTTATAGAATATTCCTGAGTTTAGAACACTTTTACATTTATTCTTGCAAAAATCATCGCGTTTGGGTTGATTTCTGTCAAAGGTTAGCGAGATTCAGAGGTTTACCTTAGCGAACTTGGGTGGTTTGCAATAGTTGGCAACACTACACTCCCCAGTGAAATCTTACTCGAGTAATTGCGTTCCTTTTCAGTAAGCTCTCCCCTTAGTTTGCTGATTCCTCCTCTCCATCTTTCCTCTTTTCTCCGCTCCTGTTTCCCAATTCTCCACGTCCATTACAGTTTACGCCTGATAGATTCCTCTGCGCACCGGGGCTCTACCTCCCCCCCCACCCCATTCAGCCTCACTTCTTGCTTATGCACTTTCCTTTTTTTCTTATTATTTCTTCATTTTCTTTAATCACATTTCTTCCTGTGTTCTTTAAATCTAAACTGTTCCTCCCATTCACTTCTCGCCTCCCCTTCCATCTTCTTTCCCAGTAATATTCGTATTATTGTTTATTCTTTTCTTACTTTCCCTTACTTCCCGTTTTGAATAACTTACAGCACAAGTGTAAGAAAAAAAGAAAATCACAGACGAACTTAAGTTATTCCTCAGATTTAAATTCATGAAACAGCCAATCTATATTCCTCCATCCCACAAGATTGTAGATCAGTTTGTGCCAAGCCAGCCATTGTACTCGCTAATCAGGGGGGGCTGTGAGAATTGCTCTGAATGGATTAATGATCGCTTTGCTGGTTGTTTATCTTTCTTTTCCTTCTTACACCTTTCACTCTCTATCCCTTCCTAACATTTTTATCGTAAGCCTTACCTCCAGTATGTCTGCCTCGATAATAGCTTGAGGAAAAGCCAAGTGGAATTGGCAAATGGTGAAGAAAATTGCCAGTCGTTAGGTGTGGTGTAGGCCGGAGCGTCGAGCCTTCAGTGGGTAGGTAGTGTGAAGGGTGTGGTAATATCGCTGACCCTGAGACGAGAGAGAGAGAGAGAGAGAGAGAGAGAGAGAGAGAGAGAGAGAGAGAGAGATCATAATGATATGTCACTTGTTTGAGGTTATCAGAGACAGGTGTTATATATACAGGTAATGAGTCGGAAAGGACATAATGAGAGGGAGACACACTGACCGGTAGTTATAACATAGGAAGATAT
>NW_024736071.1:16241401-16427227 GCF_018991925.1 Homarus americanus
TACAGACTTTAGTTCCCCTTCATCGACTGATTGACTGACTCATTGGTTGATTAGTCTATTACTGGACTGACTGATGGCATGACTGACTGACTGAACGAGGTTTTGTTTACCATCTAGACTTCTTTATTGATTCAGACATATGATTATATTTTTTTTATTTATTCATATATTCAGTTGTCATCGTAGCTGAAGCTTAATTGCCCCAGTAGTTACAGCTTAATAACCCCACCAGTTGAAGCTTAATAACCCCAGAAGGTGAAACTTAATACAGTAGCTTCGGCAGATATACAATCTAAATACACGAATATTTTCCACATACAGTAGTTTATGAGGCTTTGTATATGTAACTACAAGGAAATACGAGAGAAAACTTACACTAATATAACAATAAATATAACACAAATGAGATTGGCCAGAATGATGCTATATTTTGGTCATATAATTAAGGACGATACAAGCCTTACCTATTAGTGAACGTTTGAGGTTAAGTGAACGATTTGTGTCATGAACCGAAGTTGTGAGGTTGGTGTAAGAACTGGTGTGAGCAGGACGGGGCATAGCGGGTCGAGACATTGTTACAGATATATTATTGTAAAAAAAAAAGAAAACTCCAGAAACTCGACACAATGGCTGCCAATAATGGTGTTGGGGGGAGGGGGGTGGGGGGATATTCGTGGGTGTTATTTACTCTCTCAATATGCAGTTTCGCGGCGTGATAGTCGCTACGTGGTCGCTGTAAATATTCCAGCAAGATTTCTCATTACTTTACACCGTTGAACTCCCGGGTCTGTTCTCGTCTGTCGTAGCGAGAGAGAGAGAGAGAGAGAGAGAGAGAGAGAGAGAGAGAGAGAGAGAGAGAGAGAGAGAGAGAGAGAGAGAGAGACTTAACCTAACCTTAGAGGCAAATTAATTACCTACACAGAATAATTAAAACTTTTGTCAAATGGCACTGTCGGGTGTAAGGCCATCGTGCATGTAGCTCTATGTAAGTCACCTCCTATACATTGTGTTTATGCTTATACATTGTAAGTAGGATTCGAGGGTGCAGTGAAGGGGGGGGGGGGAGCCGTATTTAACCCCATGAGTACAATGGCCTTATCACCCTGAGTACGATGGCCTCCCCCTGAGTATGATGGCCTTATCCCCCTGACTATAATGCCATCTTACGCAAGGGAGTTGACCATCATATTCAAAAGGGTTAAAGAATCGTAATCAAGAAATAAAATCATAGTTCAATTTATATAATACTAATAACAAACAATGCGAACAAAATACAATTGAATTTTGAAACAATAGTTCTTTATTTAATTTATTTTTGTTAACTATATCTGCTGCCAGTTGGGGAATTTGTGTTTATTTATATTTCTGAAGCTTTAAGCCTTTGATGGTTAATTGTTAGGTGTAGAGGAGTGAGAATTATCCTGGTGGGAAGCGTCTGTTGGGAAATTGTTTCATTGGGATTCTGGTTGGTTATTGCCACGCAGGATGTGTCAGAGGGAGGGGAGGGGGGGGGAGGGGGGTAGACTCTGAGGTGGTGTGACTTGTTGTCTAGGAACTCCGGGTTTATCACTGTGGTGGTGGTAGTGGTGGTGGTAGTGGTGGTGGTAGTGGTGGTGGTGGTGGTGGTAGTGGTAGTGGTAGTGGTGGTGGTGGCAGAGGCTTTGTGCCACAGAGATGGTTGAGGATTGAGGCGGTGAGAAACTGTAATTCTCCATCATTCAGTTTGGTTAGTCAGTCCATCTGTCTTTAAATCTCTCTCTCTCTCTCTCTCTCTCTCTCTCTCTCTACCTATAGATACCATTATGTGTAGAGCAGTGTGTAGAGTAGTGTGTAGAGTAGTGTGTTGAGTAGTGTGTAGAGTAGTGTGTAGAGTAGTGTGTAGAGTAGTGTGTAGAGTAGTGTGTAGAGTAGTGTGTAGAGTAGTGTGTTGAGTAGTGTGTTGAGTAGTGTGTTGAGTAGTGTGTTGAGTAGTGTGTAGAGTAGTGTGTAGAGTAGTGTGTAGAGTAGTGTGTAGAGTAGTGTGTAGAGTAGTGTGTAGAGTAGTGTGTAGAGTAGTGTGTTGAGTAGTGTGTAGAGTAGTGTGTTGAGTAGTGTGTAGAGTAGTGTGTTGAGTAGTGTGTAGAGTAGTGTGTTGAGTAGTGTTCTAAGTGTTTGATATTTCTACGTTGGATTCTGTAAACTTTCTTTGACGATTTTTGATTTTATATTAATGACGGAAAGTGTAGCCAAAATAATTAATTAATGACGGAGACTGTACTCATGAGATCCTTGACGTGTATGAGTATTTTCTCAACGTAAACATTTCACCATCAGTGCCACAGAAATGTAAACACTTTATCACTGAACAAATCAATATCTTGTATACCTCACGAGCGACAACTGCACATTACAACAGCGACCATCAGAAACAACACTTCGTAAACACTGTCCCCAAATAAGTTGACTCTTAATTTTTTTGTGACTGTCCAGTTGACTTTCTTTCGGCAGAGGACAGTGTTCCCAGCCAGGACTGTTATCTCCCTGAATATTGGTTCCTCAAACACACAGGAGCTTCCATGTTCATGTTGTCGTGAATGTGTGTCATGTTTTTTTTTTTTCCATTTTTTTTGTTAGTCTTCGATTCTGTGTCTACTTCTTCCATATCAGTCTCGTCGTCTAGTTAATATTTCACTGCATCAACAAGGTGCTCATTTAACCATTTAAAAACATTTATCATTTATATTGTACCTGAAATTTATTCCTCCATTCATTTAATATTCCCTTCGCCTGTGTGAGGACGATATCATTCTGTTAATGGTTCATAATTTCTCAAATGATAAAACGTTCGCGACATCTTCCCTCCCTCAGCTGATGGCCTCCAGCAGGAATGACCCGCCGCAGTGGAAGTAATGGTCTATCACTAAGGTCTTGGCTGTACTAACAATCCCTGTACCCTGTAATCCCGATGTTACATTTTCTCGCGTGACTCTAGGGTGGAACAGCGAGATAAACACACAGTTACTTGAAATTGAAGACTACTAACCTTCAATTTGTTGTGTCTTGGTCCTGCTGTTGTGTAAATATGCTTCCTCTTCATTAAAGTTAATACTTGTTTATCATGTCTGGCTTAATTTTACGTGGAAGTGATATTCGCTAATACCTGCACATATAATAATCTCTCTCTCTCTCTCTCTCTCTCTCTCTCTCTCTCTCTCTCTCTCTCTCTCTCTCTCTCTCTCTCTCTTACACAAGTATGATATGCGTGTATTATAAGAATCAACTGAAGGTCTCAACTCCCCAGCTGACGATATTGACAACCACCATACATGCTAGCTAGACCTTGTTCACGTCGTCACTCAGCAGGCGTACATATACACGTAGAGTCCTAGGAGCCTTAAACACAGAGCCTAAGAGCCTTAAACACAGAGCCTAAGAGCCTTAAACACAGGACAGCCACTGATCTATAGCACACGACGAGTAGCACAGACGACCTTAGTGTCCTCTGTGTTAATGTGTGTTATTATGTAGTGATCAATGTAAAGATGTAGTCGACTTGTTCCTTAAGAGATACCAATGTGTTTTTTGTTTTTGTAGTTTATGTTGATGAATATACTGTAGAATAAGTGAGATAAGGAGTGAGGTAGAGACTCGTAGAAAGATTGATAAAATGATAGATATAATAGGAATGAGAGAGAGAGAGAGAGGGGGGGGGGAGGGATAAAATGCCACATACACACACACACACACAGAAAAGAGTCAGTAATGCAATCTGCTGAACAAACGGAGACAGGAACACCTATATTGGCCGTCCTTCATGTTCTGCACAAATAACTTTTTTACTTGTTTGAACTTAGGAGAGCTTCACTGCCCTGTTTGATCTCCTGTTTACATTAATTCTCTCCCCTTTGTTTTACCTGCCAGGGATTGAACTTTATATAACAGTGACTTTACATTTTACAATTGTTCATTTACACTTTTAATAATATTTTACATTTACTAAAACACTTATACTTTTATATCACTACTTTACTCTTATATCTGCTACTTTTATACTTTTAATACTAGTTTATACTTTTAGCTATAGTTATTTTCTACTTTATGATCGTAGCACTACACTTAAACATCACTTACAAGAATAACTCTACACTAATTACAATACCTGTGTAGTTACAATACCTTTACACTTATATCATTATCAATATTTATACACCTGTAGCTAGGTACTTATATCAGTATAGAACCACTTATGACAAAACCATTGGCAATTAACTAACATAGAAGACTGGTTGAAGCTAAAAGGGTTTGTGATCACTTTAGCACCAAAGCCACACCAAAGAGATTGAACAGCTCAGGTGATGTTTACGAGGACCAGCAGATGTAGGTTAATTAGTGTCTCAGTGAATGATGGTTATAAAACGTAAATAATGGAGAGTGAAAAGGTAAAATGATCGCTAAATACTGAGGTTTCTTTTCTCTTTGTTTACTCGACTCATTTCCTAAGTCATAAGTGTGTGTGTGTGTGTGTGTGTGTGTGTGTGTGTGTGTGTGTGTGTTCCCTCTAAAAAGAAAGACTGTGACAATGAACTGTGAAAAAATAAGAATTAGTAAATGTTTATATGAATAAAATATGAATAACATTAACAAAAAGAAATAGAAGTAAAGCCTTAGCATTTTTCATCAGGACAGTCCAGACAGTTTTATATATTTCAAGTCTAGAAATGTATTCACACTCGTAGCAAATTTCGACGCATTTTTGGGCGGCGCTTCGCATTCCTATATGTAGATTGGCTGTGGGTCATAATTTTCCGAAATAAAAACAAGCTGGGATTTTAGGACAAGAATGTCAATATAAACACCAAATTTCAGAAATGTATTTTAAATTTTTACAAGAGATATGTGGGTCAGACATACAAACAGGACACGCATATTACTATTGTTATATTGACAATGACTATAACGTTTTATTGTGACTGTTAACGATCATGTGTACCTTACTTTATGTATACTGTGCCTACATGAATACATTATATATATATATATATATATATATATATATATATATATATATATATATATATATATATATATATATATATATATATATATATATATATATATTTCATTAGCCCAATAAACACGCGGACTTCTACATACAATCAACTCCTCAACCCGCCAGGATTCGAACCCACGGCCCACGAGCCCATGATTGTGACCAGTATCCTGGTGGTCCAGCGGTTAGCATTCCCCTGTCACAGTCATGGGCTCGTGGGCCGTGGGTTCGAATCCTGGCGGGTTGAGGAGTTGATTGTATATATATATATATATATATATATATATATATATATATATATATATATATATATATATATATATATATATAGTGTGTGTGTGTGTGTATCACTGTTGACAAGTTGACAAGGGGATTCGTTCCAAATCAAACCAGGAAAAATTTAAAAGGTTGAGAAAATATATTTTTCCCCCAAAATTAAACACGGAAGTGACCTCGATGAGAGAGAGAGAGAGAGAGAGACCACAACTACCACCAACCACTCACAGCCACCTCCACCTTGCCTCACCACCATCAATACCATCACCTCCCCTTCCGCCACAACCACCGCCACCCACTCCACCACCACCAACCTCTCCTCCACCACCACCTACACAAGTAACAGTGCCTGCAGGAGGGAAGGATGAGACAGTCACCCAATTTCAAAACACGTCACTCCACATCCATCAAATTCGCTTATCCTTGACCTGTTCAGTTATCTCTCTCTCTCTCTCTCTCTCTCTCTAGTTACTCTTTCTCTATTTATCTCTATTTACACATAGTTTCCTCTCCCCAGGTAAGGTTAGGTTAGGATATGGATAGGATCACTTGCTGAAATCTGATGAGAAAAATAAACGTAAAATCCGTAACCTGCTTCGTGGAAAAGATTATTATTATCCATTAGTAAATATAAGAGAAAAGAAAGGTAATTTAAAACTTAAAAGACACATTAGAAGATGTTTTACACAGGAGTAGAAGGATATAAGACCTTAATGATAATCTCTCTTGAAGTACAATAATTAACTAGAGTAACGAGATAATTACTGTGTATTTATAAAGTAAGTGAAACAAGATGCTTTAATTGGATGAGAGGATAATGATAGAGATGTATATAGGGAAGGTGGAGGTAAGAGGACAAGGAGAGGGTAGAGACTCAGATGAATGTGTGAAATTAAAAGCTTTTGGTTTCCAGAGAGACGCTCAATCTGGGACAATTTGTAGTGACAGTCAGAAATGGTTTCGAATTGTGGGTCAAGATCAACAACATGGCGATGACAACTTTATTGGTCGATTCATATTGTCTGAGGTTCGTGTTATTATCTTCAGTGTCTTTCAATTATTGTATATCGGATTGGAATAATTTTTCATTTGCAGTTACAGATTAGGTTAGGTTAGGCTAGTTTCAGGATGGTGATTGCTCCCTTGCAATGTCCCTCATGCATAAATAAATTCAATTTCGTTTCAAGGTATTGAAGAACGATGAAGCATTGTTGTTCGCCTTCAAATTTACAATTCGAAAAAGTTTTGCTGCATTTATCTTCATGACCAGAAATGCGGAATATTTTCAACAGATTCGACATACGGTGACGTCGGTTACGTAGGAAAAATATAGACGTTTTGGAAAAATTCCTCCTGCAAATAAAGACCCAAAATATTAAGTAAAATGTTTATATAATGATTCACTTTCTGGGCATTTTGGAAGGAAATTTGTGTCTCCAGAATATTATCAACAAATTCAATATGTGAACAGAAAATAGAAAGAAAAATTAATAGTTGATGGAACACAGGAGGACTAAGCTCTTTTGTTCAGCATTCTCTTGCCCTTCTGCGCCACCTCCTCCTCCTCCTCTTCCCCCTTTTCCTCATTCATCTCTCCTCGGCATCATCATTCTCAACTTCTGTTCTTACTCCTGCGTCACCTCTCTCTCTCCCCCGCCTCCCTTATGTCATTCTCTGTACCTCCTCTGCTCTCTGTTCTCTTCCTTTTCTCCTACTTCTCCCCTCCTCCTCTGCTCGTCCTCCTGCTGGTGCACCTGCGTCAGGATAATGGGTGTGTCACAGCGAGGATGTATCGCAGGTCGGGAGTGTTTCTGCCGCCCCTCACACCCTGACAGGTAGAGCTGACGTGTCGTAAGAGGGATCACCTCGGCTCCTGCTGATCCGTAACTCCTTGGACCAGGTCTGACAGCAGAGTCCACCCAATCCAAACACTTGTCCGACGTCATCAGTCACCTGCTGTAGCGTCTAATGGTTCAGTGTTCTATTAGCTCGCTCTTTCTTTTCTGTTGTTGTGAAAATATTCATATTTGCTGTAAAACTCATAAGCACCATTTTAGACGCCGAAGGAGACAACAAATATTTAAGCACCTCTTAAAAGAACCGTGAATTTCTTTAGTGTTGATACAAGGCGCCAGAGGTATAAGGGTAGGCTGAGGGTAGGGAGGCCACGAGACTGTGTGTGGGTAGGAAAGGGTGAGGGGTGAGTGAGGTATTCCTATGTAGATGTTTGGATGAAGGAGTTTATTTGTGTATTTGAAGTACATGTGTTTAGGTGGAAGGTGATACCACGATCCCTCTCCCCATCTCAGTGTATAATAGTGTCATTCCTTCCTACTATTTTTGAGAGACAGTTTACAGCACTCCACATTTGGCTCGCCCTGACAAACTGAAGTTGGTCTCAGTTAAGCTGCTCTAATCCTCATAGTTTGGACCAATACTGCCGCTGAGACAATTCCTTTCCTTCAGGGTACGTGTCTGGCCACCAACTCTCTCTTACATTATTTCGTTTTCGTTCCTGACGTTTCCTTTTTCTCAACTTTCTGTTATTTACTTTTCTCTTCATTCACGTTGTCTCTTGTTGATCAATTTTCTGCTCCTTCAATCTATTTTATTCCTTATTTTCTATTCATCAACTTAATTTCTTGTGTCTGCTTCTTGATTTACTTTTTTCCTTGATAAAAATTGTATTTCTCCTTTCTACAACAGGATATATATTACTCTCGTTTGTTTTCGATGACGTGATGCCCTCAACAGGATCGATACAGGTGAATATATCATGGTCTTGTTTACCTGCTCCGTTTGTCCTTCAGATTACTATGCAGGACTCGTGTGTGTTAACAATCACAGTCCCACAAACTCGACTAAACTAACTTAAGGTAATCTTGCCCAACCTCTCACCTAACTTAACGAAAACTAGTCTACTCTCTAACTTAACATAACCTTATCTATCTTTCTCCTAATCTAACCTAACTTAGAGTAAATTAGTTCACCCTTAACATAAATCAACCTAATTTAATACAACCAAGGCCACTGTTAACCTAACTTAACCTAATTCAACCAAATCAGATCGGTGATTATAATATAAGAATTTAATCCCCTGTATGTCTCATGTCTGGATGTTCGTTTAGCATCTATAAAATGAGCTTAAGTGTCTACTGTCACCTCATCAGAGACATATAAGAGCACTGTAAACGGCGCATTATACCCTGGCCATAATAGTTCAGTGGTGGGGATAAGAGGAAGGTACATGGATGCCTAGCAGGTAAAAAGAAAAGGTTTAGTAATGATGCTGTTTTGACTTCATTTTCACCTTTGACCTTGATTAACTTTGACCTCTGATCCAGGGACGCTGTTATTGGACGGTACATTTTTATCTGGTGATGATGAACATTTTTGTCTGGTGATAAACATTTTTGAAATATTTGTGAGAAGTTAAAAGGAATCATGTAGCTACGTAAAAATTCATCTTATATGTCATGCTAGGAATTTAAAAGGACACAGAATTAAACAAGAATAGGTCATGCATCAGGCAGCACTTGATAAGATTCTTGATAATAAACATTGTTAACATTAATTTTGTCAACATTAACATTTTGCAAGCTCCTGCCAGTGCTCAGATTAAGACATACACTGAGTGATAGTACGGGACGATAGACACGAGCGAGTAATTGTGTGTGTGTGTGTGTGTGTGTGTGTGTGTACGTGTGTGTGTGTGTGTGTGTGTGTACGTACGCGTGTGTGTATTCATCACCGACAAACTTTGTGATTAGTCATTGTGAGGAAGTCTTGGCTGTCAGCGGCGTTCGTATTATTATTCATTGTTAAGAACTGAAGGTTGATTATAACAGCTGCCTAATATAGAGATGACTTGTTCCCTCTGTCCTAACCTCCCCTTCCTGTGATTCGATATTCTCTCTCTCTCTCTCTCTCTCTCTCTCTAAGCTTAATTACTCCAGCTAACAAACCCAAGAACATTGCGTCGGTTCAATGACAGAACATTATTAAAACCATTATTATCTCAAAAAGAAAACACATTAATATTTTAACCTAAAGCCATGTTTAAAATCACCACCTTACACCTGAAGCAAACAATAAATAATTCTGTACAACTCATAATAAAGTAAAGTATTATTCCAAACTCCTTCATGAGCTTTGCGTGACATACTGACATCCTCGTTATAGTTGGTTATAAAAGACCGCGATGAAGGAGAGGGTCAACACTACTCACGTGACTCTCACTTATCGGTAAAAAGTAAACACAACATGATGCAGGAGGACTTACGACCCCACCGTCCCCTTCCCTCGCCCGCCCTCCCTCTGACCTCAATCGTCGAGGAAATACGACTCAAACTTTGCCTCCAGTCCGTGATTTATGTCCTTAGAAAAATATCAAAACACTTTCTCTCGACACTCAATTATAAATAGTTTTTGATCAACATGTGAGTTTTGTCTTATTCTGGTAATTATATTTTATTGATTATCTTGTCCACTTGGTGATGAATGTTTAGCGAGGAGAGGTTTTTGACAGTCACGCTCAGAGGTGGATGAGTGTTGGATGTAACGAGAAACACACAGCTGCCTCTCATTGTTACATGGATGAGCATAGTCAGAAGTTTTATGTTGTGGTGGCTGGTCAAACGGGCCCCAATCCAGATGGGCGCAAGTCGTAATGGACCCCGGTTTAGACCTCAGTATCAATGGGCACTACTTCTATAAGACCCAAGACCGAATCGGGCTCTAACTCTAATGGTTGGATTAGTTTAGGCTAAGATCTACCTGGTTTAACTTTTGTCACTCTTCCCATGATTATCTCACCCTTGATCTTCTCTCTGGCCCTTAGCTCGACCCACACAGCCTGGAAGAGAAATATTAATGAAAGATAAAATTATACAAAAATTCCTGACTATATAACAACGCCCTTCAATAACTTCCTAATGAGTTGCATCGCTGTTCGAGGTCAATTCGTTCTTGTTATCACGTTCTCCCGTTAACCACGTTCCCCTGTTGTTAATCACGTTCTTCTGTTAATCGCCCTCTCCTGTTAATAAATCACATATAAATGGTTAAAACAGAGTCATCTCGAAGTGGTAAAGACTCAGTAAATCTTGTTGATTCATCGTTTTCCTGAACTTGTGGAATACTAACATGAAATTCCTGGTCATTTTTACTTCTGTAACTTCTGGGACCTATAACTTCATCAAGGCGCACAAGTAGACCAAATTTTTATTATGTTTGTCTGCGTCTCTTCTCTGGTAGATGTTTTGGTGTTTATTATTAATATTCTATTGATTTCCTATTAAAAAAATTATCCTTCCATATCATTGTTCCGAGTTATCGTATTTTTTTTGCATCTTCATTTATATATCATCGTTTTTAGCGCCATAAGAGAATGTTTATTGTTTTAATTTACCAATGTAGAATATACCATCATAAGAATAGACAAAATATTCACACTTTTATGTTTGTTGATGAACGTAAACCCTTAATAATTCATACAAATGTATTTTTTACATCAAGGGTTAGTTGTACTCTCTTGCAATATATAGGAGTACTTACACATAGACACACACGGACGCATATACACTCACGTACACAGGGAAACACACACACTTACACCATCACTCAGTGTCACCTGTTAATGTTTCCCT
This sequence comes from Homarus americanus, assembly GCF_018991925.1. NCBI lineage: Eukaryota > Metazoa > Arthropoda > Malacostraca > Decapoda > Nephropidae > Homarus > Homarus americanus. The sequence goes on from NW_024736071.1 coordinate 16,252,355, forward strand.
GAGAGTCACTTATTATGACACACACACGAGGATTAAAAGATGTGACATAAATCATTAAACTACGCTCAGGGTCTCTACACACTCGGCGTGGTTGTGTGAGCTCTGCATGTCTTCTGGTCATTAGGATCACATTTTCTTGCATATTATGTAATTATTCCCTCTACCTACTCTGATACAACCGTCAGTCCACTCATATTCCTTACTAAACCTTGAACCTGCTAAAGTGCGACAAACACACTCTTTTACTCCGATTACATGAGCTTTGCAATCTGAGCCTGAAACAGATTTTATGAAGACAGTGGAATGAGGTGCGTTGTGTTCTTCAAGAGCTCTTCATATATTTTTGTGTTTATATTCTACCATTAATGTCAACAAATAAGTGTAAGAATTAGTGTGTGATATATATATTGTAACATAAGTGTAGTGTTTACTGTTATTTCACCGAGCATGAGTCTCCTTTGATTAGGTCCAGTTGCAACTTTAGAGTGAACCGAGTACAGTGAAGGACTGCGGAGGACTTGTGGCCACGCAGTATATGTCGCCTCCACGTTGAGTATGAAATATAAGGGAAGTTCTCTTAGGGAATTTATGTCATGCGGAAATTATTTATTTTTTACCCTTGCTCACATACTTTTACCCGGTCAGTCATAAGGGAGGAATTATTTACACCTTTTTTTTCGTAAATAATGACATGATTTAATATACTTTTAGCCATTCTGGAGTGTTTTGCATTCTTTCATGATGACGTGTTGGTCTGTCTGAAAATATGCTGTGTTGTACAGTACACAAATACTATACATACCAAATTCACTCCACAATCCGTAAATTATTTCTAACATTTCTCCCCTATAACCGCTGGAGAATCCATAGATATATGGTTAATACATAACGAATAACTCATACATAACACAAGGACAGTTCTCAGTCTGTTAATTACATTTATTTATATACCAACTGCTGTAAGAGTCACTGGTCAGACGGTGTTTCAGGCTCCACTATTTGATGATATCGGGAGCCACCTTGTGTTAACGTCTTCAACAGCGCCTCCCATGTGTGCTGTAGTCAGTTCCTTGAGACGGAAGGGAGCTCCGCAGGCAGATGGATAACTATGGATAAAAGTTTCGACTCATTTTCAAGATATTTGTAAATAATTCGTATAGAAACTTCCCGCTTAGGCCTATACTGGCACACAATACTGATCCATTTATCTTGATCTCTGACACATTACTTACAGAGTTACAGTAAATATCTTATTGAGGATGAGCCATACTTCATGAACACTCGCTTATGTTATCAAATTTTTATCTATGATACTGACAGTCAGACAAGACAGATGATATCAAAGGGCAGCTACCAGAAGGTGTGGGAACTATAATGGATTCACAAAACCTGTCTCTAGTTGGTGTCAGTAGCAGCAAAGCGGTGTGATGATGGTCGACTGACGCCAACTGAACACCAAAGTCTAGAGGGTTTCATTCTCCTCAACAACTGGGAGTTGAACGAGAGACCATTATAGCATTTTAGTTACCATTTATAATATATTCCTGCAAACATCAGAGCCTTTTTGCCTGTGTAAAGTAAACAACAAGAGCAATTGATAAGCTGCATGTTTGCGTAGGTTCACAGTTTATTAGTATGATGCGACTCTCACACACCCGCTCTTATGTAAGTCTATCTAGTATATTTTAAAGAGTGAATATTAGATTAGAATAAGCTGGGTCAGGCAGCATGTTGCTATTTTTATATTTGAGTTAAGCTGCTTGTGTGTGGGGGAGTGTCTGTCTTTGTGTCTGTCTGTATGATCTGACTCTTTTATTATATTCCCCTGTGAGTCCATCTCAGAACTTAGTAACAAAAGAAATCAACAAAAGTCAATTTAAATACAGCAGTAACACAGAGCTTAACCTTGTGATCAAGTTGATGGCATTAGGTGGTTAGAGCTGGGCATTACAGTCGAGGGCAGTCTAGCTATTCTACTCCAGTTATCAAGATAAACCTTCCATTGTATGAGTCTTTCTACCTATGATCATTTCAGGGCATCTTCCTTAACTTCAGGTAATTACGTACAATATCAGAACTGAACGCCATGTGACACAATCTAGGAGTAGTAACCGATAACCTTACCTAAAGACACGAGGGTGTAAACTATCATGTAGTACTCATTCTCACGTGATGAATTGTGATTTTATGCCATGTTAATCATTCACTTTCTGACCGTTGAAAATTGTAATAACTCTCCGTTTTCTCTGTGATAAAATATTAAAAGAACTATAAGATATTGAAAAAAAAATTAAATGGACAAACCACGCTTCGAAAAAGTGTTCAAACTACATATAAAAAATCTTCCTTTAGTGTAGATTTGGGGATTACATCACACACGTTTGTCAGAGAGAAGAGATTGTCCGACACTTTTTACACGAATCATATTTTTTTATGACGAAATAAATTTAACATTAAAAGTGAACTAAAGAGAGAAAGCGAATAAGCCTTTGTTGTGTTAAATCCCCTACTGCTTCTCGTTACTCTATCTTTACTTTCTTTAATCTGTTGAAGGTCATTCGTATGGAGTGAGAATACCTCCCATAAATTACTGACAGCGGGTGATGATGGCAAGAGGTCACGCAGGCAAAACAGTTAACGAAAGCAGGACAACACAGTCAAATAATTCCACACTAGTGTTTACAATGAAACCTCATAACTTGTACTAATCGTTGAATCATATTTGAAGATAAATTCCAATTGGTAAAACTGACTAGAAATTATTTATTTTATAACTAGAAATGTACACACGTGGATCACCTCCTACCTTCATATTAAGTTAAAATATATCATAATAATAATAATATTTATCTCCCTAATACATTATCTTGAAATATATCTTAGCAATAAATTAACTTATTTTCTCACTACCTTCCTCTAATCTTCCTCTGAAATATATATCCCCATAGTAAAAAGCCAGTTATTTACGGTTTACACTACACCAAATGCACAATAACAATAATACTAGTTATCTACTCTTCAAATGACCTTAATAACCTACCTTACTTATATTCCTGACCAGTTAACAGTCACTAACATTCACCTTTATTAGATATAAAAACCTAAAGACAAATTCGTTTTCATTTCCACTCACCCATCACCCCTGGTTTAAGCTCGGCAACAAGGCATGAAATATGTATATTCTTGTTTTTGTTTTTATAGACGAACATAAAACATTTCTGGTGTGTAATTATGATCATTACGTGCCGGTGTTTCTGATTAAAAAAAACCCGGATAAAAACAAAAAGAGAAAAACGTGGGAAATTTATTTTTTGTGTTTGAATTTATTCTTGTGATTCTTGGTGGTGTTATGAATCATGGTAGTGCTGTGTGATTCATGGTAGTGCTCTGTGATTCATGGTAGTGCTCTGTGATTAATGACAGTACTGTGTAATTCATGGTAGTGCTCTGTGATTCATGGTAGTGCTCTGTGATTCATGGTAGTGCTCTGTGATTAATGACAGTACTGTGTAATTCATGGTAGTGCTCTGTGTGATTCATGGTAGTAGTGCTGATTCATGGTAGTGCTGTGAGAGGTAGCTGTGTGATGAATCATGGTAGTGCTGTGTGATTCATGGTAGTGCTGTGTGATTCATGGTAGTGCTCTGTCATTCATGGTAGTGCTCTGTGATTCATGGTAGTGCTGTGTGAATCATGGTAGTGCTCTGTGATTCATGGTAGTGCTCTGTGATTCATGGTAGTGCTGTGTGATTCATGTCAGCATTGTGTGATCATTGCTTCTGTTATTATGAAATAAATCACCAAAACTGTGAAGTAATTGGCTGGCGTAATTGGACTGAACACCTGTATCTCGTGACTTACCTACCGTGTGTGTGTTCACCTCCACAGTAAGGTGTAACATGTAATTAGCAGTAAGGTATTATCATCCACCTATCCATGTATCCATCTATCCACATTTAATCCCATCCATTTTCCTATCCAACTATCCTCCAATCCACCCACCCACTTCCCAACCCACTCACGCAGCCTTTCATCCATCTACCCACATCAATTATTTCCATTCTCAATAAACGGAGACAGAAATAAAGTGTGTGTGTGTGTGTGTGTGTGTGTGTGTGTGTGTGTGTGTTTCTGTGGGTGTATGTGTGAAAGAGAGAGATAGAGATGGAGGGGTGAAAGTGATTCGTTGGAAAGTGGTGACGTCACATACCTTTTTCGTCCAATCAGCTTGCAGGTAGTATTGATGGCGTCACTGGCCAAAAGAGAAAGAGAGAGAGAACAGTCCATCTTGTTAAAAGTCAATTTCCTAAACCAACCTTCACCTCTCCGGGATAGGAAATAACTGAAGCAACATCGATACGTAATGGGTTTTTTCTTCCCACGACACACGTACACAATTTATGTTTTTGGGGGTAATAATGGAAACTGTTTAACTTACATGGGAACATTGAGTAAGTTTTTTCATCTTCGTTTTGTGTGCGTGTGTGTGTGTGTTTGTGTGTGTGTGTGTGTGTGTGTGTGTGTGTGTGTGTGTGTGTGTGTGTGTGTGTGTGTGTGATATTCAAATTACTTTCTGGGGTCTTTAGGTGGATATCAAAATTGTTTAAGGTTATATATTTTTAGGGGAAAGTTTATCAAAGTTCTCAAAAAGATGGAATTTTCAGTATTTTGTATAAATATATATATATACTGATTATCATAACACATAGGCCTATAAATGAATAGTGTTAGAAAATCAAAATGGTAGACCTACTCCTCCTCCATCACAAGGCTCAAATTTGTTATAATTCTGTCGGTCACACAAGTCAGATTTTTAGCATAGCAGAATAATGGAGAAGATATTTCAATGAACGCAATTTAATTTTTTACATGAAAAGTTTTAAATCATCAAGTATTACATTGGGAAAATTCAACAATGACGTCAGTACTTGTAACTAAATAACACTACCTACTCGTATTTTGTATAACAGTGATACACCATAGTCGTTTATTTGACAGGATTTTTAATATTGGAGAATATTTTCAGTACTCAGGTGTCTACTAAATACACATGAAACTGTAGCAGGGAGATGAGACTCAACGTTTAAAAACTATCTGTGAAGTAAATCTTAGATAACAGAAACAAATGGGAAGGGCTGTAAGGTCATATATATGTTGGAGTACAGGGCGTCCGTGACAAAGGACATGTAGAATAAAAAGAAAAAACTAGTACACATGTGACAGAAAGTTGTAGTGTTAAAAGAAGATTATGTGTGTGTCTAAGACGTTAACACAAGATAAACACTCTTTTATTCCTTCTGTAGTGTTGTTGACGTAATATAGGATAACGTGCATCAAGGACGTCTGAGTCAAAGCCATATATTGAAGATGTCAATTACACATAAATCTTCATATTGTATTACTAATAACTAATGTATGATTATATATATTTAATATATTTTGGAAGTGGAAAAAGGAAAAAAAGTTTAAATAAGAGCTATATAACACCACCTTGAAGTCGTGATAACAGTGACTGCCACTCCTCGCCCTCGTGACCTGACTCTGGTTGACCCGTGTCCATTAAATGCGTTCAGGTCCGCTCTGTATTTATCATAACCGAGAAAATCATTTCATGAACATCAGCTGCGTTATATTTGCAACACATCAGCTCCTGTATAATATCTCACACAGACAGCTTTTAATTTTGCACAATTTACTCTGCAATGAATTTCATCATGATAGTAAAGGCAGTTCGGTGTGTGTGCAGATGTGTTAATTATCTCAGGAATCTCATAAAGGTCACAATATGTTACATATCTGTCCAAGTATTTGAGCGATAAATATTTATGTGAGTAATACGATAAACTAAAATTTCTGCAATACAAGTACTCGAATATATATATATATATATATATATATATATATATATATATATATATATATATATATATATATATATATATATATATATATATATATATATATATATATATATATATATATATGCATATATATATATGATGCGTGTGAGTGCATGTGTTTCCAGTACATACACCTCCGACCCTAAGCCAGTTATGGTATCAAGTAAAGTCACTTTAAATCTCTATTTTACATGGTCGTGTCTAGCAATATTTATTTAGACTATGATACCTGTCCAACACCGAGGCCTGAAGCGCGTGTTATTCTCACGTGGGGAAATGATATACAAGCAGCGCTGATCCTGTGAGGTAATACACGTGTGGGCGGCGTGCAGCGGTGGGCGTGCAGCGGTGGGCGTATAGCAGTGGGCGTGAGTTGAATGAATTCCCAAGATAATAACAGAGAGGCGGGAACATAACGCTGTGTGAAGGTGATGAACGTTTATCTTTGATGTGCTCTTGGCTACCTGTTTAACCTGGCTAATCTAACCTCACCTAATCTAACTTCACCTAATCAAACCCTATAATATAAAACTAACTTAACAAATATACCTAGTGCAACCTAAACCTTCTCTAACCTGAATACTGTAATCTAATTAATCTACCTTAACTTAACCTTACTTGTATCGACCTTCATTAAACCTAAGTGTGAACCTATTTAATCTAACTTAACCTAACCCTAACCTAACCCTAAACTAATATAATCCTTCCCCTCTACAGTCTGCAGCAGAAACTCTGTAACCGAGACATGAAACAGTTATTAATTCACCTTGTTTACTCTACCATAAATGTAATATAAGTCAAATATAATATAAATAATAGCTAAATAATCTCAAATCAAACATATGAGTTGATACTGCATTTTTTTATCCATAATATAGATAACGTCTATGGTTTGGTATCAAGGGTAACAGGTTACTAATGTTTCCCCTGAGACAGAAACCAGTAAATAAACATAATGCTCGTAAGTATTAATATATGTTTCGTTATATAATATAGATATAACAATTTCCTCGTTATATTCTCTGGGTGTTTTAGTGAAATAGTTAATATAATGTATTTAAGGGGTTAATTCACCTTATTAAAGTTAGTTTCATTAATTTCATTGTTGTTCAAGAATTAAGAATCATCCTCAAGTGGTTAAGTCATAGTCCTAAGTCATCGTCTGAAGGAGGGTTAAGTCATCGTCTGAAGTTGTTAAGTCCAAATCCTGAAGGGGGGTTAAGTCATCGTCCTCAAAGGCATTATTAACGCACCGTCCTCAAAGGCATTAAGCCAACATTTTCAAAGGGGGTTTAAATTGCCACTGAAATTGAAATCATTAAAGAAAAAAAAAGAAGAAACTCAACACGTGTAAGTAAGTACATAATCCACTCTTCCTGCTATTGAATTTATGAATCACATTAAAGAAGAAAAAAAATACCTGCACTAATTAACAATTATCAAAGTTACCGCTGAAACATAAACGGTAAAAATATCTCAATGGCCGTGAGTCTAGCTAATGGTACACCTGGCTTAGTGAGTTCATTACAGTGAGAGCCTTCTGTTGAGAGTCTTCTGTTGAGAGTCTTCTGTTGAGAGTCTTCTATTGAGTCTTCTGTTGAGAGCTTTCTGTTGAGAGCCTTCTGTTGAGAGTCTTCTGATGAGTCTCCTGTTGAGAACGTTAATCCTTCTGTTGAGAGTCTTCTGTTGAGAGTCTTATGCTGAGTCTTCTGTTGAGTCTTCTGTTGAGAGCCTTCTGTTGCGAGTCTTCTGTCGAGAACCTTGAGCTTTCTGTTGAGAGCCTTCTGTTGAGAGCCTTCTGTTGAGAGCCTTCTGTTGAGAGCCTTCTCTTGACAGCCGTCTGTTGAGAGCCTTCTGTTATACATCTCATTCTTAACTATATATCTGTTTTTTTTGGCGACGATTTTATTAAAAAAATACGATAAATAGATAATATTGTGAGTAATTCCTGATGACATTCTTGATAATTAAATGTACAATTTTGTTTATATGCAAGTTGATCTACTTGACTTAGCCCAGGTGGAAGGACAGAACACACACACACACACACACACACACACACACACACAGACCCTCCTCCACACACGTCCATAGCCACACACACACAAGACAGCACTTTAATGCCTTCCTGCCTCCTAAAATTTGCTAAAACAAGCCGAAATATGACCTTATTATATCTATGTGCTAAAAAAGGGTCATAATAAATATACACCTTTCATGGCCAGGAGAGAAAATTGTATTTTATGTCGTAAACTTTAAAGGTGAGGTGTGCACTATGAGAGAGGAGGAGCAGGGAGTGAGGGGCAGGGGGTGTGAGTGAGGTGAGGGGCCCAGCTGTTCGGTGATGATGGCTGCCACGATTACCTCTGGTCACACACCGTTTTTCACCACCCTGTTACAACTTTATGACTCAATATAAACAAACGATCGATTATCCCACAGGGGCTTTACCATCACTTACACGCCATTATAGTGATGCCCATGACTCCTGTCGGCCTTGATAATTTTACTTTTATTTTTTTATTTTTTTTTTCAAGGGTGATGAGTGAGGTCGTCATCCAGCTTAATATATAACCAGATATTAAATGTATAACTTTTTTCAAATAAATACTATAAGTGAATGGATTAAAAGGGTAATATAATACTCCATGATGTTTTGTTGGTTATTATGAGAGTTAATGTAGTTTGACGTTAATTTTTATCCAATTCTTCGTTTGTTTTTCGATATTAATCTTTAACTAATAAGTCTCAATAATATTTTCTGTCTGTATACATTTATATATTTTTATAAACACAAAATAATAATCTAGTGAGAATATAAGAAATTATTTAATATATTTTTAGCGATACACATGAATGAAGTTAATCATGAATGAAGTTTGTCATGAATGAATGAAGACAAAAGTCAATCTCTCATAACCCTCATGACAGAGTTAATGATGACTCGTACTTACTCTAGTCGTCAGTGAGTCAGTCAGTACTCTAAGTTGTTTTGTATCCAGGTCAATTATTATTGTTTAAGAGTTTTAATAATTTTATGAGTTTCTATTGGTTGTATTTAGGGGACACACACACACACACACACACACACACACACACACACACACACACACACACACACACACACACTTACTTTTCTCACATAAACAGCGGCGGCAAGTGTGACCCGAGCGGAAAGCCAGATTGATGTTTTCATTACCTGGGTAAGTGGACCTGATTAGTCTCCGTCACATACTAATGGTCTTATTATACGCTCCAACACGCTTGTCTGTCTGTTGTGGTAAGTGTAGTATAAGTCCCTCCTGGTCTTAAGTGTAGGTCTTAGGTTTTAGTTCTCATCTCAGTGTTGGTCTCGGTCTTATTTCTCATCTCAGTGTTGGTCTCGGTCTTACTTCTCATCTCAGTGCAGGTCCCTGAGGCGTGAATCTATAGTATATCAAAGAAAAAACTTAAGATCAGAAGCACACGATACCCCATGACATCTTGGTTAATCCTAGGAAAAAATAAACACACAAATTCTCTGAACACAATGGTATAGAGAGTTATGACGCCTTAGTTCGTCCTGGGAGATATATATTTACTCTGCGTGGAAACATGATATATGGGAAGGTTGTTAAAGTGTCATTGAAAAAAATAAAGGTTTGATTGATCACCTTAGTGTCACCTGGTCCCGATGTTTAACACTCAAGCTAGTCCTGTTGAGAGCTGTCAACTATACATGTTCCTTAATGGTTTGAGTCAACGAGGTTATAATATTGTAATGTATGGATTAAGGTGAGGTAATAATAATAATAATAATAATAATAATAATAATAATAATAATGATAATAATAATAATAATAATAATAATAATATAAAAACAATAATAAAAGGTAAAAACAAATACAATTAGAATCAACAAGACCAAATCCCTTCATAAAACACACACACACACACACACACACACACACACACACACACACACACACACACATATGAATGTATATCATTATGTCTAAATCACATGTAAGTTTGTATATTTTCAGCCACCTGCTGCAACTCTATTAATAAACCGTTTATTATTATTATTATTATTATTATTACACAATTAATGCCCCTCGCCACCTGAGATTCTCATATAAACAAGAGGATCACTTCTCGACTGCATCTTACTGCCCAAAACTCACTCAAGAACAACCAAGACAGAGTGCTACAGGGGAGTGAATCATTACACAGGAAACTCCCCAATAGGCCCCAGATACAGAGAATACAAACCTTCTTATAGTATTGGTCAGTATTGTGTTATGACTTGACGACACCTGGAAATGTTGAGTAATGATTGGTGTAGATATCATGTAGGGTCGAGTTTCTCTCCTAAGGGTGTATGAGGGAAGGAGGGGGGGAAGGAGAGGAGAGGAAGAGGTTTAGGAGGAAGAGAGAGGAAAAAAAGGAAAGATTAGGAGGTGGAGGAGGAGGAATGTGTTGCGAGAGAGACAGAACGGAAAAGATACAGTATATAGATTAGTGTAGAGAGATAGATAAAAAGAAGAGAGATGCATGGGTAAGTAGAGAGAGAGAGAGAGAGAGAGAGAGAGAGAGAGAGAGAGAGAGAGAGAGTCATAGAGAGAGAGTCAGAGACGTAGAGAGACAGGTGGAGAGATAGATAGAGAGAGAGAGAGCTGACCTAATCTACCTGTACTCCACAGACTTACTGTTCTCCATAATGGCGGCTTTCATTACCTGGTCCAGCTCAGCTTAGCACGAGTTAGTCATGGCTGGTGATTCATCCATTAACCATCTCCATTTTCTTCATCACTTGAATATTAAATGGCCAAACGGGTCATTTTTCATCCAGAACATCACATAGGGGGGAGTGTGTGGGAGTGGTGTAGTGTGGGAGTGGTGTAGTGTGGGGGAGTGTGGGAGTTTTAACTGATAATCGTGTGTGTGTGGGAGGTGTGGTAATTATTTCAATGTGTATTTTATAACGTAATGATTCTGATGTTAATAATTGGTCATGTGAATTATTATTTATAGTATGGATTATTATATAGGTTATTTGTGATAGTTGTAGTTGTGGTGGTGTGCTGTAGTTAGTAGTTTTGATTATGTTGGTAGTAGTAGTAGTAGTAGTAGGGGGAGGTTGTAGTAATAGTAGTGGTAGTAGTATAGTAGTTATTGTATCTATTGTAGTTATAGTCGCTGTCTCTTATTCTTTCTGCCTACCTATACACTTTCTCTGTCTGTGTCTGTCGTTCATTTTATGTCTGTCTGTTTCTTTGTCTCTCTCTCTATCTCCATTTATTCTCTCTTCGTAACCCCTCTCCTCTCATTCTTGTGCTGGTAACTGAGTGATTCGTCTATGCTAATTTCCCAAGAAAACTTAAGAGCATTTCAGATCATATTTAAATAAATCGGAAACAACCAAACGTCTCCCTTTATACTGCAACAAAATTATGTATAATAACTGTACTATGTAATCTGTAAGGATGGAGCACTTTACAGAAGGGTGGTGTAATAATCAGACGCGACATTTGAAACCATAATGAGATGAATAATTACAGTAATTAGGATTAAAGTTAGGTATTTAAAAGCCACAGGTGGATCATTAACCTTCTTTGCTGTGGTGTGCTGGCGGAGAGAGAGAGAGAGAGAGAGAGAGAGAGAGAGAGAGAGAGAGAGAGTAGCTTCACGGGTAACTACGGTTGTATCTCAATTCTGATAATATTCCTGTATGCAGATGTATTACAAAAATAGCGTAATATCCTCCATGTGAGTATTTTGATAGCATATTCTTTCAGGACAGACGTAGATAAACGTATTTATTCGTAATATTAATAACTAGCAAAATTGTCCGGCTCTGTTCGGATTAGGTAAATACTGTATAACTTTGACTGACAGTTTGTCCTCCCGTTTTGGAGTTATGGCTGGGACAGACAGACACAGACAGACAGACACTTCCTTTTAATATTATAGATATCACGTTAAATTGGCAGGTAAGTGAATAATTCAGGCGAGACAGGTGTCCCTTTACCTGTGGCTTCCAAGAAATGCCACACTAAAGTTCAGACTACATATGAAAGATGCTTAGATAATTCCAAGTTTCTATAACTACGCACTTCTCAGGTACAACAAGGCTGTAGCTGTACCACAAACTTCATCTCGATTTCATCCACTGTATTATTTGTATCTGATATGAGCATGCGATTAGTTGTATGGATTTCTTAAAGATTATGAAGAGAGAGAGAGATAAAGAGAGAGAGAGAGAGAGAGAGGGGGGATGAGAGAGAGAGAGAGAGAGGGTGAGAGTGAGGGAGTGAGAGAGAGGGGTGGTGAGAGAGAAAGAGAGAGAGGGTGAGAGAGAGGGGGTGGTGAGAGAGAGAGAATTATCTCAATAAATGTGTATTTACTCAACCTAATGAACTGCAAATGGAAATGAACTCTCCATTAAACGACAGTATTTAAGCTTGTTTTCGTAAACCCGAATAAAATTAAATCTAATGCGCTTTTTATGGCTATGAAATTAACAGCAAATATTTACATAACATTAAATGTGCAGCTGATGATATAGCAGTTGGTCGAGCAGCAGCAGCTGGTCGAGCAGCAGCAGCTGGTCGAGCAGCAGCTGGTCGAGCAGCACTATTATTACACTGTTACTACTGTTACAACTATTATATCTATTACTACTTACTATTAATGGTTAAGACGAGTCGTGGTTGGGAACATCCAACACCTGTGGTAAAAGTTTAATAATATATCTTCAGGTGACACAGAGAGCTTGGAGGAGATGACGAGGGAGAAGAATATTACCTTACGTCTCTGAGGAACTATTGATAACAGTGTCAGAAAAGGAAAAGTTTATCAGAAGTAATATCGGCGGTGAGAGCACACTAGTAACACAGGTAATATCTACAAGAGTGTACGATACAATGTTATTACCTCCACAACCTTCACGACCACAGTGACAGTAATATAGGTGCAGTTAGTGTTGGGAAATGGTCACATGATTAGTGGTGTAAATAGCCCTTTTAGAGATGGCAAACCATAGGCACTCAGAGGTTTAAGGCGTCAAAGGATGAGCTTGAGGCTATGATAGTATTGAACACCTCTTGAGAAACCCTGCAGCTCCCAACACTCACTACACCTCGTGACCCAGTGAAAACAAGCGGCAAAAACTTGTCATGTTTGCTCACCGCGCTCTGCCATCCACAACACCCTCAGACCCACAACCAAGATACACAACACGGAAACTTTCTCCTCTCAGCTGAGTTTAGGACGATGACCTCTGTTAGGCCACCCAGGAGGTACCTCACGCCCTCCAGCCAGTGACGACCTCCTCCGTGTAATGATATTTTGTTTATAAGTTGATACATATGTGATGAGTCTCAGGAGTATATCTCCCGGTTATGTCTTAAAATACATCTGACTCTCTTCTGAATATACCTGCTGTCTCGTATTTACTGTGACACTAACTTTCTATTTTGTTTAACTGTGATAGCTACACCTGTTGTATTATCTAAACCATGATTGATACTTGCTCTTTGGTTCAACTTGACAGATACCTGATGTGTAACTTTTAGTCTCAGTGTTATCAATTGACAGTATTGTCGACAAGTTTCATTTGATTGGTTGCATAATGAGTAACTGCTGTTCTATTGGTCTTTAATTTACATCAATCACTAGACGTGTACCTTATGCATAAAGGAAAGGAATTCAGTGGACAATATCACTTACACTTTAGTCACTGATGTATACTGGAATATGCGAGAGGTAGTACCGAACGAATTCCGACCGAAGTACATATGAGAAATAAGTGGGTATCGTGTTTTATGTAGTTAATCCTAATGCTGGGAAGTTTACTCAAGATGTAAATAAATCAGATGATCATAATGTGTTAATTCACCTGCTACACCGCGGCTGTTTCTCAACCTAACACATATTCATCATTTTACAAACTTTTCTCCTTCTGTGTATCTTGCAAAGTGAAGAATGAGTTGAAATATCTCACCGTAAAATACTGTCGAAATTTTGAATGGTTTGGGATGTTGAAAGCATTAGATATTGAGTTTGAACGTTGATGCATAAAAGTATTTTTCAAGTATTGGGGGGAGTAGTAGTCGTGCTCGCTAGGCGCCAGGGACCTACAGCCTGTGTTTGAGGTGGGTTTATTTACCTTACCTTTGCGGTGATGTTAGTTCAACGTGTAACTCAGTGGAATGCACCACATGAAAGAGATCAACAAGTATTTGCACCTCGGACTCATTCGCCGCGTGTCTAGAGAGCAGAGCACTGGTGAACCCGGACAAACTTACACAGGAAGTCGTGGCTTATAAGCTAATGCACCTGTCTGACACACTACTGCCGTTTGATGGTAGTATCCTCTCTGCTTCCTCTCTCTCTCTCTCTCTCTCTCTCTCTCTCTCTCTCTCTCTCTCTCATATAGTCTAACGCAAGTAGATGCATAAAACAACACCTTATCGTGGGTAAAAGTAGTACATAATGTTACGCAGTGCCTGAAGTAGGTGGAGTGACGAGTGCCATCTATTATGTATGTATATGATCGACCAGTATGGCAACTTGGTATAAGCGACACACCTGTAGTATCTTAAGGCATATTGTGTCTGGCTCTCTTACTACACCTTATGGACTCAAATATCCATATCACCTTATCGAGGATGTCTACAGGTATCTTGAGACAGTACTTAGGCTGTGGATGGAGAGGTATCGAGTATATTTTTTTCTCTGTCGTGATAAGGAGATGTAACAAAGAAAAGGTTTAGGAGTTCTGTGTCAGCATTATTTATCAGTTTCCAGCCGGATCACAGTCGGAGAGACGTGCTCCTCCCAACAAAGATTCTGACGAGACTTAGACCTACAATTGTTAACATATATCGAGAGTCTTCAATCCTTTCGTGGCCTAAACTCGACCCAAGCGATAGCGTTTAATGCCGTGTTTATATTCGTACATAGTCGTTAACTCACAAATAAACAAAGACAAATGCAATACCTCTTCTCCCTAATGGTAGAGAATAATAAATGAGGCTGGTAATAGTCCCTTTATCCTGTCATCCAGCCCGTGTGGGACCTAGTAAAGAGTGTACCTGATGACAGAGATAAATTTATGTAAATGTGAGAATTACGGTTAAGTCGCCTCTCAAGTCTTGTCAAGAATGAGAACTAACAAGATCCTACAGATTAGACATGGGTCGCTACTGAGATGGATGTCCGTATCTTGGAGTAGGACAACCTTATTCTCTCAAGAACGACCAGAAGGACGTCCTCTTCCAGAAGCAGTTGTATCAGTATATCAGTGACTGGGGTGGCACGTGACTTGAGACGTTAATAGAAAGCGAATATTTACAGTGGGGGAATAATGGTGCTAAGAAATATTCGTGTTAGAAATATGAATAAACTTTTAACTCGAGTAAGAAAAGTGGCCATTACAACAATCCAGGTATAGTATTGCCCTAAGTAAGGTATTTTTCATAATATTTATGTCTCTGTTATTATTATGGCTCTCTTATCATAACATCTTCCTCGACGATTAAGACGTTACTCTAATATAATTTTCTTTATCTACAATACGTATTCTGTGTCGTATTTGTCTACCGTCTACCACAACACAACACTGACAGTTCCTCTTACAAATCATTACAGTGAAGAGTAATTTTCTTGTTATTTTTCTGTCTAATAGTTCGTGTTCCTTGACTCTCTTAACTCCATATACCTCCAGTTCAGGTGTAAGTCTTCAGGTAAGATAAACTTTTAATTGATCACGTGTGTATTGCACTCAGCTGAAGGATCACTTAAGCTTTCAACACAAAGGCGTCAAACTCAGAATTAAGGATGACATACAGAGCACGTAAGAGAACAGCCATCATCCTTGGTCGAGACTCTCACTGATGACATAAACAACATAATTGCCCTAACTACATAATGACATAATCTTGCATCGATCAGTGTCAGAATTTTCACTGTCAGAGGTGATACTTGACGGACTGTATCTTCCTGTCTCATCTTCCTGTCCCAGCTGGCTTGAAACGGATGAGAAATAATATAAATAATCTTAATTTGATTTATTTTGTGTTATTCCTGATGTATTGGTCCTTTTTAGGTGAAGTAGATGATTGTTTGGACATATTTAATGATCTCTCGTGTAGTTGTCCAATGATGTAGTAGTAGTAGTAGTAGTAGAAGCAACATTCCTAGAAGCTGACATCAGTGAATAAAACTTTCATGAATACAATTTGCATTAATAGCTCATCTGCAATTACTCATCATTACATCTGCCACCTGCATAGTTTAAAGCTTCAATTATTTTATCATAATTTAATAACTCACCAAACAGGTGCTTTGTTTAACTATGTGTTTATCAGCTTTAAGAGAGACTAAATGTTAGGTCTTGCTGGATGCTTTGTTACAACCTGTAGTTTATGATGGACAAACTTATAATTATTAGTGTGGTATAATATTTATATATAAACTTTGGAAAAGATCATATATCGTGGCCCTTGGCAGTGATAATAATGAAGTAAAGAAAAATATATAATCCACAGGTCAAACATTTTCTCCTCGGAGTAAAACCTGTCAAAAATAATCCTTTAACTCGTGTGCAGACAACTCTTCCCTGATGCTTATTTATAAAACTTATCTATGACTACACGACCAGGCTGTGAGTGTCACCAGTTAATTTATTTTCATAACCAGGAAATGTCCGGTGATCAGCGGGTTAGTGGTGATATATAGTCTTAAGTTATTGTGAATTACTGGCAATGTAAGGTCGCTCAAGGTTCGGTGATGATGGGGGCCGCGGCGTGTGTTCCCGAGTGTATGGAGAATTGATTTTCCTTGGTCCTATGTGTGGCCATTGACGATCCTGTTGACACTGTGTCCGGTATACCCAGGTGAGAGTACCGTGGCTCTATCGTCAGTGTTGATTCAGCTCCTCGTGGAGTGTTTGGTGAGGATAAAGGACGTTTTTTTTAGCACCAGCCAACCATTTTACTCCAAGGGTCAGACACAAGTTACGGTTAACTTGCGCGAGGGTCACTTGACTTCACTGATCGGATAACCTTCTGCTGACACGTTGGGGCATTGATGAACGATGCTGCTTGTTGAGGACGATGAGGCGATTGATTCACACAGATGGATGACTCGTGACAGTAGAGGAGCTAATTAAATAATGAAGGTGGGTTCAGGTAGTGGTCGTGAGTAATTCAAAGACCAATGATACAAGGTAGGGTAGTTTTATTTATAATTTTATTTATGTATGGCGGAATAGAAAAAGAATGTGTCAACTGATTTCCTTCCCACCTCTTCCCTCTCTACCTTGGTCTTTTCATTCTCCCTTCCATCTCCCTCATAGGATCTATCTCTCCCTCATATGAACTCCCTCACCCTCCTGCCATAGGTAAATAATGTCCATGATGGATGTTTTTACTAGCGGGTCTCCCACGAGTATGGCTCTAGTATGAGGGTTGAAGTGGGTAGTTTCGGAGAGAGGGTCTGAACGGATGGTTTCACAAAGCCATCCGTTCAGACCCTCTTAAATTAAGTCATGTCTTAAACCCCTCTCACTAAAGCTATCATCCACCCCCCTCTCCACGAAACTACCCACTTCAACCCTCTCACTAGAGCCACTCTCGCTCACTCCCTCTCCACGAGGCTAAACACTCCAGCTCCCTTACTAAAGCGGCACTTGTTCACTCCCTCTCCGTAGGGCAACGCTTCCTCCGGCCCTCTCCACGCAACCACCCTTTCAACTCCATCACAAAGGCACATTCGTTCACTCCCTCTCCACTTCCATTAAGACTCTCCAACACCCTTTTCATTGAGGTAAGCAATCGTGTTCTCCTCCTATATTACCCATAGAAAACCTTCTCTTTCACCTGCCTGTGTGTCCTCGATCTCCCAATTTACAAGACTCTTCGGGTAAACATCTCTCCCTTCACCCTATATAATCGTTTAGTTCAGCCAGTCAATGAGAGGTTCCTAGTGTGACCCCCAGGCTACAGGCTTAGAGAGACTACGCTTTCTAGGTAACAAGTCAATTGCTAGATATATATATATATATATATATATATATATATATATATATATATATATATATATATATATATATATATATATATATATATATATATATATATATATATATATATATATATATATATTTATATAAAGTTGCTTGAAGGATTTCCAGTCAGGCAGTTAATCAATCGTTCGTTCAGTCAGTCAGTTCACCAATCACTCGTCAGGATTTATCCAATCTATCTCTTATTTTTTTTAGGATACCAGTATTATATATAACTACAAGATGTCATTTATATACAGTAATAGAAAAAAAAGACTGCCAGAAAAATAATTCTAAAATTAAATATTTTTTATGCATTAAACACACACACACACACACACACACACACACACACACACACACACACACACACACACACACACACACACACACACACATACACACACACAGTATCAATGTGGTTTACGCCCTTTAGTGTTAGGTGTATGATTCAGGTCACGTCCGCTAGGGGAGGGGGTGGGGGGGTTATAAGGTGGAGAAGGAGGATCATGCACAACACCAGCTACTGTAGAGATTATGGAACAGTTCATCCATCCATCCACCCATCCATCCATCCATCCATCCATCCATCCACCATCCATCCATCCATCCATCCACCCATCCATCCATCCATCCATCCATCCACCCATCCATCCATCCTATATGCATCTGTAACTACATCGTGGTTACTTCTACAACAAACACAGAGGTTGTCCTGGGTAATGAACAATGCCACAACAACGGTAATAACATGATATACAATGTTAAATAATTACAACGTTCACTGCCCTAAAGCGTAAGTATATAGGGAGAAAGTAAACACATTTTATATAGTATGATTACACTTTCCAGGTACTCACTGCCGCATTAATCTTACATGGGTGTGAGCTGGAACACATGAGTTACAGAGTTTATGTGTAGGTGTGGTGTAGGTGTGGTGTAGGTGTGGTGTAGGTGTGGTGTAGGTGTGGTGTAGGTGTGGTGTAGGTGTGGTGTAGGTGTGGTGTAGGTGTGGTGTAGGTGTGGTGTAGGTATGTGTGGTGGTTCAGCATAGTGAACAAGGGAGATTTTTTCATTGTGAATTAGAGGGTCAAAAAATAGCTTGCTTAGTCTACCTATGGCAGATATTACTCTGTTTTTTTGGTATAATCGGTAATAAAATATCCGATATTTTAAAGATATTTGCATATGATTTTAGCCGCCGTGATGCAGTATAACGGGGGAATTGTACTGTGTAATGGATTAACATTATTCTTATTACGTAAATATAACCAGAACAAAGATAGACAAAATATATAAAAGGGAATTTTACTTCAATTAAAATAAATAAAACAAAATTCCCTTCCCCAGTATTGTCATTGATGGACCAAGTTGACA
The DNA here is from genome assembly GCF_018991925.1 of Homarus americanus. Taxonomy (NCBI): domain Eukaryota; kingdom Metazoa; phylum Arthropoda; class Malacostraca; order Decapoda; family Nephropidae; genus Homarus; species Homarus americanus. The sequence goes on from NW_024736071.1 coordinate 16,271,684, forward strand.
CAGTGATAAAACTTCCCTGATCCACTGAGACATCTGGTCGAGTCTCCCAGTGTATCCTGAGGGGGGAGGGGGGGGCTGTCTTGACCCTCATACAAACTTCCAGCAGGAGAAGCAGGAGTTTGGGGAGTGAGGTCCTTAACTGCTTATACTGTACTATCGTCTTCTGTTGACGGTGAAATTACCATATTGGGATGTGAGTTGGTTCTTGTAAGTTACTTAATATATTACATAAAATAGGGATAATTGCCTAATAAACTAGTGTCTATCTAGCTATCTCGTTATTATATATATAATGAATTTATCCCTTTGTAACTGATATTGTTTATTATTTTTATTTGTATTGTAATTCTTGTAAACACCAAAAGTCGTTCTCATACAAAACCTATGAAGGTATTTAGCCTTTATAGGTTCTGAGTCTCCTTAACAAAATATTAACAAGATATTTAAGACAACTGATTCCTTGATATCGACATGTGAACAGGTAAAAAAACAACTAAAATCCTTGAATCTCTATTATTTTGATTGCATTTTATCACGCAGATGTGATTTTCTCTCTAAAAATATGTGCTGCACATTTCATATATACACATATGTGGTTGTTTGATCCTTTTTTTTCAATAGCCTCTGATGAACCCAGAACATTAATTTCGAGAGAGCAAATAAAAAAATTCTGGGACTAGTGAAAAGCAGCAAATATGATTAAATTTAATGAATCCGCCGTAAATGAGACAGAACCATTTTTTCCTTTTGGGGTTTTGGTCCCGACAAATTGTGATATTCTCCCTGCCTCCCCCGGCGGCTGACAGCTCTGTTGCTCTACTGCTCATGTTGAGGCCACAGGTTCGTGTGATTGGGCCTCTCCATATGATGATATTTATATATACCTTATATATCTGATAGTGTGTCCCTGTAAATACAGATAAGTTATCACTATATCATAATCACCGCTATTCATCTGTGTGTGTGTGTGTGTGTGTCAGCGCCATAACTCCAAAACCACGAAATTTACAGACCCTGAAACTTTGCATGAATACTAATGGGAGCCTGGCAGTGTGCGCCTCGTTGGGGGAGATAGATAGATAGACAATCATAATATACGCTTTATATAAATATGATCATATGGATAGGCCCAATCACACGAACCTGTGGCCTCAACATGAGCAGTAGAGCAACAGAGCTGTCAGCCGCCGGGGGAGGCAGGGAGAATATCACAATTTGTCTGGACCAAAACCCCAAAAGGAAAAAATGGTTCTGTCTCATTTACGGCGGATTCATTAAATTTAATCATATTTGCTGCTTTTCACTAGTCCCAGAATTTTTTTATTTGCTCTCTCGAAATTAATGTTCTGGGTTCATCAGAGGCTATTGAAAAAAAAACAGGATAAAACATTCATATATATATATATATATATATATATATATATATATATATATATATATATATATATATATATATATATATATATATATATATATATATATATATATATATATATATATATAATCAACGATCTCCCAGCCAGATTCGAAATGAAGTATATATATATATATATATATATATATATATATATATATATATATATATATATATATATATATATATATATATATATATATATGTACAGCCCAGTTAAAGTGTAACAATTTGCCACTTCGTACAGACAGCTGATATATACAATGGTGCCACAGACAAAAGTTTAAGCAGACAACATTTACTACCGCCCCTTACTGTCAGACAGAGGCACCAATGGTCATGAGACCTGTCAGTCTGTCTGTCGTAGCTTTATTAATGTAATGAAGGAGAATACAAAGTGATGAACATTCCTTCTGTCACAAAGGACGTTCTATCCTTCATTCATACCGTGAAAAAACATTATTTTCCTGAGTCATACCATGATCACCTAACACTCTTTCATTTAGCTCGTGAGGAGACTTGTGACCATAAGTTGTTTACGTAGTATTATAGGTATGTCTTCAGGTGACAATCACTTTACGTTGTAGTTTATGCTGTGTTACCGTAATGTCCCATCACATTATCCTCACAGTAATTACCTACTACATGACTGGTTGCAACAATGTATAGCATCACGACACGACACATCATCATCATCATCATCATCACTCCTGTAAGTGTGTGTGTGTGTAATAATAATAATAATAATAATTAACGGTTTATTGAAAAAGTTCTGCAGCCCGAAGGCTGAAAATATACATTGGACATAAATGACTTATTACATACATTGGTGGTTTAACAAAAGCCTTCATTAGAGAAAGGTAAAGGAACATACAGTGAACGTACAAATTAATGTAGGTGTTGAACAGCAAACTCGTAGTGTAGTAACTCCCTCCCAGATGGTGGTAGGAGGAACTCACGTGGTGTAGTAGTTCCCTCAGATGGTGTTGTGAGGGACCTGGCGTGGTGTAGTAATTCCCTCGCAGATGGTGTTATGAGGGGCCTCACGTGGTGTAGTAATTCCCTCACAGATGGTGTTATGAGGGGCCTCACGTGATGTAGTAACTCCCTCACAGATGGTGTTATGAGGGGCATCACGTGGTGTAGTAATTACCTCACAGATGGTGTTATGAGGGACCTCACGTGGTGTAGTAATTACCTCACAGATGGTGTTATGAGGGACCTCACGTGGTGTAGTAATTACCTCACAGATGGTGTTATGAGGGGCCTCACGTGGTGTAGTAACGCCCTCACAGATGGTGTTATGAGGAGCATCACGTGGTGTAGTAATTCCCTCACAGATGGTGTTATGAGGAGCCTGACGTGGTGTAGTAATTCCCTCACAGATGGTGTTATGAGGGAACTCACGTGGTGTAGTAATTCCCTCACAGATGGTGTGATGAGGGACTTGACGTGGTGTAGTAATTCCCTCACATATGGTGTTATGAGGGACATGTGGTGTAGTAATTCCCTCACAGATGGTGTTATATGAGTCAGGTTTGGTCTTAGGCCTTCCTATCGTAGACGGATTAACACATCGCTGGTTGTTGTTGGGTCTCACGGGCCGTTATCACTGGGTACCTGGGACCGCACTGTGTGAAGGTTAACTTGGGTACGATTGTTACTGTTGAGTTGTTCTCACTGACTTAAGCACTGTTCACCACTGTTCACCTCTGTTTAACACTGGTTCCCTTCCTTTCCTAAATGAAATTGTAACTTCTGGCGAGAACTTGTTGATATTCCGGTGGGGAGGAGGGTTCAGGGGAGGGGGTTGGTATGGGCCAACTTAACAGTTGACCTGGCTGCTCCGAGAGGAGCGCCAGGTACGTCTTGACCCTTCGGTCTGTCAAGGATGTGTGTGTGTGTGTGTGTGTGTGTGTGTGTGTGTGTGTGTGTGTGTGTGTGTGTGTGTGTGTGTGTGTGTGTGTGTGTGTGTGTTCTCCCCACTAATATGTAATACAATATTTAGTGAATAATACCGCGTTCAAAACAGGATGTTGGATTTAATTATTTTCTTCTATAGGGAAACAAAATTCAAATTTCCTGCATTAGTACGACCAATTAATTTACATATGTAAGACTATAATTTCGACGAATAAACATCCTATCCAGAATTAGTTACCATTAATTCACTTGTAAGATGTAAATATATTGTTATCAGAAGCAGCCCTTAATTATATTTAGATATTTCAAACACTTTCTTTTTTTGTGGGGTCAGGTATGAACTGCAAATTAGCAACTTCATTTCGGTGGAAAAAAAAATTATGTAAACTAATATTGGCACTCAGGTTTCCAGCCATCATGAAATAATTTGAGCTGGCGGCTTTTTTTTTCGATACACGGGAAAAAATATGTATTTGGGAATGAGAAAAAAATATATCAGTATTTCTGAATTATATTATATATTGGTAGATGTTATGTGTTAGGTGATGATTATTGTACTCATGTTTGTTATATAGACGGGTTTAGACAGATGATGACCCCTGGTAGTTTGGGACAGATGTTTATTATTAGTTTCAATAAAAAGTGACGTTGTTAAGTCCACATGGTCGAGGCACTAATCCAAGGTAGAGGAGGAAGAGGTGGAAACTGGTCCTTACTGGCCCCCCTATCCTCCCTCCCCCTCCCTGTAGTGGACTTTAAACCCTCACCATAAAGGTCACACTTGACGTATTTCCTTAATGGCCTTTTACTCTCATGTCTTGTTCTCGAGGGTTTAAAAGCTTCTCGCCTTTATTCAACCCGACCATTTACCAAAGCTGACTCCTTATCCCACTCTGTCCTACGAATACGTATTTACTCGAGGAAGACAAGGATGTTTCCAGTGTCTATATAGGGTGTTCCAGAAAAATGTCCTTCCCTCCCTCCCTCCCTTCCTTCCCTCCTTCCTAGTATAAATGTACCGGAGTCTCAGGTTAAACTTGGAGGATAAATTTCCATTGGTTAATATGGTAAGACTTTTTCACTTGTGTCATTCATTCACTCACTCACTCACTCACCCACCCACTCACCCACTCACTCACCCACTCACTCACTCACTCACTCACTCACTCACTCACTCACTCACGGAGAGATAAATATTTCCACACATGGGTCGTATATCACTAAATTTTCTTTACCTGTTCTACTTTATTTTGTCATTAATATATCCCTAACACTTCTCATTCTTCGATTTTATTTTATATTTTTCAGATAATATTAAGTCGTGTGTTAGCGAAGTACGTACGTGGAAAAGTACGTGTGTGTGTGTACAAGTGTATGTGTGCGTATATGAGCGTATGCGGGAGTGTGTATATACTGTATATGTGTTTATGTATACTTTTATTAGTGTGTTTGTTTTTATGTGTTGTATAAGTAATTTTATGAGTGTTTGTTTAGTGTATACTCTGTCTAATTGTGTATACATAGGTGTAATAAAGTGTGTGTGTATATGTGTGTGTGTGTGTGTGTGTGTGTGTGTGTCCCTCTTACTGATACATTTAACCCTTTACATTAAGTCTTCTTTATCAACTTCTCTGTTTATTATCATTCTGACTTATTTTCCCTAACATTAACATTAATCCTTTCTCTGTCTTCTCTCTCCATCCTTCTTATCTCTTGTTTCTTCGTCTAATCCTCATTTTCCATCACCTTTCCCTTCATTTGTCTTGACTGTCTTCATTATTTATTATTCTATCCTTCGTTATCCCTTCTTCCCTCCTTCTAATTATCCTTCTCTTATGTTTCCCCCATCTCCTTCCCTCACTTATCGTCTTTACCATCTCTCCTTTCATACTCTTTATCCTTATGTTCGTAATCTCATCTTTACCCATTATGGTTTTTCTGTCCCTTTGATTTACTTCTCCTCCTCCTCTTTCCCTTCACCCCCCCTCCTCCATATCCCCTTCTTGTTATCACCCCTCCTCCCCCATTCACCTCCCCCTTCAATTACTCCTCGTTACAGCCATCCCCATTCTCTCCAATCGAACTGAGATATCTCGCTGTTCGCATACTCCCCCCTTCTCATTCCTCCTTATTCCTCCCCACTCTCCCTCATTCTCCCTCACCCCTCTTCACTCTCCCTTATCCCCCCCCCTCACTCTCCCCCATCTCTCATTCTCCCCATTCCTCCTCATTCACCCTCATCTCTTCCCCGTTTACGCTAGTTCTCTCCTTCGACCACTCCATTAGCAGCTCTTCACCCTCCCTTCACTCTGCCTCTATCAAGCTCTCGTCAGATATTGCCCCATACAACTCTCTCCCATTCACCAGTTTAGGTCTCCTCACGTCCCAATTTACGGGGGTCTTTCAGATCACCACAGCCAGCGGTCGGGATGTTTTTCGTACCGCTTCAGACCCGTAAATGATTTCTGACGACTATTTATGATTTTGGGATATATTTTTGAGAAGAGATGGTTTTTTCTTATCAAATATATTTCCTGGTAGCAATAAAACTAAATTAATTAATGGATGAAATTAGAACTATTAAAGATGATCATAAGGTAAATTAAATCCTTGTTGCAGCAATATGGGTAATGTACTATATAGAATATTATCATTATTAACAGGCAAAAAAAAAGTATTGACATTTTCCCATAAAAGTAAATCATTTTAATACACCAGTTACATATACAGGTTGGTTTTGAAGTGGATCAGCCCTATTCAAGAAAATGTTGCTTTTCAATATTATTTTAACATATATTTTGGACATTTACATCATTAGATTTGTGGTTGAATTTCTCTTAGCTGTACTTGAAAGAGTTTGAGGTGCATACTGTATATAGACCAAGATTAACACACGCTGCTACTTAATGAACGACAGGTTAAAACTGCTGAGCTGGCCACTTCGTACAAACTTATCACAACCACTCAGACTTTTTACAGAACTTGTCAGAACTTCTTAAAACTAGTAAACATTTCTTAATATTTGTCCGAATCTGGTGAAACCTGTCAGAGACTCGTAAAATTGTTTGATCCTTTCCAAGTACTGTACCCCAGACTCATGTACTGTACCCCAGACTCATGTACTGTACCCCAGACTCATGTACTGTACCCCAGACTCATGTACTGTACCCCAGACTCATGTACTGTACCCCAGACTCATGTACTGTACGCCAGACTCATGTACTGTACCCCAGACTCATGTACTGTACCCCAGACTCATGTACTGTACCCCAGACTCATGTACTGTACGCCAGACTCATGTACTGTACCCCAGACTCATGTACTGTACCCCAGACTCATGTACTGTACCCCAGACTCATGTACTGTACGTTGGGCTCTGTTCTGCTCTGCTTCACTTGCTATACACGACCTAGTGTTATTATTACACAATGTTGATTAAATACGCCGAGTCTATTATTGAAACATATATACATTGGAAGGCGAGACTAAAAACTCCTAGAACGTTAGAATTATTGTTTTGTTTTTTTAGATGCGACGACAAGAATATTTATAAGTTGATACAAGCAATAACTCGAATAGATAACAGTATTTCAATAAAAAAAATTATAGATGCTTTGAAAATACCAGTTGTGTATACATTAGGAAACATGTAATCTGCATATGTATGTTTTTTATTGAATTACTAATTAAAGAATAGACCCCCAAAAATATTGTGAAAATGCTTACTCTTTTTTTTTCCAGTAGATAATTTGCATAAGTTTTAGAAGTCTTGTTCTGTGCGAGTGTTACTATGACTCTTATAGAATAAAACGTAGAGGAAATAATCCAAGAACAAAGAATATTTTGTTCTTTTATTCTGAGTCAACCAGTTTTATTGTATCCGAGGTATTGCATTTTCACGACCTCTGTTAGTATTTTTTTCTACAACATAAATGAAAATACAGCGAAGTGGAAAATTTGTGAAAGAAACAAAAATATGTCAGTTTTTGTTTATTTTGAACAGTGATATAAAGATTTTGATATTGAGGTCTTCTAAAATGTTCATTATTCGTGGATATTGTTGTGGGTATATTAAGCTTGTGGGCTTTATCAACAGAGCTCCTTTAAAGCCAGTCAACTATTATTAATACGACTCAGGAGAGGTATACATCCAACCTGTTGTAGAGTGTAGTGATGGAAGGAGCTGAGAGACACTTCTACACCTTCACAGGATCCTCAGCTTATGAGTGGGATGGAATATAAAAATAACAATGGTGGTAGATGAACTGTGTAGTGTTTTGTTATACTGATGAGTAGGAGGTAGAGAGTGAGGCAATGTTCTTAAGTACTTTGACTGACTCTCTCTCTCTCTCTCTCTCTCTCTCTCTCTCTCTCTCTCTAGTTCCCTCGTCCTCTTTCCCTTCATTTATCTCCTCTATTAGACGCTGAATATAAAATGGCTCCCGGCGGCTCCTCCCAACTCATATTAATAAACTAGAGGTATAATGGGGGAAAAATTCACCCTGGTATTTCTCATATACGAATTGATAGTTTCCGAAACAACCTCTTGTGACATTTGCACCCAGTTATAACATACCGTATAGAACTGTATTTGCATGTATATTGAAAAAAAAATATACTTCCTTTTTTTCAATGAAGGTTCATTTAGTCTTTTTTTGGGGGGGGGGGGATATCAAATAGGCAAAGATTAGTCGCATAAAAAAAATATATATATATTTTTAATTTTCCCAACTTTGTCATATAATGTTAATAAATAATACTTGGTGAACTGTGATCCATTTTCTGTCATGTGCCTAAGTATATTAAAATAAGAAAAAAATTAGTAATAAATTAATTTTCTATATTCTATAAGTTGGTATAATATTGTAGAAATTAAGAAAGGGTTCCACACACACTGAGTACTAAATGGTGAAGCCGACACTAAACTCTCTACCTGTAAAGTCTTAGATGGGCTGAGTGGAGGTAACCCAAGGTAGAACTAATGACACTTGAGAGAAGACAAATTTCTGTATCTACTCGGCCACCGCACACCGTACTTTAATATATCAACAATAGATATCGTGTTTAATATAATTACGTTCGTGTGATTAAGAAATATGTTTCATTTCATATAAAATTACTGTCTTTTATAACTTGTCTTACCTTCGTTTATTTTTGCTTATATGGATGAAAAAAATATTGGAATTTTATTTTAAATTCAAGGTTTGGGGAAACGTTTATCAGCACACAGAGACCTTCATCACTATGGAGTTTTTTTTTTATTATTTATTGGGCACTCCCATACATCCTTGTGTAAGGTGAAGCGCAGAAGCGTTTACAGTGCCCAACAGGGAAGCATGCTAAGTTCATGCTTGCCTTTATGTCTCATGAGTTAAGGGCGTAGAAGCCTGAAGAGTCGAGGGCATAGAAGCCTGAAGAGTCAATGGTTAATGTCATCAAGTTATTGGAAGCTCCAACAACTCCCTGAATACGAATTCGCAACTTTCGACTTACACCAGGTACCTACTTTACTGCTAGGTGAACAGGGACTAATGGGGGCTAGGAAATATGTCCAAACAACTTCCACCGGCCCGGGAATCGAACCCGTGACATCTCGCTTGCGAAGGCAAGAGCGGTACCACTCTACCACCAGCACCCCCCACTATGGACTTGAGCCGAAGTGCTGGGGAGTTATAATGAGCATTTGTACATAATAACAAACATTGTAATTTTTTCATCAACTTCTGTTAACACCATTCTGACTGAGTGACAGACTGACTGAGTCCACTTTTTGCTCGACCGTTATGACCTAACCTAACCTAACCTAACCTAAGCTATACTTGACGCAGTTTATGGCGAGTTCCTAGTTTCACCATTGTTAGTTATGTATAAACCCATAGTCATGTTGTTTTCAGCTCGTGCTAAGATATAGAACGCGGAATCATGATCACATTAAATATTTCAGACACATTTCACTACTGATTACATTAAGATATTCTCTTCACACTGAACCTCCCGCACCGTGTTTCTATCTTTCTGTTTTATTCATAATTCTTAGTTTTAATGACATTTATTAATCATGATAACAGTTTGATTTATGACCACTGCAATACACGAATTTATTTTTCTCTTGGTTATTCTCGTGACCAAACAGGAACCGCGGTTAATTACTACATTGGCCTTAACACAAGAGGCATTAATTATAAATCATTGTTGGTCATAAAAACAGTAATAAATAATAATCAAAAGTGTGTTCCGGGTGATGAGGACATGCCTCACTGCAACACAGGCGACCTTCAGCGGGTGGGGTGATGTTGTTCACCTACACACCCTGGCCACTAGCTCTGGTTTACCTCGTCAGTACCTTCAGTATTATTAGGAGCGGCCTCACCCACCTGTAGAAGGATTAAGGTGAACAAGATATACGTAGTTAATATCACTTACAGTATATATTATTATTTATCATCACCAGGAAATATCAAGACTGTCGTGTATTATAGTAAAACGAAAAACCCGAAAATTCTTACCAGTTTGTAAGCGTATTATGGCGTCTATAGCTCACTTTCTTGATAAAGAATTGTTTTAAGTTTATTCAAGGTTGAGGAGTGTGAAGTGACTACTTGAATACGGCAAAACACAATACAGCTGCTTCTCAGGCCCTCCTATACCCGGAGGTGAGTGTAACCCTTTGTCAGGACACAATACACAGAGGCCACGAAGGAACTACACACTCCACTTTCTCAGACTTCAAAAAAGCTTGACGAGAGCTGTGGTAAAATGGGCAGCTGATACTGGCCGCGAGCATGGGATCAATAGCGAGGTGTCGGGGGTAAACAAAGATGAAAGAACACTTGTGGTATAATAGTGTGTCCCTTACTCTCCGATGACACGTGTTAAGTGACTCCTCCTTGATGGATGGAGGAAAGGAACACCATCGTCCTCCACCCATGTGACCACAGCAACATGGACTACAACCATTCCTGACTTGGAATAAAATAACAACTATAAATGACTGGAATGTGACCATAACTGACTGACATATGATAATTATTGACTGGACAGCGATTATAAGATTTAACTGGGTGACTGTATCATAACTGCCTGGAATACAAGAGAACCCTGACTGGAAAACGAATGTATATGTTTGAAATATTTACATAATTTACTATGATATGATAATAACTTAGTGAAACAGAGATACCTTAGGTCAGACCTCCATCACTGGTGTAGTAAACTAAACCTTCACATAACGATACTGTAATGACCCGGTATAGTACTGGGGTTAGAGGCATTGGTAATTATGTACAAACTATAGGATAATAATAATTGTAAATAGATTAAAAGATAATGCTAATTATATAGAAATTAGTTGATAATGACATAGCTAATGGTGGATCTATACTAATTTACATAAATCACTTAGCATCATCACGGACTGTTGGACTTATTTACATTCTAATTTCCTTAAAAATGGAACAATTAAAGTCGTAAGCATTGCCTTCCTTTTTTTTTTGTTATGCAAATACAATATTCACGCCTTTCAAAACGCAATACTCGGAATGAATATTTGAATATATGAATGAAATGAATAAGTTAAAACCTAAACTTCCTTAACATTTTTCAATTACTGGCATCATATATTTTAATTTTTTTTTTGCATTCTAGTATGTTATTATTTTCAACATAAAATAATTGACGGGAGAACACATACCAAGAGTTAAGAGTTGAAGGACATTGTATTGATAACATCGATAATACATCAGGTAACATGAGATTATATTTTTTCAGATTATGAAGCTTAGTTCATTTATACTCGTAAAAGCTGCTGCGATAAATCTCCCATTTTATTGCATTATCATTACAGCCGCTCGATGAAACACGTGTAATATTATCAATTCGTTTGAATGTTGGAAAAATACCCTCTACCTGGGCGTGTGGGGAGTGGGTGTAATATTTTAATTTTATTGACAAAAATACTCCTAATATATAATAGAAATGTTTGTCAGAGTGTGAGGTTATTCTGAGCTGTTACGTGATTCTCAGCCACTATTCAAGGCTGATATATTAACCGCTATATTAGCTTATTTATGATTATACGAATAAATATAACAAGAAAATATAGGATAATACAAGCAGCTATAATTTTAGAACAGTAAAGAATTATTATAATGATAGCGTGTAAAAAAAATAATTGATTATTATTGAATCTCATATTATTTATTCCTTAGTGAAAAAAAAATACACGAAATCATTCCATTTTTTACAATGTCTAAAAACATAATTGGCAGACAAGCGATTCATACAATATTCAGGTAGTCATTAAGGAAACATATAGACATGAGAAGATTCAAAAGCAGTTTCTAGATTATTCACGTTTGATATATTTGAGAAACACGAACTGCCGCGATATCTCTTGGAACTTTTAGCTTTTCTAATTTCTTAGTGGTCACTGGCAGACATATGACCTCTTCTACCTCATTTATATCGTTGTTGTGTAAATCAAGAGACATAATCAGTATATACACAACACGAAGGCTCGATACATGGGCGATAAGTTTTGGTAATGACGTTTGGTGAATCATGTTGCTGTGAAATCTTTATTGATGTTCGTGTTTATATTAAAGTGGAGGAAGGAATAACTAGAGAGGCTAAGAGATACTGCCAGATATAAGTAAGCAAGCCTCTTTTAATGTATATCCTGTGTGTGTGTATGTATGTATGTATATGTGTGTGAGTATGTATATGTATGTGTGTTTATATGTATGTGTGTATATAATAGCTGTTTACCTCTTGACGTTCAGCGAGTGAAATAGATCCTATCAATGTCACCCTTCACCTCAACATTCACATATAGATTTCCTACCCGTCGATATATTTCATCATACACAACACTTATGATAGAAATGGAGGTAAATGGATCAATACGGCTGATACAGTATATCTATATTACTGTAATTCCGGTAGTAGAACTTCCTGTAACAACGAGCCAAAACTCTTATCGTAACCTTACTCTGATATCTGTAGTCATAGTTTTCTTTGTGTCATTACTACTGTTTATATTTCCTCTAAGCATTCTTATTCACTTTTTTTATTCTGTAGTCAATGGGAGTTTACAACAGCCCCGATGTGTATTGTTTATGAGTCTCTGAGGCAACAGGTTTCAAGGTCGCTTCCCTACTGACTTGGCAGGTCCTCTGAGGCGAGCTTAGGTAATGACCATCACTCACGGGATTCAATACTCCCGCCGGCCCCCACTATCTTTAATACAGTCTTCCCTAACTCCATCGGCCCCCGCCAACTTTAACACAGCTACCTCTAACACTCTCCAGCTCCCACCAGTCCCAACACAGCCCCCCAAGACCACCATTATGATCGTGAGAGTAGGTATAATGCACCCGCTGTAGTTTCCCTTCATTACTGTCCGCGTATATACTCCTGCAAGAAACTTACTGCCATATCTTACCCAATACCCGACCCAACCATCACGCCTGTACTTTAAGGGGGGGTCTCTCTCTTTCTCTCGTCTGTTTATGAATTATGTTAGTGAACTTTATAAACGTCTTTTCTGATTGACTGACTGAATAGCACACTGAGGGATATTTTCTCCTACGCTCGGTACTATACAAGGGTTACTAAATATTTCACCTGTTGGATGAGTTGTTTTTTCGTACTCAACTAAATTCGCAACATCATCAGTAAACACAGTGTCTACCGTCCCGTTATTTTGTTTGTAGAATCTAGCTTATGTGAGTGAGATAAGGTGCATAGAAACCGATAATAAAGGTCTTAGATTATTAATATATATCACCCATACCTATTGACTTAGCTTCTCAACATACACAACATGTTTACAAATAATTCAAAAGATCTGTCCACAAGCTCTCCTACAGCACTCCACCGTTAGACTTACAGTATTGAACAAAGGAATCTGTAACGAGATTTCTTCACTTATTTATTTAATTTTTCATAAGACACTTTGATGTAGTACAAGACCAAGAAGGAGACATAACTATGAGTGGGACGTAACATAATTCTGGGGAAGTGAGGAGACTAGACTGACCAAACACTTTAGAGGTATTTCATTAATAACTCAAAACATTCTCAAACACAACAGCTAATGTTTCTGAGGAGTCATTTCTAGTATAGCGGAGGAGGAGCACAATTCTCTGGAAACTTTTTTAAACATAATCATCTTGAGGTCATATATAGGTGAAGGATAATGATTTCAGGATCTGTTATTTACCCACGGTTTGCTGCTGTAATTTATAGTGTTTTCATTATATTATTGTGATATAACTTACAATGAACACCAGAGACCACCAGCCACAACCACGCAACTGACACACAAGATGATGCTGAATATTGCAGCGTTGAGGGACATATGACCACCACACATACATTAGGTAAATAAAATAATATTTCCACATCACTTGTAACGTTCATAAGAGATACTAAGAAAACTTTGATGTTATCTAATATTTCTCAGTCTGTCACAAGTTTCTGGAGCGTCAAGTGGTAATAACAGTGACACGTACGATGGCAAAATATTATCATCAGTTCTTATCTATACCAAGTTACATCTCCTCCTCGGTAATACTCTTATGGTAATTGTACATTTTGTCGCCATAATTTACAGTCCATATTCGTTTGGGTGTGATAAATGTAATCTTAGTTAGTTTGTTTTGATGTTATTGTTAGGTAAAATAGGATTATCTGCATCATCATGGATAGGTCTAATACTAAATAAATCCTAAACAAATTTATTAAAAATGTAGCGAGAGTCTCATAGCCTAATTTAGCACAAAACATGATAAATTATTCATTTTTCAGTATTTGAGGTGTGAGAGAGATAGTGCACTGTGTTATAACTTTAAACGATGAAAACCTAACCTAACCTAACCTAACCTAACCTAACCTAACCTGACTGTTCTATTTCATCACCAGCAGGATCCTGTTAAGCCCTCGGGAAATATGAATTGTTTTAGAAATATATTTACCGTTTTTACTCTTGGAAAAATCCCGTCGGCCATTACCGGAGGAGGAAAACGGTAATAATAGCCTCACCTCACCACCACCTCACCTGTCCTGCCTCACCTCACACCTTACTTGCACCCTCACCTACCGTATCCCACCCATCATATGGTCAACATCCCACCCAACACAGTATAACTTAATTATGTAAGTTATAATCTATTGTCAACACACACACACACACACACACACACACACACACACCGTCTGTAACTTAACATTTTCTGTTACCCATAATAACAAATCATTTCACATGAATTCTTCTTCTTCATGAAATAGTAACAAGCCTTTACCGCACACAGCACAATAACATATAAAACACAACCACAGTACGTACACTAAAACATTTATTGCCGATTACAGTCATGCATTAACGATGGGTTTAAAGTGTGTGTGCGGTGCTGCAATGCGCTGAATTTGCACAAAAGCCTTGAATTATTGCAACCTATTAATGGCCGTTATGTCTCGCATCTTTATTCCTGGGCCGCACAAGTTGAACGTGTACTGCAACGTAACACCCAGCTCTCTCCTCTGTGATATTGAGAACGGTCGAGGTTTTGTTATTCTATCGACAACTGCGAGTACTGGAAAGTGATTTTCTTTTTCTGTAATGAAGAGGACGATATGTTCACTATTTTGCTTATGACCGGGGATTCTAGCCATCTATCCATGACTGGGTGATTCTAGCCATCTATCACTAAGTACTCTTGCGGTCTTTTCATTCTGTATTATCATCATTGTTATTTCTTGTTTCATATAATCCTTAAGCATATTTTTTTTCTGTTTATTTTCATTTCTCTCAAGACTTTTATTTTTTTCATCATTTTTCCATCCTCTTTTTACTTCATCTTCTCGTATTTCATCAGGGATTTAACCGTCGGGATCGTTATCGTCAGTATCCTTAACCCTTCGTTCTATTTAAAGGGAATATAATGTTAGAGTTCACTTACTGCTGGTCTCCTCTCCGCCTCCTCACCCACAACATCGCTACTCATAAAGGCTATTCAGTGTCTGTCTCCCTCTATATCTATTTTTTTTTATTACTTAGAGATCACGAACTATGGTAAATAAACCACAGTGTCAAGTATTAGAGCC
Organism: Homarus americanus; assembly: GCF_018991925.1. Lineage (NCBI taxonomy): Eukaryota > Metazoa > Arthropoda > Malacostraca > Decapoda > Nephropidae > Homarus > Homarus americanus. The sequence goes on from NW_024736071.1 coordinate 16,287,126, forward strand.
AAAACGGATGACCAACAGGAATGAGGTCACGGTGGAGAGTGGATAACAAGAGTGGTTGAGAACTGGTCACTCACTCAGACGTTCAGTTAGTCAATCAGTCAGTCAGTCAGTCAGTCAGTCAATAAATTGGTCAGTTGTGGTATTCATGGAGTTAACACATGCACCTAAAATGTATTGTTGATTCATGTAGATTGTTATGAGTTTGTTGTTGTAGTTTTCCTTATCCTTTCGTTCAGGTATTTTGCTTCATGTTGCTCGTATATTCTCCTATAACGAGGGAGGAAAGTTGGTCAGTAATTGGCATATGTATCACTTACAACAACAAGGCAGTGACTGTCTGTACTTGGTTGCCCAGTAGCATGCATGACCCCAACAGTGTACCACATCAGAGGCTAAGTGTTTGTCATTGTTTATACCTTTTGACTTTGAGATATTCCCCACCTTTCACCTCATAAATCAGACCAAATTATCATACTTACAAAAATCTCAACCTTTTATTTCTGCACTGACACACAGCACTAACAAGCCAGGTCTGATAATAAACACCAACATAACCCTGAAGACTCCCCTAACACACATGTAAGTCGTTCTCTTAACACAGGTCAACGTTGTGGTGACATCATTCCCCCAGCACTTGTTTACGTATCTTGACCATTCCTTACCTCACCTGACTGGTCGATGCGTTGAGTTGTTGGCTGGCATGAAAGGTCCTCCACACACCTGACCTGCCCGCCTGACACATCGACCATATACGATGTTGTCTGCGGGGTGACAGTGAGGACATTCGTTCAATAATCGAGGTTGTCGTTTTTTTTGTAAGTGACAAAGGTTGAGATAACAAATCTAAAAGGATAAAGGAAAAGTTTAACTAAAAATGACATTCTTTTGTTTTTTATCGATCCCAGTGAGAATTATCAAAGATGTTTTTTGCGTCATATCTCATAACACAGACTATATTGTGATTCATGAGTGCAGTTCATTTCTTAATTACTCACCCAAGAAGAATGAGACTCTTTGTAAGTGTCTCGTGGTGAAGTTTACAAATTGCTGGAAAGAGGCGTGTCAGCTGTGGTGGGCTTCAAAATATTGTCTGGGTCAAATGAAATAGCTGGTCAGAAAACTTTACATAGCGCTTTTGTTTTGAAGAGAAATAAATTCCACATTAAGGTTGATCTTCCTATTTTTTGTGTTTTTTTTTAACATAATCGACTTAAAGAACCAAAATTACTGTTTTTGCCGCCATAGCAGAGGGTCAAAATTGGGCTCTCTCATAGCTCGAACTGCAATTCAAGTTATTTTCTTTTTTATCTCGAGGGACAAGTGATAGACCCAGCTGATGAGGACCAGTGATTAGTTCCCCCTCTCATTGGCCAACTCTGATACAAGTTCCCATTACTCTTAGGTCGACGCTTTTGTTTGTGTTCAGTGTGTTCCTAGGGCGGCTCTCCTCCCTCTCATCGACTCCCTTCACCTAATCAAAAGGCCTAATGAAAACTCTTTTTTTTCGGGATGGGACTAACTTTCTATGACTTGAAATCCTTTACTAAACTGATTACTTGAAGTCCTTTCGTTAGGGAGTTTCTTCACTTCGATGAAATGGCTTAAATTTCTCCCCAATTATTGTATTTGAGAATTGAAGATGTTTTAAGGACTTACGCGTTTGTTTTATCTCGTTTATAAACATATCAGGAAGACCTCAGACACACACACACACACACACACACACACACACACACACACACACACACTAGTCCTAATGCTCTGGAAGTCCCCTGTGCCACAAATCATCCCTCACTCCCTCACGTTCACCTCATTGACAGCGTCGGTAACACAACATCCCCCTGATAACATTAAAGAGAGTTACATGACAAACACTCTGGTCGCTGATCATTTTACATAACTACACAGATAACATTGTGTAGAGGGGAGGGTACATACACACACACACACATCTTATGATGGTAAACGACGCTTTAAATAAAACAGAGCAAATTTTACCATATACGAATTAAATTAGAATAAGTTGTCGTAATAAAGATAAATATTTTCCCTATTTGGCAAAAAGTTTAGTTTCTTCTTAAAATTTTATTCAGATATAAATATATATATATATATATATATATATATATATATATATATATATATATATATATATATATATATATATATATATATATATATATATAGCATAAGTATTAAAAGCTTGTTTATTGAGAGCTAATCTCCCGTCTTAAGCTTCATATAATTTAAGTTACCCGAAAAGTTTTGCCTATTCTTCATAATGCATAATTTATACTTATTTTTCGGTTTGCTTCTCCTTCTCTGTCTGTCTGTCTGTCTGTCCTTTCCCCTTGTTTACATTGCTTACAGTTTAAAGCCAAAGTTAACAGTCTTATCCATACAGTTACTCACGAAACAATGATTCCTAACGAGACAAAAAATATTTTCAACTTTCACTGCCTGGAACTATAGATATATGGCCTCGTTATAGTTAATGGCAGCGATAAGTGGACCGTCAACCACCCACTCACTCACAGATGGTTTGATAATGCTTTGGTTTCAGTTTTTAGTCACCACACTAAGTCCTTAGCCTCTCCCTCGATGACTAACACAGGACAAAGATAAACCTGCTGTTAATTTAATGTCATTTTAATGCCAATGTAGGTTGATGACTTTTCCGACGATGATAGGTGTAGTGATGGGGTGTAGTGATGGGTGTAGTGATGGGGTGTAGTGATGGGGTGTAGTGATGGGGTGTAGTGATGGGGTGTAGTGATGGGGTGTAGTGATGGGGTGTAGTGATGGGGTGTAATGATGGGGTGTAATGATGGGGTGGTCAGTGATACGTCTGAGTGAACCAGATTATGTTAACGAGTAGTGCTGAGTGTCGTGAATTACCTATAATACGAAGAAAAGCCTGAAATCCCGGTTCGATTCCCACTTGGCTTGGATGTGAGATCAGTGTTGTTCAGTGTGATCTTAGACAGGTATTTCTTGGTACTATTCTATCGTTATTTTCTATATCTGAACTATCAAGTACAAAAAAGGATAACTCATTTATCTAACTAATCTATTCATCGTATTTATCCAATTTGTTTCCAATTACAAAAAAAAAGTAAATATCTCTTTAAAACGTAAACCATTAAAAAAATCGAGGTGGAAAGGAAATGAAATATGAAAACACAGACCAGTCATTATCCCACAAACACTCACCCTCACCATTCTTGCTTGTTTTGTGATAACGCTCAGACAAGACACACAGGCATTACTGCATCTGATAAACCAACGAGCTTAGGAGAGTCTGTAATTAAGGCCGAAGTTATGATGATTAATAATTCCCTCCATGACCTTTATGAGCTACTGTATGTTGCTCGTTCTCTTATCTCTCTCTCTCTCTCTCTCTCTTTCTCTCTCTCTCTCTCTCTCTCCCTCCCTCTCTCTCTGTCCCTGCTAATCTCCAACCCTCATCCTTTTCTCTCCTTCACCTCCTATCTCCTGTAATTATTCTCCGACCACCAACTCCAAAACAAACCCCAAATGTACCACAATCTAACAAAGACCTTGGCCACTTGTAACACTTTCTCACAACAAAAGAAAAACAACATTTAACACAGAACCTAAGAGGCGATACTATATGTACAAAAGCCTGTAATAGACAATAGAAATAAAGTTACTGAAGCAAGACCAAGTAGAGATAAGAAGAGGGATATTAATTGTCTTTATGTTACGTTAAATAGATAAGAAGAAGGTACTTGTTAGGAAATAGATTATGGACTGATAACTGATGATGGGAAGGAGAATTATTATCATTATAAGCTCGTGTATAGATAAGATAATAAAGGAAATACTGTTTTACGATTTTATTTAAAGATAACAGAAGGATAACAAGACAACAAGACGACAAAAAGGACTAAACCGTTAACAGACAACAGAATACCGACCATCAGGACTAAGCCTATCACAGACAACAGAAAGGTAACCAAAAGGACTAAACCGTTAACAGACAACAGAATACCAACCATCAGGACTAGGCCTATCACAGACAACAGAAAGGTAACCAAAAGGACTAAACCGTTAACAGACAACAGAATACCAACCATCAGGACTAGGCCTATCACAAACAACAGAAAGGTAACCAAAAGGACAACAGAAAGGTAACCAAAAGGACTAAACCGTTAACAGACAACAGAATACCAACCATCAGGACTAGGCCTATCACAGACAACAGAAAGGTAACCAAAAGGACTAAACCGTTAACAGACAACAGAATACCAACCATCAGGACTAGGCCTATCACAAACAACAGAAAGGTAACCAAAAGGACTAAACCGTTAACAGACAACAGAATACCAACCATCAGGACTAAGCCTATCACAAACAACAGAAAGGTAACCAAAAGGACTAAACCGTTAACAGACAACAGAAGAGCAACCATCAATACAAACTCACCATCAACACCCGTAATGTACTCACTCACCTTGAAGACTTTACACCCTCACCTTCATTAGCATACAACAGGCTGGCAATATTACAGGGTCTTGACTCTAGCTCTCTGTTTATCCTCCCTACGAGCTGTCATCCCGCTAAGGTAGCAATAGAGGTCCGACTCCATTACTCTTGTTGGCGTAATTAGCACCATAAACAAGCCTCTCGGAGCCCCATCAGCTTCTCAAGGTACCCTTCACTGGCTTCTTTAATTTAGCTAACGGTTCATTAGGCCGAATATTAAAGACGAGAAGTGGAGTGGGAAAGACGGTGTTAAATAGTGGGAATAGTGACGGTAAATAAGAGGGAGAGAGGATAGGTCAGAGGCCTTTATGGTGTGTGTGAGAGGAGCAGCGGTGAGGGTGGTTACGGTTCTGAGGATTATTAAGGATTTGTAGGACCATAGAGTCCTTGTAATGGTGATAAGAGAGAGTCCTTGCCTACAGGAGAGTTTTTTTTATGTGTGAGTTTAATGGTAATTGTACTCCCTCATATACCCTTAAGTGAAGCAGTTAAATGCGTTGTTAATTCACCAGTTATAAGGATAATTTAACCTATGAACATTTAAGAATTCATATCTAACGACACCACAACTTACTTTTCTCTAAAAAAAATTGAATTGACTTACTTATGATTAAAAAATATGTTCTAATATAGTATGAAAATTCTCTCTAAGTTAACCTTACCATAACACACTGTCTTGTAACACGTCTTCACACTTTAACAAACCTCACGTAACTTTCAACAACTTCACCATCATCATAATACAGCCTCAAACCTCTCCCCGTAGCCCCACAAGCACACCCTTCTCCCCACTTCTCCCCACACTCAACCACCCGACACTCATAACTAATCCCAAAACTTTTTACCCTTGTGTCTTCCCCAGCCTACAATTCCCTACCATAATTCAGACTTCCTACTTAACCCTAACTCTAACTTCCCTCCCCTACCCTCAGTACCCTACACAGCTAACATAATCTAACCCCAAACTCCTTTCCCTATCCCCAATACCCTACACACCTAACCTAACCTAACCTAACCCCAAACTCCCTTACCTACTCCAAATACCCCCACACACCTTGCACTAAACCTCACACTCTCCACTAAGCCCCTAACCTCCCCTCCCCCTCCCTCCACCTCACGCATTTACCAGTGCCCCTTAGCCTCTCACTAACACGCTCTGGTCATCAACTGACACTTTATGGCTAAAGCTAATCGTCTTTGATCTTTGAAGGCGTTACTGTGGGTGTGAGACGACCAAACGACCTTGCATATCATTCTAGGTGTTTTATCCAAGCACTAATACGCTCTTAAGCAGATGGAAGCACCAGCAAGCACGTACAGGTAAACGCAGATTGAAGGATAAACACACTGACGAGCACCCACGTAAACACGCAAGCACAGGCAGAGGGATACACATATCAGCACAGATTCAATGATAATCGCACTCTCTCACAAGGACTCACACGTGAACACACAGGTACAGTTAGAAGGAGAGTAAAACTTTATTAACAAGCATAAACCCACACAACACACAAGCATAGATATAAGTTAAACGTACTCATTCTTAAGTACACACCTACACAAGCATTGGTAGAAAGATAAACGAATATATTCATAATAAAGTTAGGAATATGAACACACACACACACACACACAAGCACAGAGAACAAACATGCACACTCGCAAGCACAAATAGAATAATAAACGCAATGAATTCTTTGTACCAAAACGTGCGGCTGTGTATTTGATTGACTGAAAATATTGACATCAGTGCTAGGAAGTTAATTTCTACATACGATATATTATAAAGGAAGTACAGCAGCGTTACCAGTTAGGGTGTGGATCAACGTGTTATAGTAGGGAAGTGTCCAAGTATGGGAAAGTGAAGAGAGAAAGACTATGAATAACATTGATAAAGAGAAGGTTAGGGAAGGGAGGAGGTAAGGAAGAAGTCAAAGTAGAGGATGGTTAAGGGAGAAAATATGGTGTGAATTTCAATAATGGAAAAAATAAATAAAAAGGAGTGCGTTAGAATGGTAGAGGGTAAAGGAGAAGGAGAAGACAGATACGATAGTAAATATGAGTAATAGGGTAAGAGACATGGACATAAGAAAAAGAGAGAGAGAAAGAGAGAGTAGAAGCGTGAGTCAAACAGACAGTGAATGAAATCAAGAATGAGATCGAATGGACCCTCACTAGTAAAGGGGTTGTGATGTGCGTCCCCAAGTTACCTGATGTTATGAAGAGGACGAGGAGGAGGAGTAGGAAGAGGAAGAGGATGAGGATGAGGATGAGGATGAGGAAGAGCCATCACTAAAATTTCCCAATAAGAAAAATAACTCACTATATATTGAACATTTACTTGGTGTCATTCAATACTTACAATTATATAAAGTATTATTTTGTGTGTGTGTGTGGGGGGGGGGGGGGACATGGATGAGTTTAGGTCATTCTTAATCAATCTTTTTGTGATCGTCCAGAAGTCAGAGTGAAGAAGAAGGAGAGGGAAAAAAATGAAAGTCTCAGCAACCTGGAAGTGGATTTTTAGAGGTAACTTTTTGGACGGTCTGGTCGTCTCGGTGACTGGGAATTGGAGGTAAAATTTGTAGACTGACCCGACAGTTTAGTTAAATGTAGAGGAGGAATGTCAGTGAATCCCTGAGGCACTTTATATCACCACTGAGATTGCTGACTGGTCACTGAAGATGTTGTTGAACATGATTTGGCCATATGGCTAAAAGAATGTAAGTTTTCCTGCCCTTAAGAACGACTTGGAAACCATATGTCAGGACGTCCATAGCAGCACAGAGGGAAAGATCTTTAGTTAAATAGAACAAGGTTATATATGTGTAACTTACTAGACCATAGACTTGTATTTACTAGCCCAAGAACAAAGACCTATACCAAAGCAAAGGCATTATCTTCCAGTATAAGGTCAAAGGTTTAGACTATCAATCATCAATGCCAGTGTAGGTACGAGAGTTCCGGTCACCTATAGTCACACCCCATTTATGGTAAATTGATGTAGTGTGTTTAGTTGTTCGAACAGTAAGATAGTATGGATGATATTTATGATAATAAAATACAAACTAACTAATGTGAAAGAACTTGAGTTGGAAAACATTTTTGATAATGATGATGATAAGAAGGGTGATTATGACGATCATGATCAAGATAGTGGTGAAAAAGATTACCAGGATGATGATGATGAGGATGATTGATGTTGATGATGATGAGGATGATTGATGATGATGATTGATGATGATGATGATTGATGATGGTGTTGATAATGATAATGATGATGATGGTTTCAATGACTCAAATAAAAAATAAGTTCCTAAGTGAAGATTAGTCAATTAAAGGTTCATTTGCATAATAAATATATCATATACTCGAACATATATCTCTCTTCAGCTGGCTTCTAGGATCTTGCTCGGGAGGGAGAAAAGGTGATGAATTTTGATATAAAAAAAGACGAACACGTAAAAACAATCATAAAGTAAAAATGAAAATATAGATTATGCTGAAGCCAGAGACCTGCTGGTAATATTTCCATTGAATTCAAAAAGTTAATTACATTCTGAAAATGTCCTTTTCACGTTTCCTATTTATTACCTGAAGTTATTACGAGGTGGAAATGTCAATTAAAACCTCAATCAACTATGTATCACAATAAATAAATAAATAAATAAATAAATATATATATATATATATATATATATATATATATATATATATATATATATATATATATATATATATATATATATATATATATATATATATATATATATATATATATATATATATATATAAGAGTTAAGACATGCTAGACGACACCTACACATAAAACCCTCTGACTTAGTAGTAGGAGTGAGATCAGTGACGGCTCCCTTCAGATGGATGTCAAAAGTTACTCAGTCGTAACCAAAATACTGCCGAGACACTGACACCCTCACGCGCTCCATTAACCCCCGTCAACATCCAGTGGAAACGTGTTATTATTATTATTATTATTATTATTAGTAGTAGTAGTAGTAGTAGTAGTAGTATCATACGTTCATTAAATCATATTTGAGACAAATTTGATTCTCTCTCTCTCTCTCTCTCTCTCTCTCTCTCTCTCTCTCTCTCTCTCTCTCTCTCTCTTTCTATTTCGTTTCCTTTGTCTTTTATATCTGTCGTATTTTTAACGTACTTTTCTTCCTGGGACAAAACAATCTGCAGCGGCTTAAAGGTTCTTTCCTTGTTCTTTTTCTTTACCAAAACTCTCATTCCTTCACCTATAATTTCACATATACTAAACAGATTACCTTGGCTCATGGTTTTTCTTCGAGTATCCATTGATGAATTAAGCCCTTGATGTTGACGGGTGGTTGATGGTGTAGGCTGATATTTCGAGGAAGTTTTGCTGTAATTGTGATATTGATCTTGAGTTTATTTCACAAAATATGAAGGAGAGAAGAATAAACGCCTGTCATTCCTGCCATTATTCCCACTTTTAACAAGAATGATTTCATTGTTGGTTATCGGCGTTGCTCCCTCGAATGATCAGTCGTATAAACAGAAATCACCGTTGTGTTTTATAAGACTATAAAATAGTGTTAAAATCTAAATATGTGAAATGAAAGTTTAACCTAACCTAACCTAACCTAACCAAAATCAAATGAAACACAACACAACCTTCTGTAGATGGGCAAGTAGTTCAGAGAGTCGCTGTGGCAGGTCGGAACCGTGTGCGTGTCAAGAGACTTTTATTCGTGTACAAAAAAACAAACAGAGACTAATTTGTGTACGAAAAAAATATTATTGTTATCTTGGTATATATATTTTTTTTATAATTTATATGCAATCAAAGTTCCCTCTCGTGTTATCTAAATGAGGTTTATTTTGATGTGGTTACAATGCCTAATGATTAAATTTAGTGTTCAGTTTACAGGTAGGATTCATAACTTGGACTTGGAAGACCTGGATGTAATTTTCGTATTAAGCAACACTGTATTATATGGGAAGGGTTATGGGAGGTACAGTAGTGAATTATATCTTAGTACGAAGTGAGATATTGTCTACTGTAACGTAATCGATGGGACTGCACTGTATATTTTTAGGAGACAGACAGACAGACAGTTACACAGAGACAGACAGACAGACACACACACACAGACACTCAGGTCACGTAGGAGGCAGCAAGGGTAGGCGAGACGACCTCCATCACGCTCTCCTGCTCGGGAAATAACATGGAGCAGCGTGTTTGTAGGAGAATTACAAAAAATTACTCCGCAAACTTATTGAAATTTCTTTACATTCAGAGAGATATAGAGACAAGTTTGTTCTTTCTGATAATATAGATGTATATTAATGATACACCGATTTGTATATTGTTGTATGAGCGAAAGGTTATGGTTAATTAAGTTCCAAATACAGTGAAAAGAATAACAGTTCATTTGATGACATTTAAGAAAATATTCCTTGAACGAATATTGTGTTTTCCTGTCATAATGTGTCGTTCTCTCGCGGTCTGTCAAAACGAGGTTTATTGCAAACTTGTTAAAGGAAATCATACTGTGGCCTTAAATCCTTGTTGTTAGTTGTTTTATAAGTTTGTTTTTCTGGTAGTCAGATAATGTGTTAGTGCAATTGTTTCTCTTTTTTTTAATTTAAATTTTATTGTGAAATATGCTCATAGAGTCTGTCTATCTTTCTGTCTGTCTGTCTGTCTTTGCTTCCTTCCTTCCTTCCCTTTTCCTGCTATACCACTCATCAATCCCTGCTGCAAATTTACACACTCGACACCAACTTCACAATACCATAATACTATTTTTATTCCAAGATCTGAAACCATAAAAATATAAATTCTTGTATGTGTACATTCCTTTCGGTATACCTAACCTGTATAATTTCCGGAAATTCTTTACAAAGTCGATATGAACCATAAATCGTCTCAATTTTAGCTCTATGGATTTTCCTTAACTATCGAGCTCTATAAAATGTTATGACCTAAATCGCCAAGATATATATTATAGCTTATAACTTTGTAAATAGACTTAACTGTTTGCTATGAATGTAATATTAATAATTATATTGGCATTTCTACCGGGATTTAGTATTATATTATTACAGGTAGTGGTTTGGTGATGTAGTTATTGACTCACCTCAAGGCATTCTATAATAGACTATTGCAGAGGTTCTGGTATCTTAGTCGTAATCGTTTACATGCTCGTTGTGGTCGTCCTCGTCGTATGCGTTGTCTTTGCCGTGGCAGTCTCTGATGTGTCCTTTGTACTCCAGTAAAACCCTCCATATAACGGACCCTCTATATAACGAAATTTCATGTAAAAGTATACATATAATAATAATAATAATAATGATAATAATAATAATAATAATAATAATAATAATAATAATAATAATAATAATAATAATAATAATAATAATAATAATAATAATAATAATAATAATAATAATTATAATAATAGTCATAATCATAATCATAATCATAATCATAATAATAAGTGTATTGTGCATGAGCAAATGTCAACAACAGAGGAGTAAGTGAAACGTGGTTGGTGATATCCGTAGACTTTCTCAACTTCCGCTAACTCGCTGTGCCGCTTTTTGTTTACTACTACGTACTACCTTTTTTTTACTACTACTACTACTACTACTACTACTACTACTACTACTACTACTACTACTACTATTATTACTACTACTACTACTACTACTAATAATAATAATAATAATAATAATAATAATAATAATAATAATAATAATAATAATAATAATAATAATAATGATAATGATAATGATAATGATAATGACAATAATAATAATAATAATAATAATAATAATAATAATAATAATAATAATAATAATAATAATAATAATAATAATAATAATAATAATAATAATAATAATAATAATAATAATAATAATAATAATAATAATAATAATAATAATAATAATAATAATAATAATAATAATAATAATAATAATAATAATAATAATAATAATAATAATAATAATAATAATAATAATAATAATAATAATAATAATAATAATAATATAATAATAATAATAATAATAATAATAATAATAATAATAATAATAATAATAATAATAATAATAATTGTATTGTGCATGAGCAAATGTCAACAACATGGGAGTAAGTGAAACGTGGTTGGTGATATCCGTAGACTTTCTCAGCTTCCGCTAACTCGCTGTGCCGCTTTTTCTTTTACTACTACTACTACTACTACTACTGGTAATACTACTACTACTACTAATACTACTACTACTACTACTACTACTACTACTACTACTACTAATAATAATAATAATAATAATAATAATAATAATAATACGCAGACACAAACACTCTTAATATAATTTGCCTCATCATTTTCTTTAGCTCCACCCCCCATTATTTTCTCTAACGATTTGGGTTATCATGGTCTCATTCCCGGACACATGTACAGACGGACAGATGGCTGGGAAGATAGGAAAGCATATAATCCTTGGCCACCATCTTCGGATTTCGAGAACAATTACTAAGATTTTAGATTGAGTCCAAGGCCAATATTATCAATCTAAAAGAAGTATTATTCATGACTGACTGACTGACTGAAGTTTGTACCGAGTATTTACGATGGGCGGTGTGTTGCTGAAGCCTTACCGTTGTACCCTATCTGACAAGTAACAGATGATGGTCAACAGGTTATTGAATAGTAAATCAAGATGAGGAAACGAAGGTATGAGTCAGTTTGTGAAAGGGAGTTCGGGTGTTTTCTCTGTCTGTCTGTCTGTCAATACTAAACCTTAGATGACACAATAACCCGAAAATTCACTTTTCTTCACGCATTTGGCAGATTGTAATTTAATTGACGTTCACAACCAGAACATCGTTTGTATTGACCCCGAAATATTAGTAATCGTCCATATCCGAAGCTGATTCCATCCAGTGACATTAAGCTCATTATGTGATTATTTCTAAAGAGATTTCTCCTTCATCCCAACATGACAGGAGCTCATGAGAAACCCGCCTGTAAGAAGATGTCACTTTGATGTCTCATGCCGTTTGAGTCTTTTGTAAACGTGGGGAGTACCTCCGTCTTGCTATTGTGTATGTTTAAAAAAATCAGTGTTTGTTGATGAATAGTGAAGAGACGAGTCCTCATCATAAACCTTTAGATAATTCTTCCTTATTTTTCATTTATATTTGTTATTATAGCAATGTCATTTATTACTGTAGTCTGATGATGACATTGGATTCACCTGTAAAACACGTTTCTTCTTGTTTTTTGTATATTTATATATTTTTTTAAGTGTAATAATTTATCCTTTTTTTCACCATGATGTTTGTGGAAGCTGGGTGACATTTATGCATCTTAAGCTCGCGAATCCTAGCAAGATTTCATTCCAAGTCTGACATATCCATCTTGACGCCATTCAGATTCTGAGAAGGTCTTTTATCTGGTGCCGGAGGCCGTTCTGGTGTTTAATTTAAGAAGCGCAGTTTCTCGGGCTTCTCGCTCCTTACACATGCTGCCGCTTCCTCGTGTTGAAAATGATATGTATCTCAGCTGCTTATTTTAAGTTGTGTTACGCTTGACAACAAGACGTTAATCTAATTAAAGCGTTTTATCTATATAATCATGAGCTCTTGTACGTGATGTTTGATGTTGAAGTAATGTTTACATTATCATTGCTATCCATAGACTCTAGTTCTTTCATTTGTCTATCTTTGGATCTGTTTGTCACACCCCGCGCCTGCGTGTGTTCAATGCGTGTGTTTTCCACAGCTGGGATGAGGTGGGGTGACCAGGTTCCTTGTGAAGCACCAGTACCTCTGGTGGCCCGCTCACTTTTACACCCCCGTGTGAAAAGCAGGCGGTTGCGCACCCCACCTGGAGTACATTACCGACCCGGGGTACACACACATTTTCGTCCTTTGTTTGTGTTTTATGTGCTCCAGATGCCACAGGTTTAGTCGAATATTTTCTATAGTTTGTTTCTGGGTAGAACGTAGGTGTTTAGACTACCAGTGTGACTATGCACCGAGGACAGGTCTTGTCATGGTATATTACAACAAAACACGCTGTAATCATTTAAAGATATGTGTTTAGTTTACTGTTATCATTTTAATATTTTAACATACAGTAACAGTTGAATTATTTAACACAATACGTGTGTGTGCGTTTGCGTGTATCCTGTGTCCTGAGATCTGAGAATTTTACACGGACGGGGCCACTAGAGGAGAGGTGGAAGAATGAAGTACCTCAGAGGTGGTTGAGTGAGAGGAGAAAACTAATAATAATTTGGAGGACAACAATGGCAAGGAAGTTATAGCCTGCTGGTGTACAGGGAGGTGGTGAGAGGAGGCACGTGTGAGGAAGACCCAACTGTGGGGGAGGGGGGGGGCGAAGAAAGTGCCGGTGACCGAGATGGCGTTCTTAAAATAAATGAATATGGGAGAGACTGAACAGAGGAGACGTTGAGAGATAGTAAATGGATATGAGATGAAGAAGAAGAAAGGTGAAGGAGGAAGAAGAGGAAAGAGGAGGAGGAAGAGGGGAAGGATGAGGAGAAAGTGAGAAATGGTTAAGTAAAAAGAAGTGAAATAGAATGGAGGCTCATCCTTGCATAGTGAAGGAGGGAGTATCTAGTTGGTTAGGTTAGGTTAGGTTAGGAAGGAGGAGAACCATGGACTGGGATCGTGTGGAAAGTGACGGAGTGCGTATGAATGTATGAACAAAACTTTGATAACATATTTTAGAGACGTTTGTGTGGCTGAGCTGATTACCATAAAAAACTCTGCACCACAGAGTCAAAGGGGAAGCATAGATGGTAGTTTACGGGCATAGCGATGACCTTAAGAGATGCCAGATGACCCAAGGTGACAGTGATGACCAGACCTGACACAGTATTAAGATTAAGAATCACGGCTGACAGATTTATTGACAGCGCCACCACCCTAGCCAGTAGTTATGTTTCTAGTAACGACTTCAACTGACGGATGTGATGAAAGAGTGTTGACCCAAACTGATAAATATATTGGCAGAAAAGACCTCAGCTGACTGGCGTGGGGACAGGGCTACAACTTCAAATGACAGATGTGGTTCCAGCAAGATTGGTATCCCGAGGGGGAGAAGAGTGGGGGGGGGGGGCGGTGTAGGGTCTCCGTTGGCTAAAGTTAGGAGAGGTCGTAGGGAGGGCCATACAGCTGGGACTGGGACGAGACACACACACATTTCTGTAGACCAAGAAAATATTACTTAGATATATTTACTTGTTCTCACCTTAATGAAGACATAAGCCAGACACAGTCATATAGAATCAACTGGAAAGATCGTAATAAACATAGATAACATGAAATTATTATGAGGAAATAACTTTTTAACTTTACGAAAATATTATTTTTTTTTAGCACACAATAGGAAAATATTCAATCAACCACGAAGAACTTATCGACAGTAGAACATAATACTTGTGTTAATTAAACCTAGAAATACCGAAATTCACATGTGACTGCAACATGTATTTCCCTTCGGCCAGGCTCCGAATGCCGAAATAAATAAATTAATAAATAAATGAATGAAATATACGGGGGGAGTAAGTAAAATATGTCAACATGTATGAAAATATTAATCAATATTGTGATTATTTCAACATTTATTTAGAGATAAAAAATTGAGAAATTTTGTCTTTGCCACACAGACAGATTTATTTTTTGTATCTCCTTCATTCCCAAAGTTTACTTGAGATAGATCAAGTGTTACAGAAACGTCTAGAGAGGGAGAGCAAGGGAAGGGGAGAGAATGGTGTAAGAAATGGATTGAAATGGAGGAAAGATTACACACACACACACACACACACACACGCACACACACACACACACACACACACACACACACACACACACACACACACACACACACACACACACACACACACACACACACATCTTCGTCATAATCTCAAGTTTCATAATTCAAAGAAAAAAAGAAAGAGAGAGAGAACAAAAAAGTATATAAGAGAGAGATTAGAACAGCTCGGTCAACAATACGATAACAGGAATACGGAATCAGCATTTGTAAAAACATATTCAAGAGATCCTTTGTGTTAGGACTAATATATGAAGATTATTGTACTGCTCCCCCCCCCGCCCCCCCCTCCTGTGTAACAATAACAACTCTCCCCAGCCTCTGGTTTTCATTTACTTTAGGCCACTTTTTCAGCTCATTTCGTTCACTTCTTTGTTGTTGGGATATCCATAAAAGCGTAGTGGAGGAGGAGAGTTACTTTGACGAGGAAAAATTGAAAAGACGAAGCAAAAACATAATAATAATAAAAAAACAAATCCTGGTAGCGATGGAGATTAGATGTTCTGAAGACTCACATTGGTAAGTGATGAGGTGGTGAGGGGCGGAGAGGAGGTGTAACTTGGTTTTAGTGGAGAAAAGAGGTAACAGAAAGATGACAAAAGAAAAAAAAACAGACGTGACTTACTGAATATACTGTACATGGATCCTTTAAGTAATATAGGGTGTCCTGGAAGAATGTCCCTCCCTCCCTCCCTGCCTCCCTTTCTCCCTCCCTGCCTCCCTGTCTCCCTCCCTGCCTCCCACCCGCCAACTCAGTGTCTCAGGGAGCAGGCAAGGAGGGAGGGAGGCGGGGATATTTTTTCTGGGACACCCTATATAAGCCCGTGTATGTACGAGTATAATAGAAATAGACTATCCTCCCACTCAGTACCATTATAATCCCAGCCAGAAGCACTACATCACTACATATAACACCATCTATCATCATCACTACATATAATACCATCCATCATCACTACATATAACACCATCTATCATCACTACATATAACACCATCCATCATCACTACATATAACTGGGAAGGGCGTGCGTAGTGTAGTGTAGGATGAGAGGATGAATGGCGTGGGTGTGTGGGATGAGAGGGGGAATCCACAACCTTCCGAGGAGGTGGTGAATGGTACAATCCGTCCGGCGCCGACAGAAGGTATCAGCACCCACCGACTGGGAAGGGCGTGGGTGTGTGGGATGGGAGGGAGAATCCACAACCTTCCCTTCATCCTTCTATTTTTGTTCTTTTCCTTTGATTCTGTCTTTTCCTGATTATTTCCTCCTCCTTCTCCTCCTCCTCCTTCTCCTCCTCCTTCTCTTCCTTCTCCTCCAGCCCCTCGACCCTCTCCCTCTCCCACCCCTCCCTTCCTTTCTTCCACTCTCCTCTCCCTCTTCACTCTCACCTCCTTCACTCGTCTCTCACACTTGACGATGCGCAGTACAAGACTTTTTCATTAGGAAGCTTTCAGGCGACCAATATCGTTCTGTGGAATGTCGTTCTCGGGTGAAGAAGTTAGCCAAAGGATTCGCCAAAGGATTCGGGTGTTGGAGATCGGGTGCTAGAGGTCGGGGTGTTAAAGGTACATGAGAGCCAGTTTACAGTAATCCGTTGTATACTGCGTCGATGGCAAAAATAAACATCACACTTTGTTTCGAAATTCATTTAAAAAAACACTATTTTCTATGTCCAAAAGGGATAAACGTGGTATTTTGTTTACATCAGGGATAAATTAACAAGGCGCCGTTTTCTTCACGTCTACAAGAATCATCAGCATCTCGTTCTCCCTAAGGCTCATAAAGTAAATGGTGGGGAGGGGAAGTGAGCCGCCGCGTTACTCAGCCAAGTTTTGATGATGCGGCATCTGGCTCGTGCTTATCACAGTCTTTAACAGTTAATGTTAATATGATTGGGCCATTTTTTACAAGTTATTGGATATTTTGTGAGTTGCAATGAAGGGAGGCGCGCCATTTTTGCCCCGTATATCAGTTATAAGTTCCTCCATTATGGCCAGTAACAGCTTGTTTATTATGGAACAGACAGAGTGCGGGGGAATGAAACTCGAGGATGAAAGAAAATATGCTGCGGAAGTTGTATTAAATATGAATATATTTACGATGTGAGATTAATTCTTTTAACATTTAATATTTTCCCTTCACATTCATCCCCTTACTTTCACCACGATATCCTCACTTTAAGCATCATCCCCTTCACTTTCACCATCACCACCACCATTCTCATCAGCCACCACCCCTGTTGTTTACTCTCTTCAGAAACTTGTGTACAGGAAGGCACTGTCATTGTAAGGTCTCATTGCCTAAGTTCCCAGTCAACACAGGTTGTATGTCCGATTTCTAGTGTTGGTCCTCACGGGTTTATAGTGTGTTCAATCCTCTTTCTTGATAATTTCAGGAGTTAGATTAATTTAAGACTCAGGTTATGTTATCATTGTCACGCCTTTGGTACTTTGGGTTCTCCTGTGTAGCGAGAGGGATTAAACCACCTATGCTGATACCCTTACTGGCTTACTGAAGATACGCTTCAAAAATTGGCATAAAAAAGTTTGAGGTCGAAGTTACATTGAGATTGTAACTCAGCCAAATGATGGTTATGGGCAGATAATAACCGTAAGAACCTTTTATAACCATGACAGTGATTGACAGCATGATCCTGCTAATTTAAAACTTCAGCTTAGAAGTTAAGAGGCAGCTTAGTGGGGACCTCAGCTTGTTGTAGCACGATGCCGCGGCGTAATATCTGAGGATGACGATTATATTCACTTGTTACAAGCTTAAAGAGAAAATCGGGATATTAATGGCATCGTCTGTTGCGGGTTAAGTCCACCTTAGGCTGATGCATGCGTAGACTGCGTGATACAGAGGAGTTCTCTCTCTTTTTCTCATTCTTTTTGTCTTTTTTTCTCATTCTCTCCCTTCTATTTATACAAATTCTTCTTCTTTCCCTTTTATCATTATCTCTAAATATAGATACGGTACGATGTTATTGAATTGGATAAGAGGCTTTGTACTTACATTAAATGAAGGTAAAAACACCAATTTAACACCGAAATTACCTTTAAGTGAATCAGTATACACAAGTGAGCGACTCATCTAGCCATAATCTCCTCCTCGATGACAGGAAACACCAGAGGCAGGAAGAGTGGGAGACAGAAACGAAAAAATGGAAGACAAAGTGAAGGCAATGCATAATAGAAAAAAACCCAGAATACTTGAGGGAAAAGGGAAGGGGAGTGTAATGGAAGGGGAAGTCTGAGAGAGGAGGAGAAATAGTAACTGAACACACTGCAGGGAGAGAGAGAGAGAGAGATGCAATAATCATTTTAACATTACGAAAGAAAAAACATCTATATAATTAGCGATAGAGGAAACATGAATGAAAAATGAAACATAATAAAGATGATTTACAAATATAATGAAATTTAATCTACGATGAAGGATAACGGCATTTGATACTCAGAATAAGAAGTCGATACCAAAGAAGGAGACAGACTGACAATGAACTATATACAGAAAAAAGAACCCAAGTACTTAATGGAGTTTCTTGTGAGTTGAGGAAATGGACCAGAAGTTTGTGATGAGGAGGAGATAGGGAAGAACCCCTCTGTGGACTGTGTAAGAGGTAGAGAGTTGAGGAGGTGAGGAGTGAGGGGATGATGGATAGGGGAAGAAAGCCGGAAGAGAAGATATGAAGAAAGATTATAAACGAATGAGGAGAGAAGGCTTGGGAGTATTGATAGGGTAGAAGTGGTAAGGTTAGGTTAGGTTAGGTTAGGTTAGTTTAGGTTAGGTTAGGTTAGGTTAGGTTAGGTTAGGTTAGGTTACGTAAGGTGAGATTAGGTTGTGTTTGGTTAGGTTAGGTTAGGTTAGGTTAGGTTACGTAAGGTGAGATTAGGTTATGTTTGGTTACACGATAATATGTTAATAAATTGATCTATAATTGCATCAAACACGGGATTCTTAAAAAAAATATCAAATAACAAATTCTTAGTCAATCCACCTATAAGTTACAACTCTTTAAAAGCAGGACATTCACTCACCTCTAATTATACGACAAAAATATACCTTGTCGTAATTCTTGTTATGGATGATGTACTGAAGAAGTCTACCTTGATTGCAGGTCATTTACAAGTCTAATCATTTATGTTTTTCTTCAGAGGATAACTAGGAAAGGACAGGTGTACATTTATTGCGTATATATAAAACCACATTTATTATTTATCTCTCTGTTTAAGCTTATTTATCTCTCTCTCTCTCTCTCTCTCTCTCCATTTCCCCTCCACTAAATAGTTGCACAGCGAAATTCAAACTGAAATATTTTAATTCCTTGTATCAAATACTTACCTGCATCATTTATTAGCTAATAGTTCAATTGTAACACGTGAGGTGATATCCATAGGTGTGTTGGTACGTGTATTATTAGTATTACTTTTCAAATTATTACTATTATTATTATTATTATTTTTCTTAACAACAAACTCATGCTTCGAGGAGACTAAGAGGGCAGGAGAAAAGAGATTAGCAGTACGGCAGACACTCACTGTATATACCTTCTGTCTCTTGTAATTAATTGTGTCTAACATTATACCAATCAACATATTAATGCTATGACTTCTAAATACCCATTGAGATAAGTGTACTGACGTTATGACAAGTAAATTGACACCATGACGGGAGTATTGGCATTATCGCGGGTGAATTGGCACTATGACGGGTCCATTGGTACTGAAAAATAGGTATAACACTATAACCATATATTTCCTCCAGTCCACATACCACCTTCACATCCCCAACACCGTCACCAGGTGTTACAGGTGTGTTGCTCATAACATCTCCATTAATGAATGTTTTAAGAGTATCGACACTTCTACATAATTTCCATCTGGTTTAACATTTATCTCACTCTCTCCTGTTTATAGTGTCTGCTTTCCAGGTATATGTGTTAAAGTACTGAGCTGGGTGAAACTATGTCATTTTATCCTTGCGATGCGATATGTAAAGTTGCATTATGTATAATATTACTAAATCAGATAAAACTATTACCGTGTTCATGGAATCAATATGTATCGTATGACGCGTTTCAATATGTTAGTAAATGTATATTAGCGTAAAACAGTGTCGATGAGTAGAATAAATTACAGTATATATCGCTTAAAAGTACTATCATTGTGAAGAGTAGAATGAAGAAATATGACTAAAGAACATGGGGTGATGATAGTCATTTAGAATCCATTAAATGATGATGTACTCAGTGTGTGTCATTAACCCAGGGGGATGACGGGTCAGTCCTCGAGTCTGTTTACTGCGTCGTCGTAGAATTATGATGAAAAATTCAGTTCAGTGAGCGACGACTGGGAGAACAAAGACGGAGAGATGTTTAGCAAGTTATATAATCCCTCACTACTGATGACTAAATGTGTGTGTGTGGGTCGGGGGTGGTGGGGGTGGGTGCAGAAATCTCTCAACTCAGTATATAAAACAGTTTTTAGTCACCCTTGTTGAGAAAGAGAAGTCTCAAGATATAAAATGTGTTGGGTGTATCGAGTGTATTGCTGCTGTAAGATGTGAGCATTAAGAGAACGAATAAAAAACCTAACGATTCAGTCATTATTTACGGAACTTTAATGAAACTCACTGGGATATATTTTTAATCATAAGAGCTCTAAGGTATTGTGGGCTGTGTAGGAAGAGAGAATGGGTATTTGTTTGAGGACGAAAATGAAGACGTTTGGGAAAATATATCACATGAAGGGGAATGAGAGAACGAGAAAAGGCTAATTGAAATAAACAAGTAGAGTATAGCAGAGAGCTGTATACGACTGGCACACACACACACACACACACACACACACACACACACACACACACTGGAGGAATATTATTAATCATATAATTAGGATCCATAACTGTACCGGGATCAATGTTGATAGACACTAGACCTCAAACAACGAAATGAAAGCAAAATTATGTTAGTGCTGACGGCTCCTAACTTGTGTGGTAAATTGTTATAGACTCTGGGGGCAGTGTGGAGGTTCACTGTTTGCTCTGTGTAATATATCATTCATTAAATAAATGTAGATATAGATAATCGGAATCAAGTAAAGTCACTGATGCCTAATAGAAAAAGTTAACTCAGACACGCATGTATACACCCACATATTTATATACCTATGTAAACCCTTACATACATATACATACATTCACAAACACATGCACATTCCCATACACACACACACACACACACACACACACACACACACACACACACACACACACACACACACTAATTCAACCATATTCTTTCCGTCTTTGTTTTATTTTCGTTTTGTTCTCCGTCTGTATGTGTGTGTCTGTTTTTTCTCTGTCTCTCTCATTCTCCGGTCTTGGTAAATTCTTTTCCCAGTACAGTTATCACCGATTGACTTTCTCCAGTGACTAACAAAAGCAGTACACCAGTAAAAATACCAAACAGCATCCAGAGCCAGGGTGAAGTACCAAGGAATTCGACCTTCATTACCACGTGTAGTAAGGAAGAAAACAGCTTAGCCCTCTGCTGGTTGGTTACGACCTTCCGTCATATAAACTTGGTCGAGCTCGTTAACGATCGATGGTGCGACGCTGAAGCTGTCAGAAGGTCAGGTCGTTACCCCGAATGACCTGAAGCTGTTGTAGGTCAGGTCATTGGTTCAAATAACCTGAAGACTTTTAGCGGTCAGGGGCCTCGTCCTGAATGACTTGTAGTTGGCTGTTGAAGTCAGGTTGTTCAGTCGAATGACCAGAAGCTGCAGTTATATCAAGAACATTTGGAGGTCAGATCATTACCCTTAAGAAATTGAAGCTAAATTTTAAGGATCCTGTCGTTGACTCAAAGGCACTTAAGCTATTAGAAGAGTAGGTGTTTGATCCTAATTACCTGGAGCTTTTAGTGGTCAGGCTGTTGAGCTGACTGATATAATGGGAAACATGGGAGCCAGGAGTGCTGATCGAGTCGGTGTGAAGATGTCTGGGAGGTCATTGGGTGGAGTGACCTGGATCTGTCAAGGGGGAGTCTCGTTCGCTAGGCTGACCAGAGGTTGTGGTGTATGAGATTATTCCCAGGATGAAATAGACCACTAATGGCTGGTCACTGCGGAAGCCAGATCATTTGTGTTGGCTGAGTTTAACTATTAAGAGACCGGAATATTCTCAGAGGTGACTTGGAGCTAGCAAGAGCCACAAGTTGCTCTCTGTGGTGACCTGGAGCTATCAAGAGCCGCAGGTTGCTCTCTGCAGCGACCTGGAGCTATCAAGAGCCACAAGTTTTTCTCTGCAGCGACCTTGAGCTATCAAGAGCCACAAGTTTTTCTCTGCAGCGACCTGGAGCTATCAAGAGCCACAAGTTTTTCTCTGCAGCGACCTGGAGCTATCAAGAGCCCATTGGTTACTCTCAGAGATGACGTGACTCAGCCAAAGGGACCGATCTATTCTTACCGGTGGTGCGCAACCATCGAAGTCAGAAGTCTTTTGAGAGAGAGAGAGAGTTTATAATTAATCAAACAAAGACATTTTAGAGGGTTAAAGAAAAAGGAAAGAAACCGTTTGTTGCAGCTTTAAAAGATTTATTTATTTTTACACGTTATGTATCGTGAAGAGAGACACACATATTGCTTCCATAACTTTACGAGAGTGATGGGATTTCTGTAACTGGTGATTAGAATGTGACAGGGTTAGTGATTGGTGATTAGAGTGTGACAGGGTTAGTGATTGGTGATTAGAGTGTGACAGGGTTAGTGATTGGTGATTAGAATGTGACAGGGTTAGTGATTGATGATTAGAATGTGACAGGGTTAGTGATTGGTGATTAGAATGTGACAGGGTTGGTGATTGGTGATTAGAATGTGACAGGGTTAGTGATTGGTGATTAGAATGTGACAGGGGTTAGTGATTGGTGATTAGAATGTGACAGGGTTAGTGATTGGTGATTAGAATGTGACAGGGTTAGTGATTGCATTTACGATAACAGTGAGACGGTTTAAACGAGTAGGGATTAGTGACTGGAAGGTGGTAGGAGGCAGACAAACAGGCTAACAATAATGTGAATCATGCAGTAACCTTCAATGACTGATAGCTCTTACCTCTCACTCGCACACACACTCGTCTCCCTCTCACTCCGTGTTCCCTCTCCCACCCATGTTTACTCTCCTTCTCTCCTCCCCTTCCCCTCACTCTCCCACCTCCCTCTCCCATGTTTACTCTTACTCGTTTGTTGCTTATTCGCCTTTTTCTTTTCTATCTCTCTTTCTCTTATACACTTTTTATTTTATCTTGTTTTCTCTTATTTTGTCGTATTCTTATCTCTTCTCTCTCTCTTACATCTTGTCTTTCATGTTTATCCTGTTTTCTTCTCTCTCTCTCTCTCTCTCTCTCTCTCTCTCTCTCTCTCTCTCTCTCTCTCTCTCTCTCTCTCTCTCTCTCTCTCTCTCTCTCTCTCTCTCTCAGGTTAAGCTGGTTAGGTTAGATCTGGTGGAATTCTTACTCTATTCACCTATTCCTTACTCGTCCACCTTACTTTTTACCACTAATGAATTTCCTTTTCTCCAGTCACCTATATTCGTCACCGATTCACCTGCAGTATCACCTCCTAACACTTCATATTCTTCCAGTTAAGTTATCTTTCCTCTTAATGTTTTTCGCTCTCTTCTACACACTCGTTGTCTACACATTGATACTCTACTCTTATTTTCCTTTTGCTCTCTTTTCTTTTAAATTACTTATATTCTTTCGTCAATTGCCTTTTTTCTTTTTCTTTTTTTAATTTTCGCTTTTATTTTATTTTCTTAGTTTATTCACATTACCTTATACTCTTTACAGTATTTGTTTTATTTTCCTGTTATTCTTTTATTAATTTCTTTACTATCGTACGATATTCGTCTGCCCCTATATCTTTCATCCTTTCATCTTTCATTTTCTCTTTCCTCCGTTTTCTTTACCTCTTTTTTACTTTTCTCGCTAACACTACCCCAGCTTCCTTACTCTGTTGCCCTGCGCCCGCTTCTCTCGTCCGGGTCGTGGCCCAATATATTGATTTCCTTTTATAGCTCAGGGAATACTTATGTAAATTGGCAAATTTTTCTCCGTTTCGTTTTTCTTTTGTGTTTGTGTTAAAGCCGAGGATTGCTGTCGCATTCTGGTGGGCGTTCTTAAGTATCCGAATGCAGTAATAACGGCGGAGGTTCACGTTTATTGCCTCGAGAAATCCGAATGGGTGTTTACTGGGGAGGGAACTTGGGAACCTCTGCATATTAACTTGGTGATGTTACGGTGTTAGAAAAATAAATATATAGATACATTTTATATATGTCTGAGTGTCTGTAAGTAACATTAACTAGGGTTCGTCCTTTAATCCTTACAACGGAACTAACAGTTATGTCTAACAGATATATGGTTAATCTTTGTTACTATATCTGAATTAATGTTATTTTATATGAGGTAAAATTAGATCTGTATCATTTAAGGCGTCGTTTATTATCATATAATAACCATATCATAATTAAGTTAGGTGTAATAAGATGGTGTTAGGTTAGGTCAGGATAGGTTAAGTTAGGATAGTTACATGTGGTTATATACTGATAGTTATATATTTGCGAGGAAAGGAGGAAGAGGGGCAGAGAGAGACACAGTACCAGAGGAATATTGACACACAGTAAGAAATAAATAGAGAGGTCTTTTGGAACGTCTTAATCTCTCTCTCTAGCTGTGATTCAGACAGAGACTCAGGCAGCGTTACCCTCCTTTACCCCCACACAACACACCCTGATAACACTCGTGACAAAAGACGCTGGGGAAGATAACAGGAGGCAGTGTGTAGGCAGGCTGCTGCTTCACGTGCAGTGCGCCACCAGGCTAACGTCTTGGACAAACCTCCCACACACTAAACCGTGTGCCTTGAACCCGCTATCTGGTGAAGGTTCTGACTCTGGTGTTTCTCTGTTCCTCTACAGTAAATAGGAAATAATTATCTTTCGTAGAGAAGCAAACAATGAGAGAGTGTTTCAGTGACAAAATGACCTACAGAAATAGATTGAGAGAGACAACATCACCTTACAGAGTGTCTGAATGTTTGTATTAGTGTCCTCACTGGGGGGGACCTCACACATCAACGAGTGAGATCATTGCTGCTGTCGTATTACAATCCTCCACGTGATCTCAGCTACAATATACAAGGCTCTATGTTTACTTGTGTATATTATTTTGGTTATTCAATTTCATGTAGTATCAGTGCAAGCGGATAGGAATATCTATCTGTAAAATCTGTCTGGTATAAGTCGCTTTCTGTTTCCCTAAAGCCTTTATAAAGGTACTTGTCAAACCCACACATAGTTTTGATGGGTGTGTGTGTGTGTGTGTGTGTGTGTGTGTGTCTCAAGGTAATATAACAAACAGCTGTTGAAAAGAGCCAGTGCAAAGCGGAAAACTGAAGTGATCCCTTGAGGTGAGAGCAGATAATTGAAAATTCAAGATCGCGAGCATCGAAGAGACTTTTTATTACAAACTTCAAGCATCAAACCATTGCAATTCATAATCGATGTCCAGAACAGGAGGATGAAACTCGTATCTGAAACACGAGTGATTCATACCTACTGTAGCTGTGGCCGGGAAAGAGGAGCCTGTCCCTGTCGCTGTAGTGTTACTGAGCCAGCATATTCACCTGTGTGTCATCATCTCTATAAATACTAGTCTTCACTGACTGAACGAATGGTGATGGGATGACTGATTGACTGACTGATTGACACTGAGAATTTTGTCCTCAGGTCACATTGACTCAGTTGTTGGCTTGTCCTTCTTGGGTTGTTTCTCCCCCTCAGTGCCCGTAGTAGTGACCAGCAATACGGGAGCCAGGAGAGAGAGAGAGAGAGAGAGAGAGAGAGAGAGAGAGAGAGAGCGCGCATTAAACACGAGACACTAGGATTTTATACCAGGCGTTTGGAGTGACAATCCAGGAGATATATGTCAGAGCCTCACACTGGTGGAGGTTACACTAAATTATTCACGAACATCGACGAACCGGTGACACCATTGCATAATTTTTTTACCATGGACGATGCTGGAGAAAATGAAGGAAAAAATTAACAACAAAAGAAATACAAAAAACTGTAGAATCGTAGATGAAAAACAAAAACAACGAAACTAGTGGGAATAATTATTATACAAACACAAAGATGCGAACACGAGAAAGACATGACTAAACTTACAAACAGCCTTTTAACATGAGCGTCACTTTTTGTGTGTGCTAGAGGCAGTGTGTGGACCTTACCAGTAACTCAACACCTCGTCACGCTGACACTCCCCTACCGACGGCTCCTCACACCTAAACACATTACCACTGAGTAAACATTTTGTCTCTCTCTTTGTCATCCTGTATGGGAACTGTCTTCACGGGTTCCTCGTCTATATGACCGCTAGATTGTGTATTTTAGTGTGTGTGTGTATATGTGTATGATAAATATGTGTCTACATGACTGTGTGTATATTTATACACGTTCTTTTGTGTATCCGTCCGTAATGTGTGTATGGATGTATACATGAATGACTGCGTACGTGAGTGTGCGTATGCGTGTGTGTGGGTGTGTCCGTATGAAGAACGGTGGAGTAGACATACGCGGATTATTGAGGCCATAAGCATACAGACGGTTTGTTTACATGGGTCACGTCACAGTGGGTCAGTGTTCCGCTGAGTAATGCCCCTCACATAGTGCCGCCACGCTGACACCTTCACCCAAAGGGCAGTGTATAGCAGCCGCCCACGTCACACTCCGTTGATTAATCCTAAGGCTCCTACGCCCACAGGCTTCCTACATCACTGTCTACATCACAATAAGTTACACACGAGAGAACACTAAGCCACATTGATGATACTTTCGTGGAAAACCATGAACTAGAGTGAATATTCCTTCTATATTGTTATAACGGCAAGATACTGGTATACCTGTACATGGAAGTTACTACAGTGTCAATATTAGTCTTTTCATATCAATATAATTTCTATCGTGTGAATACTAATGTGTAAGATTATTCTTTCTTCTATTTTTTCTCTCACATTCTAATTAGATCTGTAATCATTCTTAAGTTTTGTCTTATTTTATGTAAACAACTTTAATGTTTGTCATTAATTCACTCATTGACGTAAAGCATTCTCATATTTTATCTTCCACAACAGGATCATGAGATTATAAAAAAAAATACCACAAAAATCTAAATATAAAACACTACATCATCTTCCCGGGATGTTAGACTAGGCGGGGCTCACACAGACACGACATGCGTGATGTATTTGCACCAGTGAAATTGTCTTAATAGGGATGTGTCATGTAGCAGTGGGAGGGCTGGAGGTTAATGTCCTGGCTACACCTCCTCGTAATACTAGACGAACAACATTACATTAAGTCCTACACAGAGCAGAGGTTAAGTTCATTTGTTTAATGTTAATGATAAAAACATAATGTTTATTTGTTACACTAACTCGAGTTAATTGCTTAATAACTATCAATTCTATGTAGTATTTATTTAAGCTTCTGACTGGTCCATGGGTGATCGTGTAGGCCATTATAATACACCTAGCCTAACCTGACCTAAAACTTATAAAATAAACACTAACAATCAATATTCATCTCAGTGCGCCAGTTGTTGTGTCTGTCCGTACATGTACTGTACTCGTATATTTAACTATGGACGAGTTTTTCATTGTTTACCACGGTGTACATGGTTGGGACTGTGTGTGTGTATGAGTGTATTGATGAAGTATCACCTGAGCTGATACATACATGTTCACTACAGTACGTCGATGACTTATTTAAGAATTATTTAATAGTGGATCATAGAGGAACTTTTATGTCTAACTATTCATTCATATGTCTGTCTGTCTGTCTGTCTGTCTGTGCATAAAGCAGATTTTACCATACCACTTACACGCTCATCACCTACTGAACGAAGGCCAGCCAGTCCTAGATCCTCCAGGTCTTTACTGTGTTAGCTAACTGGTGTTTAATGTTCCTGCTGGTAGGTGACATACTTACTTAGCTTTATAAATTCAGTTTCAGTGTTAGGATCTTGTCTTTTGTTGCGCTTTACGATTCTACTCTGCAGTCTTACATTTAAAAGATTTGAGTAATAAATATCAATGTTTTAGTGTTCAGTTATATTTATTTTTGTTCGTATATTTAATGGAACCAGCACTGTATTTAGTGGTATTTGTCATATTGAACTTTTAATATAGATGGTATTGTATGTTGGTTCGTGGTTTTGGTCGGATGATGACAAGAGATATCGAGACGTTGCCCTGCTGTTTATCCTTACGTTGATGCTGTTATTTATCCGGCATATACTATACGTTTCCCCCGAGGAGAGTCAATTAATCAGTTTTATATATATATGTGTGTGTGTGTGTGATGGGAGGTAAATATAGATCTCTCACTTGGTAGTATAAAATAAATTGGTGGTCCAGTTGGCCCTTGCACGGCCTTCACTCACGCTGAACGATGTCTGACCTTTTTTATTTGAGAATTATTCAGGTGAGAAGTGCCGCTGTATTCTCTCCCTACCACCAAACACACCTTGACACAGTAAGAAGCGGATACTTCTTCTTGTGAGATTAACTTATAATGATAATTTCAAGTACAAAATGTTACATACCCAAAAACTTAACTTCACTAGTATTCTTTGTGGATATATATATATATATATATATATATATATATATATATATATATATATATATATATATATATATATATATATATATATATATATATATATATATATATATTTATTTATTTATTTATTTATTTATTTATTTATTTATTTATTTATTTATTTATTTATTTATTTATTTATTTATTTATTTATTTATTTATTTATTTATTTATTCAGTAAATGTGCCTACATGTCTACCCAGGGACACAGATGATCCTTCCATTATACAGTATTTTCGACAGGAGTACAAAGCAAATCTCTGGTGGTATGAATATATGAATATTCATCACAGACGACCATGTCAGATAATCTTCGATCTCCATTATTTTGAAAACAAAATTCTGAAATGCAATATTTTTTTAGTAAGATGAGGTGGAATTGGCAAACACGTGATCTTGAGTTGCTACAGTGTACACAGAGTGGTGGTTGTTCAACATGCACAACACCATGATTGTTCACATGCACAGTTCGTCACATCATATAATATTTTGATAAGATAAACCAAGAAGCATCATAATTGGTTACAAGTACACGATATGACAAGGGAACTCGGAGAGCAGCTGTACTATTAGCTCTGAAATAACGAATAGCATCTCGTTAACAAAGACTTCACTCCAAGATATTATTTTCAACTTTTGTTTCGAAGCTTTATTATGGCTGATCCAGCTTCACATACAGACTTAATTAACTAATTAGTTTCTAAAGCCTTTCTCTTCTAGTCAGGTCAAATTCGATAAAAGCTAAACGAGAAAAAATCTATAATGGTTGCATCAAGGAGAAAATTAATAACATATATTATTAGTTAACGACAATGTCATTGTTATTTACGGGACCCGACAAACTCATAATTGACTTTATTATTTTGACGTAATATATTTCATACATTTTGGTCAATATATTAATGTACACTGAACTATTGAGACTTATTTGTCGTGCTCCAGACATTGTTCACACCGTCAACTGCTGCTCCACCAACACAAACTGGTCTCAACTTCTCGACCTCATCCAGGCATCCGTCCTGCATGTTGTATAATCAGACATAACCAACTTTATGTTGTTGTGTCATTACATGGTGTGCTGCTCGGGTGAGGTAAATACTGTATAACCTTGACTACCACAGGTTATCCTCCATGACACGGGTAACCATCTTCCATCGTCGTAGTGATATATCAGTCGGGGAAGATTTTTGGTTCCGTTTTGGTGATATGGCAGACAGACAGACAGACAGACAGACAGACAGACAGGCACGTTATTGTTGTGTGTATGTTTGGTTTTCCCGAGAGGAATAATATACAAAGTACAGATATGCCGGGTCTCTGGCTACACGAGGCGGGGCGTTGTACTGAAGTAAATATGATGGTAATAAATAATTTTCTCTCATCAGACATGAAAATATTTACACATATATTTTTTCTTTCTGACATAATTCTACTCTCTGGTGAAGGTAAAGTGCGTCTTATAAATAATTGAATTTAATGTTTAACACTCTTATTGAGGCGGTGTTTACACGTACAACACTGATGACGATGTAAGGAATTTAATTATCCACTGTCAAATAATGCAATTATTTGTCTTCCTGGAATATAAAGACGACGCCTTCCGTACACCTCCACCACCCTCCTGCTCCACCACCCTCCTGCTCCACCACCCTCCTGCTCCACCACCCTCCTGCTCCACCACCCTCCTGCTCCTCCACCACCCTCCTGCTCCTGCTCCTCCACCACCCTCCTGCTCCACCCACCCTCCTGCTCCACCACCCTCCTGCTCCACCACCCTCCTGCTCCACCACCTCCTGCTCCCCCACCCTCCACCCCTCTCCTGCTCCTCCACCCTCCTCTCCACCACCCTCCTGCTCTCCACCACCCTCCCTGCTCCTCCACCCACCCTCCTGCTCCTCCACACCCCCCTCCTTTCCCACCTCACCCCCTCCTTCTCCACCACCCTCCTTCCTCCACCACCCTCCTGCTCCTCCACCACCCTCCTGCTCCTCCACCACCCTCCTGCTCCTCCACCACCCCTGCTCCCCTCCACCCACCTCCTTCTCCCACCACCTCCTGCTCCTCCACCACTCTGCTCCTCCACCACCTCCTTCTCCCCCACCCTCCTGCTCCTCCACCACCCCTCCTCTCCCTACCCCTCCCCTCCCACCACCACTTCCACCATCACTCCTCCTTCACCCCTTCTCTATACGACTCTTCTCCTCCTCCCACCACCACTCTTCTCCTACACCACCCTCCTCCTCCACCACCTCCTCCTCCTCCCACCACCACTGCCAGGATATTTCTACCCACCCTCTCCTCTGTGTGTGTGTGTGTGTGTGTGTGTGTGTGTGTGTGTGTGTGTGTGTGTGTGTGTGTGTGTGTGTGTGTGTGTGTGTGTGTGTATGTGTGCATGAAATTGTGTGTATTTGAGCAAGTTTGTGTGTGTTTCTGCCTGAAGGAAAAATTCTCTTTGCCTACCCAGTACACTGTTTACGCTTTAGTGAAACGTCAATCTCAACTTTGTTATTCCGCTGTTAGTCACGTTACTTAAATTCCTATCCCAACACAACCACTTCCTCCCACTTCTACTATCTTCACAATCACCCTCCATCCACTTCCTCCACCCTCACCTCCAACCACTATCCTTCCACCTCCACCCTCACCTCCAACCACTATCCTTCCACCTCCACCAGCCTCCTGCCCCTATCCACCATCACCGTCCTACCCTCTACACACCACCTCCTCCGCTACCCTCCACAAGGATTGATCATGAACCAGGGGCAGGGAGGGAGCAGCTCACTCCCTCATGTCAAACCTTACAATTCACCTCTTCCCTCACCCCCTCTCCTCACCCCTTGACGACAAGATGGATGAAGGTTCCTCGTCTTTATTATTATTATTATTATTATTATTATTATTATTATTATTATTATTATTATTATTATTATTATTATTATTATTATTATTATTATTATTAAGGGCATTAGTATATTTCTTAAGCGAATTGCACTATTTATATTGATTATTTCCGTGTGTGTGTGTCATTCCTTGCCTCGACCACATCTAGCACGTTTGAAGCATCACCTGAACTACTGTATTATCTCCTTTACATAACCCTCCTCAGGTCACTATCACCTCTCTCTATTCACTTCATAACCCGGAAGAGCTTTGTCTATCACCCCGATCTCCCGTTGCTTATTGTTGGCTTATCTCACGTGTCTTCCGGTGACTACTGTACACAAGTGCTCTATACTCCCTGTCAGCCTCCTCTTGTACTGTAAGCTGTGATATATTTTGTATTCCAGTTCACGCACACACATACACACACAGACACACACACACACACACACATACATACATATACACAGACAGACAGACACACACACACACACACACACACACACACACACACACACACACACACACACACACACACACACACACACACACACACACACACACACACACACACACACACACACACACACACACACACACACACACACACCTTTTTGTTGATATAATAATATCATAGGGGATGTAATATTTTAATGATTTTACGTTATCGTGTTTTATCTAGTCTATTTATGTGGATATAGAGCGAAGGTTTATGTGTCTCTACCTTGATGGCTGTGTTGGCTGAGGGTTCATCCACGACCTACCAGTCCCTTTTCCGTCTACACTCCACACAGCTCAACGCTTCCTAAGAGCTACTCCCACATGCCTTTCCTTTCACTCTACCCAACACTCATAGACTTACCTGAACCCCCCACTCGACCAGTTCCAGGATATGAATAAGAGTTGAGGTCGCTTAATGACGCCCTTGACTTTCCAGAGCTTTTATGGACGGGGTAGGGGGGTGGAGGGTAGGTTATTTTCTGCTTTAACTCAGTAAGTGCTTATATAAACCCGGTGAGCCAACACACAGACGTGCACAAACATAAATACAGACACATCTCTCCTACCAACACACGTCAGTCTTTCGTTCTTGGTTATTAGTCACATGAGGTTCTTTTGTTGAGGACACAGCGTGAGGATGATAAACTGTCAGGGTGTAAGGCTAATTATCGGCGGCTTTGTTACTGTTTGTAATATATGTTTGTAAAGTTACTTTTTCTTTTGATATCACTTTTATTACTTTGAAGCTGTTCATAGATAGATAGATAAACAAGTAAGGGTTAATTTTGTCGACTCTCTCTCTCTCTCTCTCTCTCTAGAACAAAGCCGGTTAATGAATATTTTCCCCCAATATGTACAAACCAGCTAGTTCATTTTCCTTTATTGCCCCTTCTGGTCATATTTATTAGCCAGCAAATATAATTTGGAATGTTATAAGCCGCTGTAATATATTGTGAAGCGATAAGCTCACGGGAGATTTGTGTTGTCTGCCAGCGTTTATCATCCTGATTACATCCCGCCTAGTTTATGATGCCTACTCAATTATCATTATGTCGCCTCATTTGTATGTTTGTCGTCGGCCGATTTTGACAGGGCTAATTTTTTTTTCGGCAATATTGTGTGTGTGTGTGTGTGTGTGTGTGTGTGTGTGTGTGTGTGTGTGTGTGTGTGTGTGTGTGTGTGTGTGTGTGTGTGTGTGTGTGTGTGTGTGTGTGTGTGTGTGTGTGTGTGTGTGTGTGTGTGTGTGTGTATTCTCGTTCTTGTTTTTCTGTCGACAAATCAACTATTAAGTGTCACTCTTTCAACTCATTAAACCTATTACACCTTGGCCTCTTTATCAAACACACACATTTGTTCATTGCATTTACATTTTTGTTCAAGAGACGACTGAACATCTAATTTACCTCGGAACCCCCCCACCCCCTGCCGCACATAAACGCCCTTCCATTAAAGATCAAAGTTTATCACCTCCCACAGTAAACATTTACACCATTTTCACCACCACAGTATTTAATTTTATACTATTTAGTGTATACATTTTTTTTATATATAGTATACAACACGGAGTCTCAGTGCCCGATGAGAAAAAAAAAACGATAAACATTTTTTTAAAACCGGCTGAAACTTAATTCCAACGGACTTACATATTCATAAGTCAACTAAAAACCTCAGCTCCCCCTATACACTTTCCCTAGCCTTGATAACCCAATTTTTACACCACAGCGTAGATGATGGAGGTTGGAGGTAAACGTCAGTATATTTTTCTAGTAATTGTGAGTCTTGGCTACATTGGATTGGCTATGTTAACTGCTACATGGCCTTATAGATATATTATAGCCAACTGTGTTAACTTTATCTTCTATATCTGTTTCCTTACCTATAGTTATTATGCTTCATTGTCATTATCTCTCATCATCATTATTTCTCGCCATCATTATCTCTCACCTTCGTTATCTCAGCATCAGTATCTTTCAGAATCATTATCTCTCACCACCAACATTTCACTATCATTATCTCCCATCACCATTAACCCCCACCATCACTATCTCGCGCCCAGACAATACCAAACTTATCTGTGTCATCTTTTATTGCATTCAGCTCCAACTTCAGTGGTCATTCTTTCAGCGAATTCCCAATGTAAGTTCTTGCAATTTTTTCCCTAGTTCAACCTTGCAGGAGGATAATCCGATGATTCTTCAATTACATCTGTCGATAAGTAATATTTTGGCCCCTAGTGTTTATAATAAAAGATATAATATGATGGACGTTTAAAAGAATAACAAGATTAATTTTAGTGTTTTTCGTGTTATGTCGAAACTCTTTAGATTATCTCATCGGATTTCATGTTAATATTCATACAACCCCAAAGAAAGGTGTGAAATCTAGTCCTTTTGATTGTCGTCTGATTTTTCTCTTCTCGACAGTTGCAATGCTTCCTGTCACACACTTTGAAAAGAAAAATTTATTCAGTAACTAACAATATGGCTTCAGTAGTGGATGTTCTAATTCTGATCTTACGTCCTTTTCATATAGTCTTCTTTCCTTCCAGCAATTGATTACTGTGATGAAATATAAGAACCAGAACTTGACCGCTCCGAAAGTATTTAACAGTTTGATAAAGATACTTAATGGAAAAATTACCTTCTTATGACCTTTCCTCTTTAGTTCCTTTTAATTTACCTTTTCTGTCTGGTCATAAAATGTCTAGAGTTCTGGAAGGTTATTCATTGATTTTACTCCATTAATGCCGGAGTTCCTCAGGGTTCCTTCCTATCACTCACTCATTTTCTCGATTATTATTCAATAACAAAACTATTCACTCATATGAGATTGTCCAGCCTTATTGAAAGTTTAAGCATCAGCATTACTTCAAGTCTTACCGTAATAAACTTTGTCATAAATTTAGCCAAAAAAGAATCAGTGAAGCTTGGACACATGATCAGCCAGCAGACTCTACAGTAAGTAACCATTTGTATGTCTTGAACTCTCTCAGGTGTGACATTTTATATTCATCTGTGGGTTGGGTGTTCTGTTAGGGCACGTCACCTCCTCGATACAGTCTAGAAACACAAAACAAAACACCAAAGGAAACCTACAGTGATGATCTTTCTACAAAATGTATCCATTATTTCACATTCATAGAGACTGTTATTGTTCTACATATTCTATAGGAATTTCTAGTTAGTCTTCTGGCGAACTAAACTCAATATTACCATCACCACCATGCATCCTCAATCAGCTTACGAGGACACCTCATAGGACCTATGGCCTTTCTGCTCATATCTCATTATTTACCCTATGAAGAAGAAGCCTTGTGTGGAACTTTTTGCCTATTTTTTTTTCCTATGGCATATAACTTCTTTTAATTTAAGTCATCCTGTGTTAAATATCCTAGGTCTTTATAATGGCGACGCCTCGGTGAATACTCATGATATTTGTTTGATGTGTCTCTGTGCTTTTATTCGTTGAAAAATAAACAATTCTTACCCTCATTATCTCTCAACATCATTATTCCTTACCATCATTATCTCTCACCATCTTTTTTTATCATTTTCATTGCCTCACACCATCATTATTCTTTGTCCTCATTATCTCTCATCATCATTATTCATCGTCTTCATTATCTCTCATCATGAATACTCCTCACTATCAATACTCCTCACCATCATTACTCCTCACCATCATTACTCCTCACTATCATTATCTCTCACTATCATTATCTCTCACCATCATTATCTCTCACCATCATTATCTCTCACCATCATTACCCGTCTCCAACATTTCCTTTCTCCATTATGATCTCTCTCCATCGTCCTCACTCACCATTATTTACTCTCACCGCCAACATCTTTCACCATCATCATACCTCACCATCATTTTGCCTTAACACGAAGTTCATCGCCTTTATGCTGAAACGGGAATTCCTTGACATAAAATTTTCACATGTTTTCACCCTACAAATTGGATTTCGGAAATGCCTTTGTTGGAAATCCAACCAGTTGAACTGAAGCTGTGAGTGGCAACCTCAGGGATTAGTGGTGAGAGAGAGAGAGAGAGAGAGAGAGAGAGAGAAATCGATACTGAGTACGCTTACCACAGGAGAATGTGTTCAGTTTTCGTCTTTCTTTTGAATTGACTTTGGCTTTCTTAGAATCGGAATTTTAATAACTGTGTGGTGCTCTCTCTCTAGCTCTCTCTCTCTCTCTCTCTCTCTCTCTCTCTCTTTCTAGCGTGTCTTATTGAGTAAAAGTAATTAAATTTCTTTCATCACTTCTCAATAGGAAATTATATTCCTTTATGTTCTAGTAATAACCACTACTCACGACTTTTTTATAACACAACCACACAAAAAATATTCTCAGATATAAGTTATGACGTTCCTCTATACATTTATATTCCGACTGAACTAATTTTATGATTCTCTGAGTAAATATTGTCGAGCTAAAACCACAAATAACACTGATATCATGACGGGTGTTTAGTAACAGCTGATACCTCCAGTGATGTAAAGGTTTCCAGGAAAATATATAAAGGAGGAAATATGTTCAACTTGTGACCCTCACTATGAAAAAAAAAACCAATCTACAATATCTTTAAGTAAACTATTCATAATTTTATCTCCTTTAAATTATATGCTGTAGTGAACTTGGCCATTAGTGATTTTTTTGTTTTACATATATCCCATCATCATTACACCCGCCATTACGTGTCATACGGTGATGGAACAACAGCAATACATCTTACATAACACATAACAGACACTAACGACTCAAGCATCACTAACAAGGGCTAAAACATACTCATTAAAGATAACGTCAGGGATAATAGTCTGAACTTACTCTTGAGCAGTAAAGGATAAAGGACAACACAGGATCTTTATGACACGATATATTTTTACAAAAATAACAATTTACAAACAATAAAGTATGAATCCTGTGAAAGAAATATGTAGAGTGACATTGAGAGAAATAAAGTGGCAGCCAATTACATGAAACACTACCAAGACATGAAACTGCAGCACTCTAGGTAGAAAAATCTTCCTAAAAAGCTTTTCTGAATAATTTATATCCGGAACACCACCACTTTCAGTCTACATGGACACCGTTTCTCGCCTTACATAGAATAAACAATAATACAAACTTAAATCTAAATGCTTTCATAAGACCCAATCAGGAAAGAAAGATAATAAATATCCACATATAAATCCGTTAAATAACTTTTTAGGGATTTTTTCTTCATAGAAGGGCAAGCCGATTAACTTAGAACGGCAGTAAGTGTCTAGGGTAAGGGGGAGGCAATACACAAAACGTCGTGGCCGAGGGCATCGACACGCACTTCCGCGAAACTTGGAAACCATGAAAAGATAAAATATGCAAAATACGGAGAACGTTATACGTAACTTTGAGCTCGCCATTGCCCTAGGAAAATATATGTACATGGGCGCTTACACGTGAATTTGTGTACGTATATATATATATATATATATATATATATATATATATATATATATATATATATATATATATATATATATATATATATATATATATATATATATATATATATATATATATATATAGCAAGTCTTTAGCAACGCAATGTTTTAATTTTGACCGAAATAATGTTTGTGTGTTAGGTGTGAGGAGGAGGAGGTAAGGAAGCAGTTATGTTACTCTGGATTATTCATGAAGTTATTCCTCTTGTGTCTCGCCATAACATATTTATTTGGGTTATATTATTAAGAAGAGTTTTTCTCCGTATAACGAATGGTGCAAAAAATCAATTTATCGGCATTATTAAGCTAGTATGGCTTTTAGGGGTATTAGAAGAATATGGGTGAATGCATGGCAAGAGACTTGCAATAATACTGCATATATAAATATATAAATATAAATATATATATATATATATATATATATATATATATATATATATATATATATATATATATATATATATATATATATATATATATATATATATATATATATATATATACTGTATATGCATACATGAAAACATTGCTATTACACATGGTTTATATTGTTCTCGGAGATAGGAGGTAAGTTCTTTCCACTATTATGTTACGTGCAAAACATGTTAACATTCACTGCAGGAATTTTGTAGTATACAGTCTACCAATTGTCACAAAAAAGATTATGTATCACAATTCATTCACTAGAAAATCGCAAATTTCTCAGCATGAAAGATATTTTTGTTTATATTTCCCCCAGGTCACCCACAGTAAGGAAGGTTTAAGGGTAGTGAGAGAGGGCGTGAAGCCTCCTGGAACACCGGTGTGGCACAGGATGTCTTCACCATCCTCACGTTTACTTACATTTACCCTTTGTGGGATACAAGGATAACCTAACCTTAAAAAAATCCTACAGCATAAGAATTGTCGAGCTACGTAACGGTATGAAACGAAAGTGCCGACCATTATAGTGTATACAGACGGCACTAGCAGCGGGACCCTGTCATTGGTAGTGAAGAATACCAGCCTTTTACATATCAAACCTGCACAGTGTATATATGGTACATTGTGTCTCTGTACATCTGGCTCTAAAGTCTTCTTTTGTCTCGGCACACCAAGTACACCTTTAGTGTACTACTTCTGACAGCGGACGAGGCTGTATTTCTCCCCACACATGATGGGAAGCGTCCCTCGCCTGCCCTGGAGGAGCCTTCCTTGACATGACTTGATTCACCGACATACACACACATATACTCTCTGACGCACATGTTTAGCCATGTGTACACATGGCGGTCGTGTAGGTAAACACCCAGTGTACACAAGATGAGGAATATAAAGAAGGTGACGTACAGTACGTGGTGGCCGGAGTGTGTGAGAGAGAGACGCTACGGTGACAGTCGCCTGCAGGCAAACATCTGTAGGGCGTCAGACTGTCACCCTGTGGGATGTGTTACCGTCAGGAGAAGTGCTGATGTCCCAATCAAACATGAATTTTGTTTTGGATCATTAAAAGACGCATTATATGGATGATAACATGTCTATCAGGCTGCACGGGATATAGCTTCAATCAACTGACTTCCCGCTCACTTCTCTATAACAAAATTCCCTCAAAACCATGAAATTGAATAATGGCTCACTGATGGCATTAGTGTTTACTTTATTCACACGAACAAGCACAAACGCGGACATAACAACCTCACTTCACCCAATGATAGCGAAATTAAACTCTTGGATATCTGTCGAGTTAGATCTGTCGAGTATCTCACACCGAGAATAATTGTCATAGTTGATCTTCGCTTTAGTAGTTAGTGTTGATAATCTGCCGTTAATCTCGACACCTCAGAGCACGAGCCTCGCTATAACCCAGCTACACTACACGTGTTTGTTAGCAGCCATGAGTGAAATTCCCAAATATACACCTTACTCTGTGTGGGTGTAAACTGGTATAGGTGTAGATGCGTGTAAATGTAACTGGGTGTAAGAGGGTGTAGGTGGGTGTAGGAGATAGTGTAGATGGGTGTATGAAGGTGTAGGTGCGTGTAGGAGATAGTGTAGCTGGGTGTAAGAGCGAGTACTTATGTTCAGTCAGTAACCAGAGGAGCCGGAATATAAGCACCAGGTACTGTACTCCTTCAGGTTTCATTAATGTAACATATATTTAAGTCACTGAGGCATGAGTGAGCCATTGAGGTGATATATAGCCATCGGTTGCCTGATTAAGCCATAGTATGTCTGCCTTCTTGTTCCATATATGGCTCTTTCTTTAATTGCAACTTTTATGAACAAATTGACGTATGTAGATAACAGTGGACATTAGCTCTTATAAATTTTGAGTAGTATTCATAGTTCATAGATCTGCAAATAACAAAATGGAACTGAAATCCCGTAAAACTTGAAACTTTTCTTATATCTGTCAATTAAGAAAACTTCAGTTCATATATAAAATTGTAAATTATATTAATTGATCTAATTATCCTATTTTAAGTCGTCAAATATAGTGAGAAAAAAGGTCTATATTATACAGATCTAAAATAGCCTTAAATAGTTATGTAATATAAGAGTGAAGTAATCTCTTAAGTCAAACATTTATTTATTGACTAAAACTAACCATAGACAACAATTGAAACTTTTTTTCTTGGTATTAATATTAACATAAGGACCAAAAAAATATATATATATGATCTTTACCACTGACGCCACGGTACACACACACACACACACACACACACACACACACACACACACACACACACACAGAGGGAGATAAGGGGGGACATTAACTATGCAAAGATAATTTTTTTTCCATTTTGTTTTACACTTATGAAAATATTGAGATATTGAGCTGGCCGGACACTCAGCGCTGGAGCCTCTAAGCTCTTCATCACCATCTTCTTCAGTAGCTTTCACTTTGCATGTTTCATATTGTCTGTTCCTTTCTCTCCATTATATTTATTCTCTAATTATTCTCTTCTCTTCCTTCCTATACCTAATTCGTTCTTGTATTTTCCGTCACTGTTTTTATTTACGTTATTATTTTTTTATTTGGTCTTTATTTATTATGTTTCGTTTTCTTTTCATTTCTCAGTTCTTCAATTTCTTTATTCATGACTTTTTTTGTATTTTTATTTTATTTTTCTATATTTTTTATTCATTCACTAATATTTATACTCATTATTTCTTTCTATATTTATATCAGGACACTAGTTACTTTTTTTTCTATTTTATTATATTTCATTATTATCTGTTTCACTTCTTACTCATTTCTCTTCCTTAACATCTCTTATTTTTCTTCATTTGCAACTATTAACCAAAGTTCCTTCAAGGTGTAATGACTTATTACCTATGTACGTCTATACACTCATTAACTTTATATTTAATTAATCCACATTATTATCCTCTCTTCATTAACATAATTTACCTGGTGATTAATTCGATTATTTGTTTCTCGTAATATCTCACCTGTATTCGTCTTCATTCCCTACTTTACAGATTCCTTTTCCATTGGTGTCATCATGTATCCATCGTCTTCCATTCCACTCTCACCTTTTCCGTTATCATCATCATTATCAGCATCATCAGTCAGCATCACGACACTCCGTCATC
The DNA here is from genome assembly GCF_018991925.1 of Homarus americanus. Taxonomy (NCBI): domain Eukaryota; kingdom Metazoa; phylum Arthropoda; class Malacostraca; order Decapoda; family Nephropidae; genus Homarus; species Homarus americanus. The sequence goes on from NW_024736071.1 coordinate 16,328,684, forward strand.
ATTATCTGTGACGTTACCGTTCCTTCTTACTTTCTCTTATTAAATATTTCCCAAGTCTTGTCCGGTTGTTATTTATGTCTGTTAACGTCCTAATATAACCCTTTCAGCATCATACGCTATTTTTACTCCATATATAACATGTAGTATTATATTGTCATTATACATAGCCGTGAGAGTTCGGCCAAGTAGTCTAACAGTATATTAGCAGTCTAGGAATAATTAGGACGCTTCATCATTATATTTACACACATAGGAGTACATTATACTTATATGTTCTCTCTATGTTTCTTCCTGTTCCTGTATGTAAAGTGTTCAAGGTCTTCCATCACTCACTCTTCAGTTACGTAATGTCACCTGTCAGTAGAGAAAAAGTTTTCAGGATTCTGTCACTTATTCTCCTCCACAGCATTTATACCTTCATCGAGATTTTCATGTTTTGTATTTTTTTTTTTTTTCTTTTATGTGTATCTGGTTTCTCGTTCAACTTCTCTCGATACACTTGGACATCCACTGCTCTTTCCCTCACTCAAACCATAAAGTTTGACTCCAGTGATCACTTCTGAACTTTTCTACCCTATCACTTGTGAGTCTTTCTTATCATGACATGTTGTTGTTCCACGTAGAGAATCGCGTGCGCTTGAGTGATTACCTGACACACACACACATATATTTCTAATGACTTACCCAGATACAAGTCGCTCATTTATTCAGAACTATCTTCGTCGTCCACTGGGTAAGAAAGTCTACGTATACATCACGCATTCACAGACGTACACACTCACACACCACCAGGCCAGGTCTTGTAGGGTGCTCACGTGCCAAAAATATAGAATACACATTTAGCATGGGAGTGGCCGAGAGTCTCTGTGACTTAACACAATATTGTCCCACATAATGTTTTCTCTGCCACTGCTGGACCGACAACTGTTCATCAGTGTTCATAGGACCAGTTTTTTGTTCACATCTGATTTTTTTTTGTTTCATTCTCGGATATTTATAGTTCATAAGTCTTTATTCTCCGGAGAAAGAAGTTGGTGCAATATGGACAGCATTCGACCACAACACTTAGTTTTTAGTTATTTATTTATTTATATATGTATATATTGTTTCAGTGTTATTATGTCTCCATCACACCCCATAAACTGTCTCCACGCTGGACGAAGTCTCCACCATAATGATTAGGTCATCATTTAATAAACTGTCACTTAGTCTTCCTCTCTGTTATTATTATTTTAGTTAATTTGTTAATGACCTCCACAACTTGACCTTACATGTTATTAGGTTGTTTGTCCAGCTGTTGTCTTGTATACCTCAACTAATCATAAACAACAGAGATAAGTCTCATCTCACTCTTGTCTCAGTCTTGTCTCAGTCTTGTCTCACTCTTGTCTCAGTCTGTTATCCTGTAAATAAAAGAAAAACCTTTGGAACGCTACCATATTTTTCTTATTCTCTTTAATCTCAGGACAATTATTTTTCTGACACATTAAAACATTTTTATTGTCTGTTTCTTCCTGATTGTTTGTGACAGTGTTGACGTGTTCAGCTGTGTTCAATGATTAACTAAATGTATCATTAGAGCTAATAATGATAGAGGTTGACAACTGTCCAGTGTGAGGTGGTTTAAACTGTATATGTTAGTTGAATGTGATGTTTATTTTAAATGTTTGTCAGCCAAGTTAAAGTTACTGACTTGGCTGCGTGTTGTCTTCCCTGTCTAATTGTCGTTTTATGTTTTCCAGACCGATAAAGTTTCGTCCGCCTGTCTGTCATATATCATGTCTCTCTCTTTGTGTGCACCTAACGCTGCAACCCTAAAAAGATTTTATCATCTTGACAAAGGATTGATTTTATTTTAGATATAAAGGGGTTGAAGTATGGAAGTCAAGTCTAACTGTTTTAGCTGTGGAGGTCAAAGTTTGTCTTAGCTGTGGAGGTCCAGGTTTAATTGTTTTAGCTGTGGTGGTCCAGATTCAGTCATCCAAATGGTGACAGCATGGAGGGCTCTCAATGGCCCTAGCAGTGATGGTGGTGGTATTCGGGGGAGGCCATTATGAGGCCAAGTGGAGGCCAGGTGGTGGAGGCCAGGTGGTGGAGGCCAGGTGATGGAGGAGGTTCAGTGGCAGGTGATGAGGTGTGTGAGGAGGAGCAGCCCCGCCAGTAGCGTCACAGAGCCACGTAGAGACACGGATGAGTCCACCGCCCGGGGCTGTATTGCGGCGATCTTGTTAGCTGCTCCAGGTGGGGGAAGAGACGAAGGGAAAATCTTAAACCTTAGTTCCTTGACCCCGAGGAGAACACAAATGTAATTCTCTTAATTATTAAAATTGAATGATGTAATTGTTGTAGTCACCCCTCTGAGATGTCATGGTTGTTAATTAAATGAGACAACATGATTCACGAGGGTTAATTATCTTCCCAATTATATTACCTTTATGATCAGCTTAATTTCGTAATTGAAAGGACTTCAAGGAACATTAATTTATCAATCACAAAATACCTTTATGTTTATTTACAGGTAATATTATTGGAAATAGTAATGGTAAAGTTTGGGGACTAGTATCTAAGCAGTGTTAGCATTGGCATGTGGATAGAAGTGGGTAGATGGGAAGCAGTGGACAGGTGAGATGGTGGGAATAGCTAGTTGAGTAAGCAGGGAATACTGGATAGTTAGGCGTTAGAAGTGGATAGGTGGGGAGAGTTAAATAGGTGGAAATAGTGTAGAGAAGTGGTCAGTGGTGGGGAGATGGGAGGTGGAAGAGGAATAATTCAGGTGGGTAGGTGGGCAATACAGCCCAGGTTGGGGGAAAAAATCGTGCTCAGGTGCGTAAATCTTTTTTTAATTGATTAAGAGGTGTAGGAGAAATCATGTACAGGTTGACAAGAAATTAGAAAAAAAAGGTAATTACGAGGTGGGGAGAAAGCATGGTTATTCAGGAAGAGGTGAGCATCAGGTGTACACAAAAAGCAGAGGAACAGAACAGGTTAATTAAGGTGGTGAATCAGCTAATAGACGTTTTACCTTCCGTGATGTAGACAGTGATGGAGGCTGGTTTAGTGTTGGCCGCAGCGCACGTGTAGTTGCCGGAGTCCGAAGACCGAGCATTACTGACACTGAGGAGCGACTTAACCCGAGGCCCACTCTCGATGTGGACACTCACCCCACCTCGCTCCCTGTCGTAGTTGATCATCCGTGAGTTGTGGTACCAGAATATGTACTGCGGCGCCACGGGGCTCTGGAGACGGCGAGGAGGAAGTGGTTAGTGTGTGGTACTAGGAACAGATGATGGGTACTAGGTGTTAGTGAGGGTAGTATACCACAGTGGTCCTAAAAGTTTGTAAGAGCTATTAAGTAATAATGAAAAAATAAATTATAATAATAATAATGGAACATAGTGATTGATGTAAAATAGAGTATTGTGGACATTTAACTTCTGTGTACAACATTGTTTTGTATTCCGCTAATACATGTAATAATAATATATATATATATATATATATATATATATATATATATATATATATATATATATATATATATATATATATATATATATATATATATATATATATATATATATACAGTACATGAGAAATAGGGGAAGAAATAAAACTCCGCCGTATATCACAAATAGAATTTCCGGCTTGGACTTTTCCACTACAGAAAACGTGGCTAAAATGGTTTGTGTTGAGGCTGAGAGTATCAGCCACATGTGTAGTGGCTGGATAAGCCTACTTCCGTGGCCTGTATTCACCGCTGCCACCCGACCGAGCCTGTAGGACGCTTTGAAAGTCCTGTGAGAGAGTGTGAAGTGTCGGGGGGGGCTGAGTTGGGGAGACACGAAAGAAGAGTTGAGGTTGTGGGATGACTGATGAGGGTGGAGGGAGTTGATACTTGGTCAGGGACGGAGAGTCAATGTTTGGTGAGGTGAGAAGGAAGTTTAGTTGGGTATTAGGGAGAGAACGATGAGGTTTACAGTGAGAATATAAAGTGGGACGAGACAAAGTAGACAGGGTGTCAGCGATGATGATTGATGATGCTGATAATGATGATGATGATGATGATGATGTTGATGATGTTGATGATGGGGGGGTTAAGAGGAATGATGTTGATTATTGGAAAACTAATGATGAAATCCTTTTGGTTATCTATAAGGCGTGGGATGATGAAGCCGTGTATTTGACAAGAGTTGGTCGTAAGGGAGAGTCTCATAACGTCTTCGGTAAACACGAACCCGTGATCTTTGGCGACCTTGATTACCACTGAGCCACCCTGGGGACCCTGGACAAATACCCAGATTAAGTGAATCCATTATTGTACTGATGTTGACCCTTAAGCCCGAGGGGATAGGGGCGAGGGGGTGCTTCTTTCTCTCTACTTTTCTTTAATCTGTTAACCGGAGCAAGTTCTCCTTTTGTGTCTGCTGAGTGTAGTTACGAAGTTGTTAGGAGTGGTAGTTAGTTATTGCTGGTAGTGTGATGTGACTGGTAGTTAGAGATGGAGTAGATAACACAATATGGAAGAGATAGTTGGAGGAAAGTAGTTAGAGAGGTAGGTAATTCTGAGGTAGTTAAGAAGGAAGGCATAAAAGATGTAGACAAGTTGGTATGAGGTTCAGTAGATAGACATGTGGGTCGGCTTTTGTGAACTCCTAAACCTAACTTCTACCTCAAGTGGTGGTATTTATTATCAGCGTCTAACTCTCTCTGTCAGTTCCGTAAGTAAACAAGGAAAGTTTCTGGTTATCTTTGTTATTTAGGTTGTTTGCCTCAGTGACTTAATTGGTGTTATTTTAGGGAAACTTTACTTACGTATTCTTTGTGAGAGTTCGAGGCCTCCATGTTTTCTTTACTCTATTATTAATCTTGAATTATTTGACGCCATTCTGAGCATCTATAAACAGTATATGTTATCTAAATTATATTCCTTTTATTTACATATTCAATTATCTGTCTAAGTTAACTTAATTTTGTACTTTAAACATCGAGCTACGTTAATGTAACTGAATTATTATTTTTAATGTTAATATCAGCTTATCTTTGTAAGGAAATTGTAATGTTATTTTACTTTACCGTCTGTATGTCTGTTGGTTTAATGTAGTTGAATTCCACTTATGATATATCAAAAGATCTCAAAGGTATTTATAAATATCTACAGTCTCTCAAATCACTGAAGTTGACTAAACCTTCGACAATCAAGGAAGGTTATACGGATAAGTAAATAAGTTGATAAATACTTAAATAAGTGTGGAGGATACTGAGGGTTTCTAAGAGATCCTGAGTATAAGAGATACCGGAAGACCTCGACGGTGAACGGTGAAGGAGGTGACATAGAAGCCTGGAGGAAACATTTGAGGGAGTCTGTGTATGCTGGGGGGTAATAAAGGCGGCACACAAAGGGTAACTATAGGAAGCCGTGTGGAGGGGGACAAGAATTAGTAGAGAAATGTTGAGAGGGAATGGTTGTTGTTGTGGTTCCTTAATTGTTATGGGGTTTTTTTATTTCTTCATTAATCACGAGAGCGTGGGGGGAGTGCTCGCCGCTATATGAAAGCACTTTTATTGTATTTCTGTATTAAAAAAGAAATGCTAAGAATAAAAGTAAGATAGAACAGGAAATTTTCAACTATATAGTGTATAGAGATGTATAGACTCATACATATTATTCATGCATTTACACAAAGGCAACTGTCATGAATGTCAGCAATTTTTTGGATATTCTTATATATAATGACCCATAACGATAATATATTAATTAATATATTTATTTTATTATCTCAAACATGATGTTATCAGCTTAAAGTCGGCCAATCCCCTGTGTGTCGGCTTCCTCATATTGCTAATGGTCGTTCAAGTGGCAGCCAAGTGTGTCGGAGTTTGACTTGCTCTCAGTTGCTGACACGATGTTGTATGTCAAGTTAGCATTTACTGTAAATATGTGATGTTACAGTGAACGAGGGGGAGTGTTTCAGAAGGGGGAGTGTTTCAGAAGTGCACAGCTGCCAGGGATCTTGAGGTGATAGTGACACCTCCCGCCGCACCATAGTGAAGGACACCACTCCTAATTTAGAGGATATCGAGCTTGTGTCCTTGAATTGTGAGGATGCCACGCCCCTCCACATAACCAGAGACAAGTACCATCGTTAATCAGGAGAGATCGACCTTACGTCCTGGATTCAGGGGACTTTTCCGTGCCAGGATCCCCCCCCTACCTCCTGTGATCCTCTGCTACAGTTTTTGAGAGTTCTCGAGTCCAAGTTGATTGAAATTCGAGCTGGCTCTTACATGCTCGATTTCCTTTTACGTAAATAGAATGGTAATAAACTCAATGCCTAAGACACTTAACTGGGCGAGACTGTCCAATGGGGTGGTTGGTAATTACGGTATCGTCCCCCTGTCGGGGGACTGGCCACATAAAGTCCGCTCCAGACACGTCTGTTATGAGGTCGTTACGTACCATTACGAGGTCGTTAATGAAGGCGGGCACGCAGCCACTGTGTATTGGGGACGACCCTGCTGCCATCACCTGCTGACTTCTGCTGTCACAACTTTACGATATCACCCTATGATTAATAACTGTATAATGAACTTAGGATTACAGATGACTAATAGTTCATTTTCTTTATAGCTATATGACCAACTCTCTTACTCTAATTTACCCATAACGTAGCTCGCCTATATTACCCAACAGGCCTACACTGCCCTGCATTGACTAACATAGCCTCACCTTAATACATATTACCTGCACTGTACTACCTGTGATCACCTTACCTGACACTGACCTCATCAACCATCCCCTGGCACGCGTTACCTTGACTGACTTCACCTAAATATTTATTCTCGAAAATTCCTAACATAGCCATCAATATGAGTGTATTCATATATATATCGTACATAATACTTATATATATATATATATATATATATATATATATATATATATATATATATATATATATATATATATATATATATATATATATATTACTAATTGTATATATTCCCTCTACATCTCAAAATTTTCACTGGTTCAGTTATATAAATATACTGACCTTGTGTGTGTGTGTGTGTGTGTGTGTGTGTGCGTGTGTGTGTGTGTGTGTGTGTGTGTGTGTGTGTGTGTGTGTGTGTGTGTGTGTGTGTGTGTGTGTGTGTGTGTGTGTGTGTGTGTGTGTGTAATACTTTATTAACATTAACGTTAATTCTAAATCAGTTAAAATGTTTTGTAATATTCTGAAGTAAATATTCAGGATAATTATATCAATCAAATGTGAATCACTTATCACGGAGTATCTTTTCATAGAGTCCAGCCATTATGTTAAAACTTTATTGTATGTATCAAAATAATACACATTATATGTTATGCTTTATGTGTAGTTTGTTGCAGCGACTTCCAGTGACGTGCGGTGTTCCCTACGTAACACACAGTAACTTCTTCACCCGTCTCCTGCTGCTACTGCGTCTGCTGCACTAATACTGTACATCTGTTATTAGATAAAAGTCGTATCATATGTTATCAGCTGCCCATTTTTACTGCGCCTTTGTGTTAATGTAATTAACATAAATTGCATAACTGCAATTCAGACCAGAGAAATTGTCGGGTTCTCATTGGCATGGATGTCAGCAATTAACGATTCAGAGTCGTTTCCAGAAAATTAGTGAAAGTAGTTTCTCGTTAACAAGAGTATCTGATTCTTTAGAGGTCTCTGATCATATTGTGATTATCTGCAGAATAAGAGTTTAGTAATATTTTTGCATTACTAAGTGAGAGTTAACAATATAAGAAAGATTTCCAGTTAATACATCCACCAGGGACTCTCCGGTGTTGCCTGACCACGACACAAAACAGACACATTGATCTAAGGAACCATACTCCTCTGGTGTTGTAAATTCAGACCATAGTACAGCTGCACTTCAAGCCGTGTTCGGTTCACTGGACACCATCCTGCTAGAACAACTTGTATAAATCTCTACCGTGATATAAAACTAAGACCTATCCCGCCTTTTGTGATTTGATTAATTTTCTTGTTTTGACGACGAAGTGAGTTAAGGGGATGAGGCCAGAGATGACAAGTCAGTAATAATAATAGGAATTGGACAAAGAAAGAGGAGAAATATTAATAAGAGAGAGAGAGAGAGAGAGAGAGAGAGAGAGAGAGAGAGAGAGACACTAAGAAGAATACCGCAACACTCGTCACCTGCAACACATAAATATATCTTAACACTGAGAGAGAAACACACAACACACCCTATAAGAATTTTGCAATTTTCCAAACTTTCCCCCCGTGTTACAAGGTTTTACACCCTGACATCCACCACTCCTTTGAATTGCCTGTCGACAAACCCCTTTCCGTATTGTGAGCTCACGACTCAGAAAGAGTGTGTGAGTGGTCGTCCGGGACACCGCTATTGTAAGTCTGAATGGCTAGCTCACATGTTTTAAGACCTGACGGCGATAACACTGACGACCAATAGATCCCACTCCCATCACCACCATCTTAGGTTAAGGTAAAGTGATGGATATGAACACCAGATCTTAGTAAAACAGATCCTTTATATTTCCAGACTAAACAATAATACTAAAGTGTGTGGTCTCTTTAAGGTTCCCGGAAGTCGCAATTACGTCGGCCCTTCACTCCCCACCCACTGACGACACACCCCCATAACGTGAACTTATCGTAGCGTCACCACATTATAGTTCTCATCATTGTTTTCACTATAAGGGTGATGGATGTATATTTTATTCATTTAATTATTTGTTTATTTACTATATCTATTGATGATAAGAGGTTACACTTTATTAATTGCCACACAGGAAATCTAAACTGGAATGAGTTTATTTGGAATACAGGGTATGTCTAATGTGGACACTGGCGTCATGAAGAGCTCTCATAACCCTGGCAGTTGTGGCACTGAGTCGAACACATGAACAGTCTGTGTTGCGAGTATCATGTGCTGATAAATGTTTTTCGTGTTTGTATAAATACGAATAAGAGATCAAGTCTGTACTGTATTAATTATAATTCAGCGAGCCTTATCCTCTGTTAACATGTGTGGGATGAGAGCTCTGAGTTTACAGTTCCTTCGTCAAGCTCCAAAGTTTACGTAAATAGTCTTCAGAGATCTCTTCCGTGTTTGCATGTGCATGGAAGGTCTTTTGATCTTAATTCCGTGTTGCATCGATCTCTTAAAGCTTTACTTACACGGGGTCCCTCAGAAGTCTCTCTTACGTGTTTGCCCACACGCTCGTCGGGGCTCCATCCAGAGCTTTCACATCCACAAAATATCGTGTTAGGCGGGAGGCTCCCTCCTCCGGGGACGCAGCTCACGATTTGATTTTTTCCAACACATTCATCACTACTTTCTGACCTACTGCACACGAGCTCATTCAGTGTCCTGCGCCACCAGACATGATAGTCGCGTGTTCTCATTTCCTCGAAGACGCAATAAATGAATGGCCTGCCAATGTTTACTCCGCCATGTATCACTGCAGAATCGGTGTCGTGCATATTCATCATTTCGCGGTATATCAACACACAAGAAAACTCATTCTTTTTGTTTGTCTGAGTGAGGAAGGAAAATAGCCTCGAATGACGTAGGAATTGACCGTAATTGCCTTTAGTAAACGTCGCCAAGAGCACGGAGAGCATGACACTCACTAACTGTATATAAATAGGTGGTAAACAAATGCTAAGCGGCCGAGCGAGTTTCAGCAACCTCTCACTTGAGTCAGTGTACTACCGCTGCTGACGTCTCTATACCGTGTCCAAGTTGTTCATGGCAGTAGAGGGATTACCTGTATTAACCTAGTGTTATATTCTATGGCGTATAATTGTTGAATGTGTTGCATATTATTTATAAGTGATGTAGAGTATATATTTCATATTATATATACTCGTATACTTAATTATTGTGTTTTTGCAGGTAGGGAAAAACTGCAATTTACCACAATAAAGTGTGTGTGTGTGTGTATGAGTGTGCAACTTGATATGATTCAGGGTAAACGTATACATGTTTGGCACTATTAACTTGAGAGAAAAAGTAGCAAGGGAAAACTCTGAGTGTGTAATTGAATTGACAATCAATTTCTTTAAATTTGCTGTGAAAAGTTCCAAAACTCAATTTCTCTGCCTTTGACTGTGTGGATTTAAATTAATTGAAGCTTTCTAGCAGAGGAGTGATATATATACTTTGCTCTTCAAAACTAATTTTACCTTTATTAATATTTTGCTTATGAATACGAAATAAGAGTTTGAACAGTTTCGTTTTAATTGTGGCCATCAAAAATTAACGTGACAAATATCATTATTACAAATGATATTATCAGCAAAACTAATTAAAACTGTTCTATCTCCGACTCACAAATTCTATAAAATGTGGCCTTAATTTAATCTATTTTTTTCCTGGGGATTAATTAAGGCTATTGTATATTCTCGTCATCATTGATATGAAGGTTCATTTGTATTCTAATTATGATGGAGTCATCAGACAATAGTTCCTCTGACTATTTTCTTCTTTTCAACTGTCATATATATATATATATATATATATATATATATATATATATATATATATATATATATATATATATATATATATATATATATATATATATATATATATATATTGATAAAATCACACAGGGAATTAGACAAATTAAATAAGATTTGGGTGAATTTAGTTCATTTCTGTTTAATACACCTGAAGAACTTACTGATCTCTCTTTGACTTAGATGAATTATATTTAAGGTTCATCTGCCTGAGGTTTAATTATAAAACGATGATACTCTGAACATTTGAGGACGATGGTTTAACACAATGATAGTTTAGAACTTAAGACTATAGGTTAACACACTGAAGCTGATAATTAAACAGGATCATTGTTTAATTAAATAAGGATAATAGTTCCACCTTGTAGGATGACGGTTTGATCCATTTTCATTAGAAACTATAAGTTACATTTTACGTGGTGTATACCTTTAATATATATATTTTTCAACACTAAAAAAATTTTCATGTGTGATCGCAATATCAAAATTGAACAGAGACCAAATACCATTATTTCATTTTTTTTCTTTTGGAATGCTCAATTTAACAACAAAAACATTATTCTTTAAATCATAAAAAATATAGTTAATTTCATGGCGATGGAAATAAACGACCAGTAATCCTTTTTTTTTAATATCATTGAAAATAAAATAAGAGTTGACATTTCCATTGAATATTTAAAGAGAGAAAATCCTCGCTCTCAGAATAATGACATTTTTCCATATGTACCGGAATCTCAACAACGGCAATTTGGAGAGAAAGATTAAAAGCGAATAGATCAAAGTACACAAGGAGAAAAATAAGACCCCGAGTGTAAAAACCTAACACACACACACAAGAGAACGACGGAGGGGAAAAATAGGTCAGCGTGAAAAGAGTTGGATAGCGAGCCCGAACACCGCCCACACACACTGAAGAGGCCGTACGTGAAACACACACACACACACACACACACACACACACACAAAGTAAGGGTCATACCATGGAGGCTTGACGTTTATAGCGGAGTGGGGGAGAGAAAGAGAAATAGAAAGAGAAGAACAGCTTTTAAGAGAGAAAGAGAAGTTTAAAAAGATGAAGATAAATAGAGAGAGAAATGCAAATACATTAATATATACTGTACACACACACACACACACACACACACACACACACACAGGAGACACAGGTAATCTGTCATAGTCTTTCTACAGATCATTCATTTCTCTTCTAACTAGATATCTCGACCGTGTTATCTTGCACCGCTGTAACTAGATATCTCGACCGTGTTATCTTGCACCGCTGTAACTAGATATCTCGACCGTGTTATCTTGCACCGCTGTAACTAGATATCTCGACCGCTTCATCACCTTATGAAGTTATCAGCTAAGACTATATCGATAATTCCTTGCATCCTTTATTATGACAAGCGAGTTGATTAAAATTATCGAGAGGTGACTTACACATTGCAACCGAACACAGTTGCAGGTTGTCATATTTATCAACTTAAAAAACAAAAAACGAAAGTGATGTTATAGAATAGGAGGAAAGTGATGGTATATATGAGCCTCATTTTCACAAAGAAGTAATTGCAGGCCTCAGTAAGTGCGCCTTTTCATCATCATTATCATAATCGGCAGCAGAAAGTCGATACTACTCTTAGGGAGGAGTAAGTTTTGAAGGTTCTTTGATATAATGAACATCACCAAGATCCCAGTAGGGTGATACTCTATAGTTTATCTTTTATAAGGAAAGTAAACACGTAAAGGAACGAACTGCGGGATGCTTATCTTTTATTGCTTAAATTTACATAAACAAATTGATTTCGAAATAAAAAAACACTTTGTGAAATTTTATTTATTTTATAAACTGAATATCTACTCGCTAAAGATAATTATTTATATAAAGAAACAACGGAATTTTATAGAATATTAATCACTTGTAAGTTAATTTGTAATAAATGGATTAGTTCTGTGTAGCATTACTGATCCTGCTATGCTCAATGAGTGAGCTGTTGTGAAAATTTCAAGCAATTTGAACATTTTATTCCACCTTTTTTATTGTAACTTTTTATAATTACTAATGGGGCTGTTCTGTCCCACTTGGTTCAAAATTAATTATATATCAAAATGGACTTCAATCATAATGGGCTGCAATCCAACTGGACCCTAATTCTAAAATACCGAAATCAAATTAGGACTGAGTTAGGTTAGGTTAGGTTAGGTTAACTGAAATGTATTAGGACTGGTGCCTATTATACTATGATCTATTACATCAGGTACTAATTAACACAGTCATCTGGATAAACCGACTAGGGAAATGCTGGAGAAATTAAGACAGCAGGAGAATCTATAAAACGTATATTTTTTGGTCAGTTTGAATTATCTATAATATTCCTAATTTCATCCTTTATCAGTTTCATTTAAATTATCAATAGCGAGTTTTCCATCGGTACTTTCTGTTTCGACTCAGAAATAATATTACTGAAATTTCCTAAGTGCATGTAAAAGCTGAGTCACTGTTTGGGAAGTTTTTTTTACAAACAAATCACTATTCTTACTTTTCAAATCTTTCAAAAATATCCCAGAAACATATACAGTAAGTTAAAATAATAAGTTTAATAAACACATAAACAAAAGGAGATATTAAGAAACTTAGTAATAATTAAAACAGAAAATCATAAGAAGTGAATTTGTTTATACATTTAATTTGTATGGGAATAATTTCTCACCTTACAGAATGACGTAGCCTTTATATATCCTGTTATTACCTTGAACACGATAATTAAAACCTACTCACCCTTACGACGGAATTAATTATATATTTTTACTATTATTAAACTAGGATTGGCATTATACATTGACATTCTAAATAATCATAAACGATATATACATAATTTCCCTGCAATAGATTTGTTTTTTTTAATATAAGGCTTCAGCAGTTTTAACCAATGATAGGCTTCCTCCCTTTGATATGTGTGTGATATATATAATGATGCTTTTTAACAATAAAGTCTTCCCTTTCATGTGCTGGAAAAAGTGTATCAATTAAACTGTGGTAAATATAGATCTGATAGTCGAGAGTGTTGGAAGGTCAACCAGGCGGCAGTAAGAACTAGTCCTCGTCCTTACCTGTTCGATGAAACACACGAGGGAGATGGTGGAGCCAGACTCGACGTGGTACTCCCCGTTGCCAGGTATCACAGCCCGCGGCACCACCACATTCAGTCTCACCAGATGTGACACGATACCTCCACCCGTCGAGATCTAGTGACAGACAATACAATACAATACAATACAATACAACATACGGGAGGATACAATATGATAAAATATAGATCGAAATTGCAATAAGATAAAACTAAAGTACAGTGTTATACAAGGAGATAAAATACGAGATAATGTGATGTCATGATTATTTGTTTTTTATTTACAACTCTTGTAATTTTCCTAACTAAATCAATCATATCGTATAAGCTTAAACCACCTCAGATTATATTTTCCTTACACTAGATATATCAGAAGTATCATAGCAATCGATGATGTGCGTGTGTGTGTCTGTACATCTCTCTCTCTCTCTCTCCATCACTATAGGAGCCGATGGTCTTCATGAACCGTGGCTCACTTGGCTCATAACCTAGTGGGGGCTACACGCCTCGCTGATTTAAGTCTGACTTGTGACAAATTACCTCGTGAATGTATAAAAGTGAAATTCATCCCTCGGTTTAATGAGCCCATTTTTTTCTCGTGTTTTCAAACAAAAATTATATTGAAAAGCGTCGGGGACAGAAAAATATGAAGCTTTATTGACTAAAAGTTTTCCATTTTTTGCTCTTAATTTTATGTAATATATAATCTCAGGGTTTCAGTTTCATAATCATAAGAATATTAGATTGTAAAGGTTCGTTGATAAGCATATATAACAAGAAGACTTAGTTGGTTACAAATTATTTTTATATTACCTTGATTATTCCACTAATTTTTCTCAATTTAAATATATGAGAGTTTGTGAATGAACTCCGCCCACCTCTTGATGACAGTAAGACATTTCTTGTTAGTAAACTCTTGGTTGGAAACTCATCTGTACGGTCACTGGCCTGTTATATACTCTCTAACGTACCATGAACAGTACAATATTAGATTAACGTTAAATAATACAGTATAATGTATAATGTATTATACGCGGAGTGGTATTTAAATTATTATTATCATTATCATTTTACCTGTATTAATCTTCATCATTATTCCGGACAATGTAAGGCGAGGCCAAAAGGCAGTATAGGAACTTGTTAACATCTGTTGTCTTCTTATGGGTCAAGTTATGATTGGCTTAAAGAGAGTTATTTCATTGTTAAGTATGATAGAACTATAGTGTGAGATTACTATTCATTAATGAGAGGAAAAGTCATGAGCATTTAAATAGTAAATTCCTAATCCATCTTCACTATAGAACTCTGAAGTAGATGACAAATGTTCCTGGAAGTGTTTGGGGAATTTTCTACACAACTGTATTACCTTTATTTTCTTTAAGTCATTTTATCATTCAAATGGTTTAGTTTTATATATGATTAAAATTTTTTTATTAATTCTCTTCTACCATAACTTAATAATACTGTACAACTCCGTCGGTGTATATATATACACTTCACCGCTGTCAGTGCAAGAGTTTAGGTCCTTTTGTTTACCAGCGGTGGTGGAGACGCTGAATACTATTTCAGGTTTTGTTGTTTTTATATGTTCAGGGCACGAAGAGTGTGAAATCCCTAAAATAGTCTTTGTAAAGCGTGTATTTACTGAACAACATTACATCGCATTATGGAATATTTAATTTTTAATTAAAATGTTACTTTTACCATGTTTACACATGTTCCTTCGCAATGTTTTGAAGTCATACGTCTCTATATTAACCCAAATTAAGGCTAGTTTGGTGCTTGACATGTTTTTATAAACAAAAATGCCTCAATGGGTTTTTTCACTACACTGTAATTACATAATATTAGCTTCAAATTATGTAGTCCGGATTATGGGGCTAAACAGGGCGAGTTTCGGGCTAAACCTCCTAATATCGGGCCACGACCTTCATTTGCATGATAAATTAACCTTGAACCACACCCGGATTACCGACCATAATGCTCAAAGTTCTTGGTTGACGCTACGTTGGTCCCTCCACACCACACCCGACACCTAGTGAAGCATATAACACAGGTAGTGGAAGAAAAATAATAAAAACAAATGAAAGTAATGATAGCAACATACTAATAGTTTAGTAATAATAATAATAATAATAAAAACAACACAAGATAAAAGTCTAGTTTAGTTTGGGTTCACTGTGTGTGGAATGTCGTCGGCAACTCAGTGTTTTGTTTTGAAGATCCAACCATCTCTCTAAGGCCTCACGCTGATGGTACGGGAGGCGAGAGGGAAGAGAGGAAATGGATAGTGTAGATTTCCTCTTACAAACACACACACACACACACACACGCCAGGGGAAGAGGTGAGCACCATACCTTTGAGAGTGAATTCGTTTGAGTAGTTTACCTTAGAACTTCTTGATTGATTTGTCACATTGAATATTAATTACCTAAATATCGGTCTATCGAATTGACTTAATTACCATTTAATTGATTATTTATATACTCATTCACCTTTATATTTATTTTCCTATTTATTTGGTTTACTGATCGTTAATTGTTTTTATTATAATTTACTCACATATTTCCTTGTCAATAATTTATTTATATAGTTATGTTTATCTTCAGTTCATTTATTCATATAACATTATTTTCTGTACTTTTTTCCATTCCCTAAATCAATCAATATATTTTCTATTTTCAGTAAGTTTATGTTTATTGTATGAATTCTCTATTTATTTAATTTCTTTACACCCTGATCGCATTTAGTCTCATTTTGGGATAATATTTTGACTAGATACAAACAGAGTTAGTTTAAGTTTTCATACTAGTTAACTTCTCCAGCCATATTAAGCAGTTCCTTCTAGCTATACTCGATGAAGTTAGATTATTCATATTGTGTAAAGTTAATTTACATTGACTTTATGATATCGAGGAACAACCTGGCGAAGGTCATCAGTGATCTTCATAAAACTCAATTTCCGGAAAACGATGAATTGTATTATAAGGTGAAACTCATTAACCAATATGCGAGCGAATCAGATGTATGTATATGTTAATTGTTATTTGTTAGCGTTGTTGTTGTTGTTGATGTTATGTTATTTATTATGATTTCTGGTCTTTAACTCATACAAAACCTTCTGTTAGTGTTGTTATTTCTCTTATTTATGTTTTAAGTTGCTTCAGTTAACAGTACACGCTTGGTTTAAAACTAGTTTTAGGTGCTTCAACTTCCAGGGTCATTAAGCAGCTTTCACTAAATTCTGTAATTTCTGTATTGTACAAATTTTACGATTTCAGGACAAACTGATGACTCATTGTTTTAGGTATCAATGGTTTCCAGGTCTGTAGTCAGGTGAAGTCATTAAGTTAGCAGGTAAAGAGGTTTTATAATTAAGCTGTATTTACCTGTGCAGATATTTACACACATAAATATTTTTTAATAACGAAAGAAAATAAATTAAAATAAATTAAAAATATCTTACAGTGCTATTAGTTTATTTTATTTTATTTTAGTTTAGTTTCATAACGAAGAGGAGAACCAGGGAGAACCAGGGAAAACATAAACATCTTGACTAAGTTGGGTTTTTTAGTTTGTTGAATAAAAAATGTTTAGTATCAAAGCATAAATTTTGTTGTCATTGCTGTGATAATTTATTAGCGTTCTTCAGCACAAAACTCAGGGCTTAAGTCTTCACACTACGCTACTTAGAAGTCATTTATCAAATACATTAGTCACACTGGTGGGAATATAAGGTCAGGAGTGTCGTTTATTATGGGACAAAAGTAATCGTTAGTTACTGTCGTCGTACAATGAGAGATGCATTGATTACAGGTAACATAGCCTTAATTACATCCAAGGTGATGGCCTCTTATCCTTAGCAGTCTATCTCAGAAGAACTATGTGTTTGGTCATTGTCAGATAAAAATGTTCTTCTTTAAAATATAAATAATAATAATAATAATTATCTCTTTTTAATATGATATATATATGTGTGTGTGTGTGTGTGTGTGTGTGTGTGTGTGTGTGTGTGTGTGTCATCGTTGTTCATGATTTATCTTTTCACAGATCCAATGGAATAGAACGTCGTCCCCCATAACACACACACACACACACACAACTCAACATAAGAATTGGGTAATTTTTTGGGTGCGTGCAAGGAAAGGAATTTGGTGACCGCACACACGTCATACCAAGGTAAAGAAGGAGGGGGGGAGGGAGGACCTTACCTTCAGACCCTCCCTCCCTCCCACCACCTAGTACCTCAGGGGAAGGTTCTGGCGCTGAGGGAGTCATGACAACCGTAACTTGACACGTTCCTGTACAAAACTTACCTTAAAGACTTATCATGAACTTCAGGCGAGGAGAGAAGATTTTTTTCATCATCTCTCTGAAGCAAAACGGGGGAGGGGAGGAAGGGGGAGGGGGTCCTCTTCGCTCGAAAAGAAATATTAAAATGAGAGAGAGATAGAGATAGAGAGACTGGAATGTAGACAGGGAATGAAAAGGAGGAGAGTAAAAGAGTAAGAAGCACAAGGAGGTTAAGATAGAGAGAATTAGGAGGAAGATAATGGAAGTTACAAAGATAAAGAAACAGGTAAAAACATAAGAAAAAAAAAGGAGTGACGGAAGATATAAAAAGAGACAGCGAAAGAAATAGACAGAAACAGAGAAACACAACAAATAAAAAGTAAGATATAAACTACCTGTCAGCCAGATGGAACGACGGAAACAAACACACACACAAACAAACATACGAAGAAAGTCTGACCAGAAGCGAAAGAAAACAAACACCCAGAAATACAAACAGTCAACCAATCAGAGAGATAAACAGAGACAGAGACAAAAAAGAGAGAGAGAGAGAGAGAGAGAGAGAGAGAGAGAGAGAGAGAGAGAGAGAGAGAGAGAGAGAGACATGTATTTAGACCCGGATTCTTCCTCTACCTGTGTCCCTGGAGTCAATAATGCTAAGCTCATGTCACTCTGGCCAACGTGTGTGTGTGTGTGTGTGTGTGTGTGTGTGTGTGTGTGTGTGTGTGTGTGTGTGTGTGTGTGTGTGTGTGTGTGTGCGTGTGTGTGTGTGTGTGTTTTGGGGGAATTTGTATCATGTACGAGAGTTATAGTCACAGGTAAATGTATCTGAATGTGTCTGTGTCTGTATGTGTATTTGTGTGTATGTAAGTAAACAAAATATTCATGTATATGTGTACGTATATCAGAGACAGTTGCTGGCTACATGTACACTAGACAACATTACACCAAAACTCATATATATATTCACGTATTACAAATTATTATATTACCTCATGACTAGTGAATATAATTATAATAGCAACCTGATGTTATAATTTGCTATTTTTGGGGGGGGGGATCATTGCATGTGTAAATAAATAAATAAATATATAATACAGTAATGATTATCGTTAGTTACTATCAATAGGCAGGAAAATGTGGTTAGATTTACTTGTCAATATTTAAAAATCATCTTAATAAACACTAGGATAAGACAGACTCGTGTTGTCAGATCCAAAGATGCGGTTCTGTTAAGATGCAGTTATACCAAAGTGATATGACCTAAATATCTACACGGAACGGAGGTGAGGTCATATATTTTCACATCCAAGAGTTGCATTTGGTGTGGTTAGGTTATGTTATGATTGAAGTAGGTGAGGTCATGGTTTTGGTTAGGTTACGTTAGTTTTGGTTACGTTAGGTGTTAATATGGTGGTGTTTGTTTGAGTTAATATATGTTAATAAGGATGTTAGGCTATGTTAGGGTAGGTTAAGTTAGTTTAGGTTAGGTTAGGTTAAATTAGGTTAAGTTAGATTAAGTTAGATTATGAGAAATATTGTCCAACATTCTCTTCAACATATTAAGCTACACTCACACACTCAATATATAACACAAGAGTATACAACATACAACATTATCCCACATTATCTTGGTAGGAAAATAAGGAAATCACTACCAGGGAAACAGTAAACTTTAACGACACAAACTTTTCGAGAGGAAGCAGTTGAAGTCTCGTCGACATACTAATGGGACCTCAACAATACACGACCCAAGTTTCGACGAGGCAATAATAAGGTTCGACAATGCGGGTATGAAGCTTAGAGAAAGTAAACATAAGGCTTGAAAACAGATTACTGAAGCTTTCAACAACGAGGTAATGAGGAATACTTATGATAAGTAATGAGACTAAACAATAAGACTTAACAAGAGACAACCAAAGTCTTCACAAGGAAGTTATAAGACTCGATTATATTATACTCACTCTTTAGTATAGAAGTAATAGGGCTAAATATGATAACAATGATGCTTTGAAAGGCCAAAAGCAAACTCGGTAATAGAGGGTATTTCAACAATGTGGGAGTATTTTTAGCATAATTATAAAATGTTTAGAAACTTGTAACAATTAAAATAAAGGAAAAAAATATTGCCTATAAATAACAAATTAAACACACTAGACAACGCTGACACGAGTAACGTAATATAAACATATTTTCTTTCTCTTCGTTTTTGTAGACAAACATTCTTTACCTAGAGGGGAAAAACATCTCCCTTATTAAACTGACACTTACGATCAATACGTCAATGGCTGTTATTTCGTTTGTGTCTCATTAAAAGTGATCTCATCTCTCACCACAATCAATCCCATTCAACTTTAATATGTCATCAATTTTGACTCATACCCAAACCTAAGACCATGTTATCGTTGATGGCCAGAGCGTCCCTGTCTGACATGAAATCTTACTGCCCCATGTGCTCCCGACTTACTGTTAATGTAATTAGAATTAGTTACGTGGGTCAGTTGCAGATAAAGGAGGACTTAGATACCTTGAACACCTAACTGATACCAGGAAGGTAACTGTGTATAGCACCATCACCTGCAGCGACACTATAAAGCGTTAATGGTATATTTGACGGTTCCTTTGATGTGCTTTAAATGGGATTTCGATGCGAGAGGCTAAGCGAGTGACGTAATTTTGGTGCGTGAAATTAAAAGTCTGGTTGCAGTAATTTGGTTCCCGGGGCATGATAAAGATCTCGACAGCTACACACACGCGCACACACACACACACACACACACACACACACACACACACACACACACACACACACACACACACACACACACACACACACACACACACACACACACACACACACACACACACACACACACACACACACACACACACACACACACACACACACACACACACACACACACACACACACACACACACACACACACAGTTCACCGTCGTTTACTCCCCACCATCACCAGGTTCGATAAATCAAGACTCCCATCTACACCAGGAGAGAAATGAGAATTCCTAACTGCATCAGATGAGAAACAATAACTCTCTCTACCACCCTGTGAGAGCTGAGAGACCAAGGCTTTCAGGACTACGTGATAGGTGTGGGAAACAAGTACAGATTGTGACCAGCCAGAGAGATTGAATGACCAGGACTCTTCATGGCACTGAGGTGAGACAACTCTGTACTGCTGGAAGGATCTTGTTGGTGTCACTATCAGGTCATAAGACAGTGTATCCGGCTCTCCTATAGGCACTGAGATTACTACCAGGTGTGGAGTTAGTTTGTGTGTTCATTTCATGTTGTGTCTGTGTTTTTGTCCTGTAAGCTATTGTTAATCGAGTGATCCATTCCCCAATTTTAAAATGTGTAACTTTCATCATCTCTGTTTACTTCATATTTTCATAATTTTGCATGACATATTTTAATAAGGAGTTGATGATTATTATTATAATTATTATTATTATTATTATTATTATTATTATTATTATTATTATTATTATTATTATTATTATTATTATTATTATTATTATTATTATTATTATTATTATTATTATTATTATTAAAACAACATCAATAAATAGACTCAGTAACAGAAATTTAACAGAAAACATCTTATTAACTGAAGAAGAAACAGTACAAAAAAACAAACATCATCTTAGTACCAAAAAAGTTAATTAAGGATGACCGACCCACTGGCAGAAGTGACCCAGCATCCCACTGACCAATTATAGCTAATCTTCAGCTGGTGATACTGAACCAACTAATTGTCAGATAGTGTTGGCCAGACGTGAACACTGGGGCAGCCGAGTTAAGCTTCTGTTGCCTTCGTTAGTCGGCTTTACGTGTTTGTTCAAGGTGAATAACTAACCCTCAAACTAACACACTCGGGCAGTAAGGTCCCGGAAAACTGCGTGTGGTCTTCATCTACACACTGTTAAGATAATCAAGTAGGTTGTATATGTACGGTACTTCAAGGTGAGTTAATTTTATAAGACAACACTGAAGTCATCTTGTTTTATACTGATTTTCTTTTGCTTGTCTTTCCTGGTACTTTTCTTGTTTGTTTACCCACCTTCCTCCTATTTCATTCTAATATATTTCCATTTCAACCTCAGCCTCCATATGTTTCTCCTTATGTCACTAATTATCCATTTTTCTATCTACGTTCTTATCACTCTGGATATCTGTTTTTTTTCTTTTCTAAAATATTTTCATTTTTTGTTCCTCCCTGTCCGTTCTATTCCATTACTTACCCCTTTAACTTACTTGTCACTCCCATGTTACCATCCCCCTTCTCACGCTCTCCCTCCTCTCCCTACCTTGTCAGTCTCTGATTTTATTCACACCTACAGTACCTAAGACTCCTCGGCTCTACCATGCCTCGTTCCCTACTTTACTACCACTGTACCTCCTCCTCCACTTACCTGACACTCGTAGGTGCCGGCGTCTTCCAACTCCACGTACTTGATGGCCAACGTCCACTCGGTACTGCCCTCTGGATGGTGGACGGTGAACCTCTCTTCCTTGGTGTAGGTGAGGGTGCCGGAGGTGAGGATGTGCCAATCCCGCCGCCGCACCCAAGACACCTGCGGCAGGAGCTATCGTCATACATAAGTGGAGGGTTATGCTTGGAGGGCTTGGGGGGTGGCTGGCCTTAAATTATTAACTCCTGGCTTTTTTTTAATTGTCTTACTTTTCTCTTTTTTATTCCTCATCTGTGTGTGTGTGTGTGTGTGTGTGTGTGTGTGTGTGTGTGTGTGTGTGTGTGTGTGTGTGTGTTTACTATTCAGAGATGCAAAGAGCAGGGTTAATGTTAGATGCACATTACAACTTTTCCTCATATAAAACTTTTTGGTTTGAATTTTCAAGTTGTTCTCATCACTTATGTATCCTACACAAGGTCAAATGTCGGAAAAGTCATTGAGAGAATCCCTGAAAGCCAGGAGTGGAATATTTAAGGAGCCGTTTGGGAATAAAAGCTGTGGAAGATACAACTGCATGATTAGGGCACACAGCTGTTCCATCTCACACAATCCTGATGACAGATTCGTAAAAATCCTTACAATATTGATCCTCGTAGTGGTGCTAAAGAGGACATATAGTTTAATTACAGTCTCAGTGTAGTTTAGGCATCATTTTGCTGCCATTATTACGTCATACTTTAAATGAGCCGTGCTGATGTGGCACAGATTTATGTAGGAATTTTTAAGAAACCGGATCAGGTGTTTATGACGATGCTGATGGAAATAAATCGGTGCCAGATTCACCAGTCATACCTCATGCAGATTTTATCCCCAAAAGATTATACTTCAAATTACTGAGATTCACTGAAAACATCCAGATAAATAATTCAATCAAAGAAAATTCGCACGACACATATTTTGACATTTCATAAAATAAAATGATATAGAATGAAACAAGACGTCAACCTGTTTTTGTGTTAGAATAATCATGCTCATCAATATTGTTAATGTTCCCTGAGCCATGGTTGTGGTGAGGGAGAATTAAGCTTCAATAAACAGTAAATATAATATAAAACATAGCCTATCAAAACCCTTCTCAGTATTAGTGATCTAGATGCACTGTGTATAACTGGCTTAACATTAATATATGGGTCTGTACGCTGCTCGCCACCACGTGATTGTAAACCCTTTTGGTGTCTAAGTGATAAAGCAACAGACGTAACAGTAGTATATTTAGCATCAGTAACAGTACCATCAATAATATCAACAGTAACAACAGTATTCGCAGCAGTAAGAGCGACAATGACACAGCAGCAGGTGAAAACAGTTAACAGTTATAGCAAAAGCATCAGTAGCATTAGTAACGGCAGCAGTAGGGACAGCAGTAACGTCAGTGATAGTGGCAGCAGTCGCAGCAATAGCAGTGGCAGCAATAGCAGTAATAACAGCAGGTAGTAGCGGTATCGGAAGCAGCAGAAGTAGCATTGAGTCTAACAGCAACAGAGCTAGCAACAGTGACACGAGCAACAGCAGCAATAGCAGTAAGAACAGCATAACCAATAGCAGTAACGACAGCAACAGTAGTAGTAGTAGCAGCCAGCACTAATCACACCTACCGTAGTAGCACTAAACTATAAAAAAACAGCGTTAATAACAGTAGTAGGTAACGGTATAGTTGCAACAGAAACAGACACTATCGCAACAACAGCGACGGCAACAGGAAACTACCCTTAGTTATAGCAATGGTAATAACAAAAGATGATATCAATAACAGCGGTAAAAAACAACAGTACCTAATACTCAAACAACCGTAACATCATCACTAGTTACAAAAGTCGTGACGGTAACAAAAACACCAACACCAACAACAATAGCCCCCAATACTTGTTACAGTGGACAGATATACAACAACAGAAGCGACGGTAAAGCCACCAGACATCTTTGACTACCCCGAGGTTCAAATATCACATCACTAAGGCTAATGTAACTAAGTGATATGAATTAGAGAGGAAAAATATTCAGAGTAATTTTCTTTGTACTTTGTGTCTCTAACCTACGAGGGGAGATTTCCTTTGACAATTATTTTCCCCCTCTGAATAATTGTCTTCTTTTTCAGGTCGAAACACAAAGAGAAGTGAGACAGCTGAACAACACTAGACAAAATACCGGCAAGGAAGGAAGGGTTAAATATCCACAGAGGGACATACATCTCGCCCACACCTCAACCACAACTCTCTTAATGGTTCTTCACTCCTCTCTAATAAAAAAAACATCAACCCACTTAAAACCTAATGGATCGTGTATGAAATTTCTGGAGCTTAAAATCTCCAGAATATACTGAGGTACGGGTAAGTGTGGAACGTTTAAGACAACAACAGAAGGATGATTTTGTTATCGTTTCTATCTTCCACAGTGAACACATGTATGCCGATGGTGACGAGTTGCCAGCTAAGATGCGTGCTCACAGTGTCGACCGATTTAGGCCTGACTATCATCATCATTACTTTCCTCTACATCTACAACTATTTGCTACTTCTCACATTCAGGTAAGCAACCCCTTCCTCCCTAACCCTCCACAGTGGTATAAACGTGAGAGAGCCCCTGTAGGTGAAGCAGTGCCAAGACCTGCAGGTGCTGAGAGGTCAAGGCGCAGTGTGACTTTAAAGGAGAACCTTCAAGTGTTGTCAGGTAGAATGTAATAAACATCTCCAGTGTATTAATGTTTAAACTTGTTACCAGTTTCAGTGTCGGGAATTTAGGAGACACTGAACCATTCTGCCGTTATAGAGACACACACATGTTACAGCAGGTCTTCCCAGTGTTGTAAGTTTACGGCACAATAAATTAGTCATAGGTTGCGTCCCTTTGAGGTTCTCCAGGGTAGGAGTTAGTAACCAGGAGTACTGCCATCTTTCACCCAACAACCTTCTAGTCACCGCTACCAGCTTTTTTTTTTCTCATCAGTCTTGCTGTGGTGTGAAAGGTAACCACAGCTTTGGTTGTGATGGGATAATGTATGAGACGCGGGCGGCCACCAGACAGTAACATAGTGGCAGGCTGTATGGTGAGCCGCAACACTGTGAGACTCTGTTGTGTTAACCAGGAGATAAATGTGGTAATCTATTATAATGAATTCTTACAAACTTATGTTTGATTATCAGTTTACGTCAAATAGTTTCATTGAGTTGTAGTCTATCGATGTAGGAAGAGGTGGGTTATGCTGCACTTACAAAAGTTATGATCTTTCCTATAATTTAATAACACTGGAGTGTTTTGTTTATCATCAGTTTAGATCACTGAAGTATTTTGATGCGCCAGAAACTCACAGGACTGGGGGGATATTTAACGCTTAACACTTACACAAGAAGAAGGATTTATTACTTGGTAAGGGACTAGTGTAACGTAGACGTGTGTTTCCAAGTACACCTCTGGGCACTGGGTGGCAGAGTAGGGGTGAGAGGGGGTTACTGTGTCCCACTACAACAAAGCTCTATTAGATTCACGACGGACTAACACGTGAATAAAATTGCTTCAGCACAAAGGCAACAGAACAAGAACAGACTACAACTTTAATAAGACAAGACAACAAGAGAACGAGCCGTAGTGTTGAAATTTGCTTCTTGGCTTAAGAGATGAGCTCTAAATATTTCCTGCACTCGACGCTACAGGTCTGACCTCAAATATCGGTAGGAATACGGCCCCAAGATTCACTTCATGTTAAGTGTGTTCATTATATTTTACGATAACTATTTTATGACTCCGTTAGCTAAATACAATGTTAAATGAGTTATCTAACAATCATGGAGGAAGTATTGATAGTTTGTGTATTTGCATGGGAGAGTTTTTCAGTTTGTTTCAACGGGTGAGAATAAACACACACTATTCCCTCCTCACTCTCATCCCCCGTGACGCTTTATGACCGCATTACATACTTTCATGAGATCATTATAAAGGTAATTACTCTTCTTGTATTATTAATGCTGTTTATTCTTGACAAGGATTTATATTTCTTTAGGCTGTTACCATCTGTCAAAAGAAATTTTCTCAGGCGAAAACCTATTTTGTGATATATGTTGGACGTTGAACTTTACTCGTGGGAGAGAAACTTAGACCCGCGAATAATTTATTCAACGGTCTGAACAGATATCCCCTAAAGTCCTATGTTCATATTTAAAGGGCTGCCTCTTCTAACTATACATTATATCACCTGGTCTCCATATGTCTAATAAATCCAAAAACATAAATTTCAGTGCGTTTGCCAGTATCCCGAAGGGCCGTATTTTAGAGTTCAGACCTATACAGTCGAGTACTCACAGTGTTTACAGAGCTGCCCTTTAAATTTCAACAGTAGGACGGTGTGGAGGCTACCTGAGGCAGGATGGGCGGGGTGGTGGAGCTGTGGTGGTGAGTTGAGGGTGGCCGAGTGGGTCTAGACCCTGGTGGGGTGGGGGCAGCGCCCTGCCAGGTGGGGGAAGAGAAGGGGGTTAGCGTGTCCTAGAGCAAGAGGTTAGGGTGTTATACCATAGATCCTCGCGTCTTGTGGCTTGTCTGATGTTGTATTAGCGTGTCCTATAGTAAGATATCTATCATAGGGAGAGTTGGTACGTCTTAGGATAGGGGATAGATTATTCCATTATCCTGAAATTAGAATAACACGCGTTTTACAAGCAGTTGCGTGTGTTTCAGGGAGACTGTAGGGCGGTGAATGCGTCAGTGTGTCACAGAGAAGGTTTAGCTGCCGTAAAATGCGTCAGAATGTGAGAGAGGGGGTCAGCGCGTCATTAATGGTGTTGGCGTGTGTCGTGAGGAGGTCGGTGTGGTCCAGTTTACACAACCTTCTCTTTCACAGGTTACCTCAGTGCGGAGACGGGGGTAAGAGTGTCATGGTAAGTGGTAGGAGTACGAATAATTCTACACACTAATAACAAATGTTCAGTCCATTCTGTCCAGTGTTGCAGTATCCTAAGAACCTTATCTATCTAGAGGAGTCGTCTTCTGGTCTTTATTTTCAAGATTAAACAACCAAGTGTTGTCCAACGATAGTGAGAGTATAGAACCCTAGACCTTATTATTATGTCCTGAACAAGTTACCACATTAAAAATAACTTAGTATTGTATAATATATAGTAGTGTCAAGTGATATATACTGTATATATATATATATGTAATTAAAAAATCCTATCTGAGATATACAAAAGTACGATCACGAATAACATCATAAAATTTCTAGTTTAACAAAGAGTTCCTGAAAATGGCTCAGTGTATCCTGGAATAATGGACAAAAACTCTCGAATATGTATCCCTGTGTTACTGACAGGATAAATCAATGGTGAGTGGTTTGTGCCAAGCTAGTATTTGGGATCTGAGAGCTGCCAGTGTTGATGAGATCCCTGAGAGCTGAGACGGTAAGTACAGGTTCCTACTATATAGCTGTTCATTATGTTTACTCCTGAGATGGTAGAGTAAAGGTCTTCTATGACACACCTTTCGTATAAAGTACAATGGAGAACGACGGCTGCCAGAGTATGTTGTGATAATATGAGGTCAAGGTTATCAAGATACAGCTTTTGTGGTGGTTGAAAGATAGAGATAGAGAGAGAGAGAAATAGATATCGAGAGATAAAGAGAGAGAGAGAGACAGACAGACAGACCCAAGACCATATAAAGTCTATCAAAGCCCATTTTACAGGACCACATTCTAAGACCCTGATCAACACCCGCTGCTATACCCTCAACAAAACCCTGAACACACACACACACACACACACAGAAGTGTAGCCAGGAGCCTGAACACGGCATCTCGATCACAGCTGTTGTTCATTTACTCACACTTCAAGTACTTCCACTCTGGCGGCTACACGTAAACATGTTGTTACGGGAGGAAGCAGTGAGGTGTGTGGCCCTTACTAGATGCCTCTCAGGGATGGAAATCGATCTGTAACTTTTTTCTTCTTCAAACAAAGTTAATCCAACTTTTGATTTATAATATCCATTTGTTTTAACTAATGTGTAATATAACTCTTGTGTGTTCATCTACTGTGGCCTTACATTACAGCCGCGTATCGTACCTAATGTGTTTATGATATATGTTATAATGCCCTTGATATTTGTAATGTGGAATACCCTCATTGTATTCATGAAATATAATGTCATTATTGTGTGAGTTATGAGTATTATCCCAACATTGCTTTAGCGTATTTTAATGGCCCTATTATGTGTCTAGTAAATAACACCCCTGTCGTATATTTGTTATAGGGTGTCCCTGCTATATTACTGTACTGTATATATAACATTCTTGTTGCACTGTAATAATATTACCCCTACTGTGTTCATAATAAACAATGTCACTATTTTACTTTGATGAAAAAATCTTATTGTTTCACTGATAAATAATTATTTTAACGCAATTTTAAAATAATGTTATACTTGTACATACAATATTTTATTCCCACAAAAACGATGATTTATTATAGTGCAAAGTTATGACCAACATATTGTTTCTCAGTAAGAGTTACGCTTGTTTTTTATCAAAGTTTTGAGTAATTGTCTGTTTTCATTTCTTTTCAGGATTCGTACGCCTATTGACCCCATATTTATGTGGATATACAGAACAAGAAAACATAAAGAAGCAGGTAACATATGTATTTAAAGAGACAGACAGATAAAAAAATGACTTACACACAAACACTGAGGACTCCTTTAATACAATGTACACACAACAACATCATCTTACTGGATAAGTTTTCATAAATAACAAGATAAATACACTTAAAGATCAGGTCATTAACAACTATTAATTTTTTGTATAGTCATCAGCATTGTCTAACTCCTAAATATTAAGAGTTACGGTAGAGAACGTACACACTCATTAGGAAACACAAATATTTGGATTACAACGTCATTATGATTTTAAGTGAGTCGAGTAGATCACGAGAGGGCAAGACAGTGTTAAACAACAAGTCAACTTAATCAATCTTCCATTTTGCTTATTGTACAAAAAAATTTCAATTTATTTTTGTAACGTGTACTTAACTTCTGCCATATATTTACCATACACAGTTGACAGAGCACGTGGAGGTTATGGCTGTCAAACAATAATAATGACACTGTATTTCTGTCATTAAGTTTAGTCTCTACCTTGGTGCAAAGTATTTCTCTTTCTCCTGTAGTGGTGACTTTATTACATGACTTATATATAGAGTACAAGGTAACTTACTAACCCGTAACTTGTATCTTGAATCTAGTCTTATTAATGTGTATGAGTGAGGTGCAGTGTTCATCCCTCTCCCTCCAGCATATTCCTTCTCCACCATCAATCTTCATGCGTCCCTCCCTCTCACCACTGTCCTACTCGACAGTCCTCATCCATCACTCTCCTCCTGTCACTATTCACCCATCAGCTGACACCATACACACCATTCTCCACCCATCTCTTTTCAACCACCATCTTTGACACATCACTCTACACCCGTTATTCTCCACCCGTCTATTTCCATATCATTATGTAACCGTCTATATTAAGTCGCCACCCTTAACCAGCTAGACTCTAAAGGTTCACTCGATGATATGGTTAATGCCGAACTCCCCAGAATGTCCTCGACCTTATCCTTATCTCTCAGCTGAGTGATCAACACCGACGTTCAATATCTATGGAAGGATCAAGGCCTCTCAGATAGTTATCAGTTAGATATAAAACGGTCATAAAATAGTGATATAATTACTGATGTAGGACGTCACTCCATCAGAAACAAAATTGCTAATTACTAAGCTGGAGCTGAGTGTCTGATGGTTGATTTACAGTATTTGGATAACACTTTTTTCCTACACTGAATATAAAGTAATATAAGCGCGAGAGAGTTTGTTGCATAAGTAAATATGATTATGTAAACCCAGCAACGTTCACTTCCTAAACAACCACATAACTGTAAGAACTCTACTGTTTCAATGTGGAATTAATCATGTATAATGGCGTATGTCTAGACCTTTCAACACGCGAGATGTCTACATGTCTGAACTGGCGTGTACTGCACATTACTGTAAGAATATGGTAGTTTCGTGGGTTGGGCAGAATGGACTCTTATTAAGGAAAGCAATTTTCGTTTCATTTGATAAATTACCTCAATTGCCAAGACTTCCTAAGATTAAAGTCTTAAAAATGCCTTTATTTCGAAATGAAGATAATCATTGTGAATTTGCCTAAAGGGAAGAGATTAATCTCATTATCTTTATTAATCTTTATTAATCTACTGAGGCGAGGCCATTCTTCAACCACACACACACATACACATATTCACAACAGTAGATTTCTGGAGTGTTTCGAAGTTTGTCATCATTACTGCCCTTAGACCAGGCGAGGTCCAGATAATATTAGCCTTAGCCATTTGAGGACGATCGTTTAACCCAGGCATGGGCAACCTTTCCTCAGTCATGGGCCACATTACGATTTTGGTATTTTTCTCCGGGCCAACCCACTAAAATTTATATCCTATCAAACCCAAAAGTAATGTTAAAATTGTATTAGCACGGACAGGGAAGCAGTTTATCATCACGTCCACCTTACGATATTTACAGTTTACAATCGCAGTCTTTTTATCCATTTATGTAACAAACCCATCATTCTCCATTTGTGAAATGTCTTCCTGTGAATTGTTGTGTTTTTCATACAAAGGCTCGTCTAAATTAAAGTAATTCCCCCTGTACATTTTAGTTTTTTTCCGAGTTTAGGTTTGTACGTAGGTCTCCCGTCATTTTATTGGTTTTATAATATAATGATCTTTTTAAAAAATTGCGGAAGGTAAATTTTAGAATAATGTTCCATTTTTATTGTATATTACCTGTAATTTTTTTAAACCCTTTGTCTGTTTTCTAGACTCTGATAATGGAAAAAGATTTTCCGAAATGTTAGTAATCAAAGAAACCCAACTTAGTCAAGATGTTTATGTTTTCCCTGGTTCTCCTCTTCGTTTTATATATATATATATATATATATATATATATATATATATATATATATATATATATATATATATATATATATATATATATATATATATATATATATATATGTGTGTGTGTGTGTGTGTGTGTGTGTGTGTGTGTGTGTGTGTGTGCTTCGTTGAAAATCTCAGTATAGGTACTCATGATCATGCTGATTCCGAATCTATGGTCCAGGATTCAATTGCGCGGTAATTAGTGGTCGTAATGACGCTTGGAATATTTTAATTACATTTTCAATGCCAATTACTCGCCAAAATGGGTTTTCGAGGTGGGATTTTTTTGTGTGTTATTCTGGAAGTACTTGAATAGTTAAACCACCGTCCGTGACCCCACTTGGTCTTACCTAACCTTAGTTAATTCCCAGGTGACCCACTGCCACATAACAGCTAATCCATCGAACAGACTGCGCTGAACTTGGCCCGTAAACTCACACAAGTTAAAATGTTGACTATATATACTTACTTCACTGTTACATTTCCGTAGTTAGTTACTCTTAGGTGATGAACCAGTAACGAATCGTGCGAAGATTATTCTTATCATAAATGTTACTTTACTTACCATAAACTGACTACAGCTACCTGAACCGCAGGCCACATTAAATATAATTTTTCAATCACTCCACGGGCCGTACAAACAATTGGTCCAGGCCGCGGGTTGCCCATGCCTGGTTTAACCCCTTGAGGACTATGGTTTATCCCTTTGAGTAAGATGGTTTAATCCTTTGAGTATGGTGGTTAAACCCGTTGAGGATGAAGTTTTAACCCTTTCAGGATGATGGTTTAGCGGGGTCACCTAACCGTTTCAGGATGGTTGTTAAACCTTTTGAGGACAACAGTTTAACGCTTTGAGGATGATGATTAAGGATAGAAGGTCATCTGGGATCACACTGTGTACGGTTAACTTAATTTCGCCTCTGTGGTAATACTCCGTGACCTGACTCTTTCGTAATCACGGGTAATCAAAAGCAACTCAGGGCCGTGATTTCAGGTCATTATGGGTTCACCTTGAGGGTAAACGTTCATTGTAGGGTTATACTGTATGAGCGTTATTAAGTTTCCAACTGACAATGATCCCTTTTACTTACCTGACTTGATCTTACTCGTTAACTACGGCTCGGGTATATGATGGAGCTCACTGATACCCGGACCCAGACCCGGAGTATATTCAGATCCAACTCCCAACCTAAACCTGACGTAACCAACTCTAACCAACCCCTAACCGGACTTAACTCATTATAATCCTACCATTACCATGTCTTAACCTACACTAACTTAAATTGCTATTTTAATACGAAAATTTGAGTGCGATATCGGGTACAGATATTAAGCCCTTTGGTCCATGGGAGAGAGCGGCATCCCTCTCCCCCATGAACGCCAAAAAGAATGACCACTTCTGACACTTATATAAAAAAAGAAAGAGTGAACATAATATAACACTGAAAATCCAAATGAACTTCTGTTCGAATAGAAAACTAGATGTAACGATGTCGAGACCATTTACCAAAGTTTAAAAAAATCGCTCGCAGATAAATTGTATCCGTGCACCATTTTGGGGGTGGCTGGGATGCAATCTGGCTGTGTTTATTTGTGTGCATGTGGAGTGTATATATATATATATATATATATATATATATATATATATATATATATATATATATATATATATATATATATATAGATCATTACGTCTCCCTAAAAATAACAATGAAAAAAATAAACTCGACTTCAAAATTTAAAGAAAGAATGTATGTCTGTGTCTGTGTCTAATGTCGTAACTCCTTATTTTCTTATGTTCTTATGTTCTTATAAAAAGTTACTGAGGTGACAACTGGGTTGAAATTGGCCAGATTGCCATCAATTATTTCATTTTCGATTTTACGTAATCAAATAGTGAATCAACTAAACGTTTTAATCATCACTTTTATGGGGTCATTCTCCTTTGGATAAAATGACGAACGTTGCTTAAATTAAGACAGCGCTGCCTGAACTACTGTGATGATAGGTCGTCGGTCCATAAACTGTGGACACATTCAACTTCTCAAACACTGTTGCAGTAACTAGGTGTTGTTGAAACATTCCTGAACTGTTATTTACGACGTCAACATCAGCTTTATATGATGACCTACTTGATAATAAACAGAAAATATTGAACTATTTTCTGGTACAACATCGCTAAATTTTCCATGGTGGTCCCTCTTGTGTCCGCCGTCAGTGTTAATTATCCCAACTGAACGTTAAGTCCTGCGGGGACTTGTAATTGGCGTGGGAGCACAGGAGGGACATGACGCCTGAGCCTGGTGCTTGTGGCTCAGTTATGGAAACATCTTTACAAAACATCTTTTAAAATGGGTTTTAAGCTAAATCTATTCTTAAAAAAAAAGTTGTTACAAGTGTTTATCCACAATGTCATAGTAACTACAATACCTGTTTCTCTCTTAATATCTTTCCTTCTCTTTCGTTACCTGTTTGACTGTCTTCCAAAGTCGTCTGTGCCCATGTCTTTCTTTCTCTCCCTCTCTCACTCTCCTTAACCATAAAATCTCTACTCCTCTAGTCAACACGCATACTGAGGCACATGATGAATGTTTATTTACTCAACCAAGGCAAGTAGTGGGAGACATATTTTATGACAAGCGGATTTAAAGGTTGAGACAGAATATCTCCTGTCAGTCTCTCAGTAGAGGTAACTAAGTACAGGTGTACGGGGTGTAAAAGTGGGCAATATATTTTGTGACGTGCAAAATTC
Organism: Homarus americanus; assembly: GCF_018991925.1. Classification (NCBI taxonomy): domain Eukaryota; kingdom Metazoa; phylum Arthropoda; class Malacostraca; order Decapoda; family Nephropidae; genus Homarus; species Homarus americanus. The sequence continues at coordinate 16,362,874 of NW_024736071.1, forward strand.
TAGTGCTTAGGACACGCAGTTCTTCCTCAGGTACCTAAGCGTATAAGTCGCTGTTGTATAGGAAGTTTTCTTAGTAAGGTAGGTGAATACTTGAGTGTCTAACATTTTATTATGGTGACCTGTGGTGTAATAGTCAGCATGCTCACCTCGCAAGCGAAAGTACCCGCGTTCGATCCCCGGGCAGGGTGAAACTATGGGCAAGTTAATCGATTTGTGGATCGTGTTGGTAAGTTGTCCGGTCTTCTCGGACTATTCCTTGACACTGGTTGTGGTGTTGGCGACAGCTTCTACACCTTAAACAAATTCACGCCTACCTGTAAGTAGCCCTAGGGCCGGCCATCCTCGTTACACGAGGGGCAACTATTATTATCATAACCTTTTATTGTTATTATTACTATCATTGTTACTAATATTATTCAATGTAACCCTGATAAAGGTTCAACACACCATAGCATGAATCTGAAACTAATGAAGCTTCAGACTGGCCAGCATATTAAAACGAAAATCATAAAATCATTCTTCTTATCCCCCCACCATCCTGCCTTCAGTTGATTAGTCTCTCTGTGCGTCAGGTATATGTGTATTATATCACGAAGAAGGTCTTAAGAGATTGGTGATATGGATATTGTTGTTATTTTCTTGGAACTCAACTAATTCCTGGATTTTACTGTAGTGTGTAGAGGTGGTTGAGATTAGTGTGTGGCTGTGACCTTCTGAGCAACACACAGGGGATAACTGACTCCCTCTCTTAACTCCTTCAGCCTTTACGTGTTGTTGAGGCCATGTTGGCAGCCTCGGTGTTTTTGTTGTTCTTTCCTTCCGACTTAATAACATCCCCAAAGACGATGAGCTGCTTAAAGTATCGTGTTATAAATACTGTGTTGATAGTCATTATAACAATAGAAAAATATACTTAGTGGCTTATCTACAGGTAAAAAGGAGAGAGATATAGAATCCAGGTATACAAGCAGTGTGTGTGGGTAAGCTTGGCGGCGGCGTCCTCAGTGCGTGACTTGAGCCTCACTTTTTTTTTCGTGCTGGTCAAGCCCCGACCGAAGGTTTCAAACTCAAAACCTTTCGAGGGCCAACTATTATTTTAGTTACCCTCTTCAGGGCCAACACAAGTGCTATATCACATATTTGCAGGATTGAAGTTTACAGCTTCACACATTGCCTTACCTGGCTTACCAGGAATACCTCATTTGGATTTGTAAAGTTCATTTTACTAAATAAACATGATTATACATATTTCTTTCATAATTTCACGGGATGATAAATTTTACCGTCATCCCGCGGGCCACACCTGACCATCCCAAGGCCCACAGTTGACCTGCGGGCCATGAGTTTGACACCCCTGCTCTAGTATGTCCATTATGTCCGCTATGTCCACTAGCTACAGTACCTCACACGAACATGTAAGGGCAATATAGCCGGAAATAAATCTTTGACCTTGACCATCGAGTTCTGTTTTTAGCTGAGAAAAAACTTCCTTCGTGGACAACATGGATACACACACACACACACACACACACACACACACACACACACACACACACACACACACACACACACACACACACACACACACACCTCTGCCGTTCTCATTACTCAAACACGATAACACGTCTCGATATTCGAAGCTAAAGTTACGATAACAGTTAATACACTACAGCTGTGGAGAAACAATTTTCTTACTAGTTTTTGTATTCGCTCTACTGTATGTAAGAAATATATTCCTTTCTTCCTTTCCGTATGATAAAGGTGACTAGACTCTATCCTTTATTAATATATTCCTGATTATTATGATCATTGTCATTATTATTATTAATGATATTATGAGTAGTAAAGATGTTATTATTAGTAGTATTTCTATTATTTCCTGTTACTTTTGTTTTTTATTATTAAGTAGTTTTTTCCTTTGCTGCTAAAGTAATTAACTACATAAATTGTTGTTATTATTTGATGCAGCCCGCCACATCCAGTTGACTAGGAATCAGGTAAAACTTGATTGCTTTAGTTTTCTCATCAGTGAATTTTATCATTCTCTACCTCAGTTGGATTAGTTTAATTTTCCTAGCTTCGGGTTATTAACGTGATCTACCTGCGGGTTACACTACGAGCTAGGCGGGGTGGGTGAGCACAGGTGTGGTGTGGGTGCGTCTCACCTGTCTCTCCATGGAGTGATGTGTCTTGCAAGGCAGGAAGACAGATGCGCCCAGCTGTGCCGTTATGTTGGTCACGCTGTTATTTTTCGCGGTGGCGGAGGCTGTGGCCGTCAAGCTCACTTCATCCCCTTCGGCGTCGACGTCTGGGTCGTCGGCGGCTGCGGCTGCGGCAGCGGCAGCGGCAGCGGAGGCAGTGACGACGGAAAGATCGTCTCCTGTCGCTCGGGACGGAGAGGCCGTCACCCAACGTGGCTCGCGGGCCCCGTCGCCTGACCCTGTGGGAAAGACAAACACTCTGGTTATGTACCTGTGAACTAAATTGCCATGGTAAGAGAGTCATGTGCCTTTGTATACACCAAAACTCTTTTCAAACTACTACATATCTCTTTGAAACTCACAATGAAGCAAAATGATTCATGTCGTCCACTCTGCTCGTTGCCTCACAACTACTATCCTTAATGGTAAGAATACATTATAATTAATATAGTCTATCCGTATAAATTAGCATTATCGAAGATCAGAATTATGTCAATGCCATTCACAAGGAATTGAACTTACCTTTCATTATCATACGTAAGAACCATGTGGAAACTTCTTTGTTGACATCATTACCATACACCAATATTAACAATGCAAGAATATATCACCATCATATCACCATCACGTGTCACTGTCATGCAACAACTCTACTCCACTTGTTTAACATTATCATAGGTCATGTTTATGTCACTAGTATTATCTTACACCAAGCTCTAGTATCACAGCCACTACTCCGGGTCAACACCACTATCAGCACCCATCTCCGCTAACTTAATTGCCATCACGCACGAAGAACACAACGTCATATCCACACTATGCACTATTTAACGAGTAAACACTATACTCTGTTATGCTAATCAGTACAACTGCTATAAGTGGCTACCGTACACCACAGCTCTACACCATCACCTTATACTATACAGGCAACATACAGTAATACCTTCGCTGTACGTGAGTCGGATACACCATAATACACTAATATATTCACATTAAACCTTATCTAATGCTACCTACTTTATACGTGACTCTCATTTATCACTACGACACACAAACACCTTTGCCTGATACCTAAGTTAACAGTGATAACTCTGTGTGTGTTCTACGCGACTCTCATACACCAAAACGTTGCACTAATATTACACAGAGCCACCTAACCTTACCTAACCTAACCTAACCTAACCTAACCTAACCTAACCTAACCTAACTTAACCTAACCTAACCTAACCCCAAGTCAAATATAGAACGCAGACGCCAGAAACCATAACATCAAGATCTGTCGAGGTTTAGAGGGTGACTCCTTTATATATTAACGACTGGGCTCCCTCCTCTGGAATATCGCCCTCAGCCACTCTTAATAGGGGCCTCTGGTTTCCCTTTGTTCCTGTCCTATGGTAGGTCAATCCCCTTCCTTTCCTCTAATAATGAGAATTACTCTACCACTGACCACACACTTGACCCTAACCTTCTCTAACACTTTTCCCTCTCTCTTTCACTATCCCCTGACCTCGCTCGTCCCCTCTCTCCCCCTCCTCCCCGCTCCCGAGCCCCAATTATCAACACACATTCACACGCACTTCCTCGTTCAGTTTGACATTCTTTCACCTTCAAAACTATTACTGTGAAAGTCTTATATACGCTCTTTTCTCCCCCGTGTCGATGTGTATCCTCCTCTCGTTTCCTTCTTCATTATCCTGTACTCCTCCCTCCCTCCCTTCCTCATTTAGAAAGAGGTGAGTCATCCATCTCCCAGGAGTGAGTCAATATGGAATTTTTTTATGAGTCATACGTAATAATTCCCCATTACCTTACCCTTCTTCCCTCTCTTCCTTTTCTTTATCCCATTATCTTCCTTTCCTCTCCTTTCTTGTACCAGCTTCTTCTCCCCATTCTTCTTCCCCCTCCTCATTACACTCAACTACATCTCATTCTCTTCCTCAATCCTCGCCACATCCTTCTCATCCCTCTTACTCCTCTTCCTTCCGCTCCTCATCACAAACAAACTCTTGTCCTTCAACTCCTCCAGGTGCACTCCCCCCACCGCTATCATCACATTAAGCCAACAGCAAAAAAAAAGTAAAATATTTTACGTATCACCCTTCCCAAAGTCAACATTCCACAGGTTCCCCAAGGCTCTATCCTGCGGGGACACATACTGTACACACACACACACACACACACACACACACACACACACACACACACACACACACACACATATACACACACTAATTCCAGAATCAGAGTGCGTGCATACAATCAGGAAAGCACAAAATTATTAGTGCTTGTAGACAGCCTCGCCCCACACCCTGTGATAAAGCAACAAACACTGTTATTAACAATTGAGAGTACTAAGCCGATTAAGCGTACGTGGGTAGCTTTCGTATACCTCCGACAATATTATGAGAACTAGTCCAAGCGCACACCATGTTGCATGATGCTGCTAATGGCTGCTGTCAAGGTGAGTTTAGAAGATTATTTCCAAACCTTGACCACGACGGCGACTGACAACAGGGAAATGATATATATTTACATACCTGTCCCAGCACGGTACACCCAGCAGTTAAGTACATCCAGCATAGACACTCACTAGCATTTACAAGTACTATTAACACACACAGTAGTACCATTAACACACCCACTAGCACCAATAACAAACCCAGTAAAGAGAAGAGATTCACTAGCACCACTAAGAGACCCACTGAGAGAGTCCATCAACAACACCACGAACACAACATTAGCACCATCACCACCATCATCACCACCATTACTCACACCACCACCTCCACCATCACCACCACCACCACCATCACCACCACCACCACACTACCTGCAACACAAGCTTTAGGTCATCCCAAGAACACAATTCTCTTGTAACTTGGGAACTTCACTTACACTAACGAAACACCACAGATAAAATACCTCCCTTGGGTGTTGCTCCAAAGGAGAGAGAGAAGGAGGTGCAACAGTAAGGAGAGAGAATAAAGGAGAAAGAGGAGGCAGAGGAGTGAGTAATTGGAGAGAGAAAAGTGAGGAGGAGGAGAAGGAGTGATATTTAGAGATAGGAGGAGGGGAAAGACGAGTGGTTAATAATAGTCAAAGGAGGAGAAGGAGGAAGACAAGGAAACAAAGGGGTGATTAAAGAAAAGAGGAGGGGGAAGAAGATGTGTACTTTAAGAAAGAGAAAGGAGGTGCGGCAAAAAAATAATGAAAACAATAGAGAGAAAGAAGAGAAGGAAAAGCAGGAAACAGAGACGTTTTTGGAATCGGTGGAGAATAGACATTGAGAAGAAAGAGTGTTAAGTACTATATAAGGAAGAGAGAGAGAGAGGAGGACGTGGGAGTCAGATTGTGGTGAGGGAGAGAGGTGCTGGGATGATGGGTAAAGGCTGCTTCTAACCCAAGTGCAATAAGCGATGAGGGCATCATTACTGGGCCAAGGCACGTAGCTGAGGCGGTTCAGGGTTACGGCGAAAGGGGAGGAAATTACCCCCACATGACCTTATATTACTTGCTACGCTATTGTACCAAGGGGCGCTAAGGTATTCATAGGCAGGCGAGGTGAGCACAAGGGGGAGGGTGATGAAGGAAAGAGAAAGGGTTTTAAGATTCAGGTTAGTGTCTCTTTCTCTGACGATGATAAGAGGGAAGAAGGGAGGGTTGTCTTGTGTTCTTAGCAGCAGCAGCAGCAGCCTCCAGGGCACCTCCCAGGGGCCGCGGCGCCCCTAGGGGCCCGCCCAGAGGCGGCTATGCCCCCAAAGACCCTCCCAAGGGCAGTGGCGACCCCAGGGGCCCTCCCAGCGACGGCGACGCCGCCAGGGGTTCTCCCACGACCGGCAGAGCCCCCAGGGGCATTTCGAGGAGCGGCGGCTCTCCCAGAGGCCCTCCCAAGGGCAGCGGCTCCCCCAGGGGGCATCCCAGTGGCGACGGCACCCCCGGGGGCCTACTAGGAGCAGCAACGCCCCCAGGGGCTCTCCCAGCGGCGGCGGAGCCCCCAGGGGACCTGCCAGAGGATTTGGCACGCCCCCAAGGGCCCTCCCAGGGGCGGCGACGTCGCCAGGGGTTCTCCCATGGGTGGCGGCGCTCCCAGGGGCCCTCCCAGGGTCCATCCCAAGGGCGGCGACCGCCCCCAAGGGCCCTCCCTAGAGATTCATATTATTATCCACGGTACTGTACCCCATTCAGCAGTAGGCGCCTGTGAACCCAGAGGTGTGTGTGTGTGTGCGTGCTCTCTCTCCACGCAATTTCAATAGGATATAAATACGTGCCTCTCCTTCCCCCGCAGCCTAATACAAGATATTGCGACATAACATTGCACTCTGATGTTGAGTACTGTGCGTGTGTGTGTATGTTTGTGTGTGTGTGTGTGTGTGTGTGTGTGTGTGTGTTTGTGTGTAGTGGCGTCCTAAAGCTCTGTATCGATAAAACCAGACTAACATAATAAAATACAAATTATATTCTCTCATAAGGATCTATTAATTACATGAGGGTAGATAGAGAAGGAAGAGCCTGACCGTGACTAAACCAAACTAATGTACCAATCTTGTCGACGGAGTAGCACGGGAAGTTGAAACGAGAAAGCCATTTCCTTGGTCGGAAGAATATACTTTTTCTCAGCAACTCTGTACATGATTCCTCAAAAAAAAACGGGGTGGGGTGGAGTGGGGTGGAGTGGAGTGGGGTGGGGTGGGGTGGGGTGGGGTGGAAAGGAGAGGGTGTGGTGGGGTGGTGTAGGGTGGGGTGCAGTGGGGTGGGGGAAGACACATTCACACACTCTGTCTCTTTCGTTTTCTTTCTCGTTCTCACGTTCGATGTCATTTTTTTTCTCATTTTCTCTCTGATTTTTTCCCTACTCTCTTTCAGGCTATCGCTAATTCTAATTCACTTATTTACTGTCTGTCTGTCTGTCTGTCTATCTGTCTATATGTCTGTCTGTCTGTCTGTAAGTGTTAGTCTTCTTACACCTTGTTCTTTACGGCCAAACATCTGGGCTAAATGGTCGTTATGGTGAGATAAGTGGCTCCAATTTATTTAAAGTGGTTCAGCCTCTTTCTCTCTGCCCCGCTTCCTACGTCCAGTTTTAACCCTTACATATCTGGGTTTACGTTCATTGTGTGGGTGGGTGTGTGTGTGTGTGTGTGTGTGTGTGTGTGTGTGTGTGGTTGGTAGCGCTTAGGGTTTGATTTTGTAGAGCTCATTGGTGGCTAGCATGTTTGGTGTGTTTGAGTGTGGTTAGTATGTGTGTGTTTTTTTGCGTGTGGATCGAAGTAGCGTGTACGTTGATATATACGAGTAACTTTTTTTTGTTATGTGTGATAGGTAGTGAATAAGTAAAGTAAACGTACGTGTGTGTGTGTGTGTGTGTGTGTGTGTGTGTGTGTGTGTGTGTGTGTGTGTGTATAATAGAGTATAGTGTGCAGTATTAAGTATGTGAGAATATGGCGTAGGGTGGTAAGTATGTTAAAGTATGGTATTGCAGTGATAAGTATGTTAGTGTTAAGAATGTATGTATATTGATAAGTACACGTATAAGTATTAAGTGTATATGTAACAACTTGGAGAACACTGTATGTTTCAGCTTAGTATGTATGTATGAATGTTTATAATTTCCAACAGTAAATATTGACTAAAAAGCTAACAAACATTACCTTGAACGCCAGTGCACTATGTCTTAATTAGCTTTTCTTTTACCTTTACTCCGCACAGCTACAGCTAAACTAGCTTTTTGCTGCGTAAAGCTCGAAATACTTAACGTGAAAGTTTATGATGGAGGTGAAAATATTGTTCTTTGTTCAAATTTATTTCCGGAGAGACAAAATATTTTTCCTTGTGCGTGTTGGTAGGGAAGAAAAAAATTTATATCAAGCTTTGGGGGAAATTAAACTGGAAAGTAAATTTGTAAGATTCATTTGACAGCGAGAGGAATACAGTAATTGAAGATGATGATAATGAAGATGAAGAAGACAAAAGAAGAAGCGCAAGGAAAGGATGGAAGAAGAGAAGAAAGACAGGAGAAGAAAATGAGCAAGAAGACGATGTAGCAGTAGTAGTAGCAGTAGTAGTAGTAGTAGTAGTAGTAGTAGTAGTAGTAGTAGTATAGGAACTGTAATTACATATTCTGGAGAAATTTAAACACAGGAGGGAGAAAGAACAGGAAACTAGCCTTGTAAACAACCAGAACAACACAAACTCTCTGACAAACAAAACAGATTTAACCAAGCAAGAGTATGAAAAACAATTACTGACACAGGTACAAGACCAAAACTTAATAACACCAGGATAACACGAGTATAACAATAACACCTTAGAAAGAAAATCATGATAACAACAAATTAAACATAACAGGATAACCCATAGTAATAACAGTTGGATAATAACACTATTGCCGTAACCACAACTTTAATAACATTAGTCCAGTAACAATAGGATAATAATAACACCAGTCTTATAACACAAGAGTAATGTAATGTTAATAAAACCCAAGATAACACCATGATGATAACACCAGGATAATGAAATCTAACACCTGGATGATAACACAAGGAGGAGATAGGTAGACGACGCAGCTCGGGCGCTATGTCTGCGTGTTTGTCATGACACACGCTAGTCTACGCTATAATAACACAGTGTAAAAGTTATATAACATTCCCTCACGAGTTATTATATATCATGATCACCAGTATCAAATTAAGCTATAATTACTATAACAAACTGGTAATACCTTTGTAAAGATGATCTAAGATAACCTAGAATTATAACATAGGATAACCAATGCAACAAGATAGCATAAACAGTGTTCAAACGTTGCCAAACTAGTATTTATACGTAAGACTACAGCCATTAGGAGAAATAAGAACATAATCCTGATGAAAGGTCACCTCGACGTAAAGGATTGTACCATTAATCTTTCGCTTCCTGTAATATGTCCTCCAGCAGGCGTAACACCACCTGGAAATAACCACAAGCTAAAACTTCTAGAAACTATATAATAATCAAAGAAATACAAATAATAACCACAAAAATAATAGTTTAATGATAATAATGATAATAATATTCATGTGTAATAATAATAATAATAATAATAATAATAATAATAATAATAATAATAATAATAATAATAATAATAATAATAATAATAATAAGCGCAGTAAGAGTTCTACCTCAGATTACAGATGAAATTCGCGTCAGAATATTTCATGTGTTGGCTTTTCTGCTGCGTGTAGTGTCTGCCATAGATGGAGTAGAACAAAATAAAATCCGTCTGTATTGGTAAATGATGCGAGAGGAGATGAAAGGGTGTTTACTGACTGTATAGGTTTGGTATTTTTAAAAACTCAAACAAACATACGACACGAAATGACCACAACAGAGATTAAACATTAAGATAAAAAAATCAAAACAGAATATGTAAACAATGATAATTTTCAACAGACAGAAGAGAGACAGACAGCAAGAAGCATTTAGACGGTATAAAAGGTTTCAAGATTTTCAAGAATTTAGGAAGCACTTTTTCATTCTTTTTTCCACCGAGGTGAAATTAGAGGCTTTACTTTCAAGATGCCTGAGGAAGTTCTTAAGAGGTAAGGCAATTTGGTGCGGTTTCTGAGGCAGGATGTATAAAGGGGGGAGGGTGGGTAGGAAGGATGGACATGATAGACGTGGTTGGTTCTGCTTATTGGATTGGAGTTCAGTTTCCAGGGAAGAGAGATTACGCTACGTTACAACAAGACAATGACTAATATAGCACACCGTAATATATTAGTTTAGATTATAATGATATAAATGTGTGAAATATAAGTTGCAATATATGAAGAACATGGAGATTATTACCTACAGTTTAGCTTGCAATGATATATAAAAATGAATAAGTAATAGTCATTAACAAGAACATCAACAGAAGTTCAAACGTAATAACTACACGATATACAATAACACAGAGAACAAGAGAGCATCAAGAGTTTGAATAACAATGTAAGATATGATGTAAAATAACAGAATAACATCAGTAGGAGTTGAACTTTCAATAACATGTGGGACTGAAGTAGCCTAAAAAAAAATAGAATATGGAAACTAGGAACAGGAATTCAGGCTGCAATAACAAGTAGGAGGAAGACGCAATATGCAATAAAGGAGTGACAGAGAGGATTTAAAATAGCGACATTTTATATACGATGCTGATGTGAAGTAAATATTACGTATCTATATTCATGAGTTATATTTATTCCTTTTCCATTCTAGTGCGGGAGGGATCAAGTGGGAAAGGCGACACACACACACACACACACACACACACACACACACACACACACACACACACACACACACACACACACACACACAGGTGCCGAAAATGAATCTTTGGGAGTCAAAATAATTTAAATGTTTCATAATAATTCACAGTAGTAAATGGACGAAGCCGGGTGATGAACGAAGGAGTAAGGGCGGATTTAAGGAGAGAGAGAGAGAGAGAGAGAGAGAGAGAGAGAGAGAGAGAGAGAGAGAGAGAGAGACATTCATATATGATAACGAAAACTATACGAGAAGATAATAAACAAAATAAAACATAATAAACACGAAATAAAGGGAACCACTGTGGAACAAATAGTGTGTGTGTGTGTGTGTGTGTGTGTGTGTGTGTGTGTGTGTGTGTGTGTGTGTGTGTGTGTGGTGGCTACGCTTTCTCACACCACTGGGGTATATTGATTGGTGACAGGAGACTATCAACCACCAACTCGTCATCTGATGGTGGTGGTGATGGTGATGGTGTAGGTGGTGGTGGTGGTGGGGTGACGATGGTGATGATAATACACCCTAACCCAACTACTACCCACCCACCCCTACCTAAACTACCTACTCACTCCCACCCCCCATCTAAAAAAAAAATAGAGACATTCCTTACAACACGCGATCAAATAATGGCAACCTGAAGGGGACTGACTGGGAAAGGAAGGGTTCGATTTCACGTACCAAAAGTTAGAGCATATCAACGAGCCACACACCAGTAGGCTATTGGTCTTCGATAACATGGGAATAATGTATTTAACTCTGACTGAAGCTCAAACTCTCCAGAAATAGGAATAATGTTAATCGAAGCTGAAGAAGAATAAAAAAAAAAATAAGTGAAAAGCAGAAACACCTGAGGAACTTTTGGATTCACCTGTAATTATCATTTTCTTTTTACCTTGCTTGACATCACACATGCAATCTACCAATAATAACAGGTTGAAGAATCACCAGTACCTTATGGTGATTGGTGTTGGGTTATTTTGTTTTTCTGCGGCATAAAAATGGGGAGAACTAGTTGGTTATTTTCAGGTCACATTCAGACGAAAAGAACAAGGAAAAGGTTTAAGCCGTGATGAATCAGGCTTTTGTGGAGGTTCAAGTCAGTTGTTGCTTTTGTTAGTAAGATTTTGTATTTGTTGCTGGTGGTGATGGTGATTGATGTTGGTGATGGTGGTGGTGATGATGATGTAACTAATGTTGGTGAGGTGATTCATTTTGGCGATGGTGGTGGTACTAGTAGTGATGTGATTGATGTATGTAGTGGTCACAACGACGTTATTGATGTAGTCGGTTTTGGTAATACTGGAGGTTATGTGATTGACGCCGGTGGTTCTGGTAACGGAGTTATTAATGCTTAAAATAATGGAGGTGGCATGACTGATGTGGGCAGTGGCGCTGGAAGTAGTGTTATTGATGTTATTGATGTTATGATGGTGGTGGTGGTGGGGGTATAATTTTATATCATATTGACGCTCCCGGTGTTGGTAGTAGCGTGATTAATTAGGGCGGATTACTTCTAGTGGTGTTATTGATGTGTCGGTGACCTGGACGTGATGTTATTGATGTGTCGGTGACCTGCATGTGATGTTATTGATGTGTCGATGGCCTGGACGTGAAGATTTTGATGTTGATGGACTGGATGTGATGTTATTGATGACGGTAACCTGGACGTGATGTTATTGATGTGTCTGTGACCTGGACGTGATGTTATTGATGTCGGTAACCTGGACGTGATGTTATTGATGTGTCAGTGGCCTGGACGTGATGTTATTGATGTGTATGTGACCTGGACGTGATGTTATTGATGTCGGTAACCTGGACGTGATGTTATTGATGTGTCTGTGACCTGGACGTGATGTTATTGATGTGTATGTGACCTGGACGTGATGTTATTGATGTCGGTAACCTGGACGTGATGTTATTGATGTGTCAGTGGCCTGGAGGTGATGTTATTGATGTTGATGGTGTTTTATATGGTGTAGTGAAGGAGGTAGTACCCGCCTCTACTTGTTTTGACGATGGTGGGTGTCGCTGGCAGATATATGATTGATGATGGTGGTGTTAGCCGATGGTGGGGTGGTTGGTATTGGTGGTAGTGGTGGTAGCGATGGTTGTAGTGATGGTAGTTGTAGCGATGATGGTGAAGTGTTTGCATTGGGAAGGTCGTGGCTGGGAGGGTGAAGGAGAGAGATAGTCTGGAGGATAGGGATAGTGGAGGACGTAAATGTAAGAAGAGGATAGTGATGATGAAGTAGTGTGGATAGAGACTAAAGAGTTGATAACGTGGGATAGGATGGGGGGGAGGAGGAGATGGACAGGGAATTATTTGTCTATCCTACTTCCCCTTCTTTATACTTAAGAACATGAGGGGATTATCACTTACCCTCTCTTACTCCTACTTCTCACCCCCCCTCCCCCCCTTATTGTGCCATTCTCACGTGTGCACCTTGAGGATGAGGTGGGGAAGTGGGGGGGGGGGGTATCGCTAAGATTGCTCCCCCTCCCTCTCCATCCCATCTTACCCCTCCCTAAACACGGTTGGAGGTGAGGATGACTGTCGTTAATAGGGTTCCTCCAACTCTCTCTTATACTTCCACAAGAACGGAAATAGCGGGTCCTTGACGTGTGTGTGCGTGTGGCTTTCCTCAGATACATGGTCAGCCCAAGGAAGCGATATAGGTCATGATGGAGTTCCTGAGAGTGGTATATTGTGGTGCTTGAGATGACCCCTATGTCTCTCCAATTCCCCGCCGCCTCCTTAACCTTTAGTGTATATTTCAACATACCTCTGAATGAGTATATTGTCCTTGAAATGTTAATCTCTCAGTTTTACCCTCCCTCCCTCCCTCTCCCTCCTTCCCTTCCTCCCTCTCTCCCTCCCTCCTTCCCGTCCCGTCCCGTCCCTACCTCCCTCCCTACTCACCCTTCCCTCCCGAATCCCACTAGACATACCCGTAGCCTTGATGAGTGTCCCGCACCCTACCCTACACTCCCCCTCCATGAACGTCAAGATAAAGACCTCCTCCAGGATATAGTGTCTTGTCCTTGAAGGGCCTCTACTAACCACTCTACCCCTCACACCCTTCCTCATCTCCTACCTCCCCAGTTACCCCTTAAGAGAACACGATGGTAGAAGGAAGTGGGTAGGAAAGGGGGTGGAGGAGGAGTTATAGGAGGTGATGTGTAGAGGGATGGGATGATGGAGGGGGTGGCCTGAGGGAGAGTGAAGGTAGTGGTGACAGGTGTGAGGGTGAGGAATGACGGGATAAGAGACAGGAGGAGGGGATAGGGAGGTAACTGGAAGAATGCCAAGGACACGTAATAACAACAACGATGTAGATTCGTCCTTCTATCAGGCTGTGTGTCGTGACATTCTCGGACCGTGACGCTAGTGGGTGACATTCTGGCATTAAAACCCTGCTAAACTATTGTGCTTGGTGCTAAAACTGCGTTGTTCTTTGATGTTAAAATTATAATGTGCTGAAATTACACACAGAGTAGTACTAAAACAACACGGATATTGGTGCAAATAACACATTACATTTATACAATAAATTTATGTTAGTTAAAATTGAATAGTAGGATGGTTGTATGTATCTGTGACTTCTTAGTAATTGGAAGAAAGAATTTGCTGGATGGGGTTAGGTTAGGTTAGGTTAAGTTAGATCTCTGTGGACATTCACTTGATACATACTTAAGATGTCACTGAGGGTACAGTGAACGGAGCATTTTAACTATTTACTGTAACCTAAAATACACAAGAAGGATGGAAGACTTTGATATAACCAACTGTATATAAACTGAGTGAAAGGATGTGTAACCTAACTAAATATTACACTGAATAACAAGTCCAAACATAATCAATAATAAACACCGATAAGCAGAGAGACACGCCATCACGAGTTAGCTGAAGCTGTACCCAGACACGCCACCACCACGAGTTAGCTGAAGCTGTACCCAGACACGCCACCACCACGAGTTAGCTGAAGCTGTACCCAGAGACAAAGCCACAACGAGTAAGCTGAAGCTGTACCCTAATGCACTGTAATACAGATTGAACTACGATGTCCTATATTACAGAATCTTAATATGTGTGTTTCTCGATTATACTATGAGATATTTTTTATTTTAGTTTCCGAGTCAAAATTATAATATATTCCTTAGTTAAATTTTTTTATGAGTTAATAATCCCATACCATAAGAGAGGCTAGAAGTATCTATTTTACGAGCTCTTCAAATTTAACTCTGGATCAAAAATCAACCATTTCTAGTAGTAATAAAATTTCGTATTTCGGAGTTGGAATAATATTTGACCAACATTTAAATTGACTCTGTAGTTGTGTGGGATGAATGACAAAGTACAGAATGAACTGATGAATTACACAACCTATTCATGAGTCTTTGTGTCTCTCTCTGTGTCTCTCTCTGTGTCTCTCTCTGTGTCTCTCTCTCCATTAACTATAGTGGGATACAAAAAAAAACAGCTCTCTCGGCCCCCTACGCTTGGCAGGTCATCACGTTAACAATGCCCAGCCTAGACACTTCATCTTGACCAATCTACGAACACCAAAGAAACACACAATGTGCCAGCGGGAATTACTTGTTGGTCCCTCCTCTCTCGCCTGACCTTGAGCCACCCTTCTCAACCACCTGTCACCCAACTAGCTCTGCCACCTGATAGAGCTAGTGTTACCTGTCACTAGTAGCGCCACTGCCTTTTAGAGCTAGTGTTACCTGTCACTACTAGCGCTGCCACTACCTGCTAGAGCTAGTGTTACCTGTCACTACTCGCGCTGCCACTACCGGCTGGAGCTAGTGTTACCTGTCACTACTAGCGCTGCCACTACCTGCTGGAGCTAGTGTTACCTGTCATGTTCAGAGTAATACGAGTAAATACCTTATAACTACTACCCCGACTACCACCATTAACTCATTAACACTAATAGTAAAAATCACCATCCATCACTCCTAATCACCATCACTACTACCACCACTAGTTCCAGCACCAACACCACCCTCATTACTATCACTATTCCTACTATCACCTTCACCAATTCCATTATCACTGTCACCATCATCATCATCATCATCATCATCATCATCATCATCATCATCATCATCATTATTATCGTCATCTTCATCATCATCATCATCATCATCATCACAACATCTATCAACTACAACCACTACCATGACCACCACTACCACCACTACCACCTCAATTTTCTTCCCTCTCCCTCCCCTCCCTCACCCACAGTACCCCCCTCTCCCTCACCCCCAGTAACCTCCCCTCTCCCTCACCCACAGTAACCTCCCTCTCTCACCCCCCCAGTAACCTCCCTCCCTCACCCCAGTAACCTCCCTCTCACCTCCAGTAACCTCCCTCTACCTCACCCCCAGTAACCTCCCCTCTCCTCACCCCCAGTAACCTCCCTCTCCTCACCCCCAGTAACCTCCCCTCTCCTCCCCTCTCCCTCACCCCCAGTAACCTCCCCTCTCCTCACCCCAGTAACCTCCTCTCCCTCACCCCAGTAACCTCCCTCTCCCTCACCCCCAGTAACCTCCCTCACCCCAGTAACCTCCTCTCCTCACCCCCAGTAACCTCCCTCTCCTCACCCCCCAGTAACCTCCCCTCCCTCACCCACAGTACCCCCCTCTCCCTCACCCCCAGTAACCTCCCCTCTCCCTCACCCAACCCCTTTGTTGACTGATCAAGCGAACGAGTTCCTCCTCTCCGCCATCCGTCCTTCCCCTCTACTACCTCCGCCCCCCCCTTTCTTCCTTCCTTCCTTCCTTCCTTCCTTCCTTTCCTCCTTTTCTTTCTCACGTCAGTCAGTCAGTCACTAACTCAACCACTCACTTAGTCGGTCAATAAGTCAGTCAGTCAGTCAAGATTTGCTTTCATAGAGCTGACTCACTCAGTTAAACACATAATCCTTCAGTCTAGTTAACTCAGTCACACAGCCTCCATGAACATGTATTGTCAGAATCGCAGTTTTTTTCCCTTGTGTAATTAGCTCTGAGTCAGACAAACCATCACGTTTGGCTGACCAGAGTAGCACTCACTCACGCGTGTGTTGTGAACCGCAGCACGAAAACAATGGGAGTTATTGACAGTTAAACATGAATACAGTGTATATCTTCAGTGTATAATTGAGTTAGATTATCAATTATTTCTTGTGTAATTTAAATACATAATTTCCTTCACTCTTATAGAATTAATAAACTTGACACAGACTTATTGTTATATAGTAGAACATAGAAATAACTAACTTCGTCTTGTTATATAGTTATGGAGAGAAATAAACACCTGGTCTTCTATATCTGACTCAAGAAACTCAACAATCCTTCCGTGTAAATAACCTCAGCATCACAAACTCCTCACCTCGTATAGTTTTTCCGCCAAACAAACCTGGAATATATCGTGTTTGTTTAGCCTCTTCCCCCACCTCGCCTAAAAATCAAACTCCCCAGTGTCCAACTAGACTCAGAGGGTCAAACCTTTCCATTAACTAACCTCAGAGTCCACCAAGAGTCTGTTTGTTTACGTAACGTGAGTCTCAAATTGACTCCCAGAACACACAGAATCAACAATAACTCAGGCGAGGAACTGTGAGACTCAGCACCCCTCAGGTCGTCTACAACATTTAACATAACAAAGTCGCATCTGCAAAATAATTGCACATGATTTCCGGCAAGCAAAAACTTAGCAATTTAATCGAGTTACATGATGCAAGGTATACAAAATATGAACACTTGCAGGTTTTAAGTGCATAAAACAGGCATTAATGATTACTTAAGTTACTTCTTTTACTTGCAATTACTCTGGATGAAACATCAGGTCAATTGTACACGACACCTTAATCTAGCAATTGTTTATCCACTCATCACTATAGAAGCAACGACAGGAGGGCCTCTCTGCTCATACCTCCTGCTGGGGTACCTGTAGGTGGTGTGGGGGATATATATCTATCCTGCCTCGTCTTACTCGTACTTGAGAAGAGCTGTCACATTTGGCTACTGCTATAAGTTAACTCGTATAGACGCTTTTTAAATAACAAGAGCTGTACTGCATTTACGACACAATCACCTCCTGTAGAGCAAAAGCTACGGCACAACAGCAGGTATAAAATAACCCAACATGAGCTGTATTAGTAACTACGATACAGTAGAAACTTCGATACAGGTACAATACACAGAGAGTTACAGTATAGTTAAATAATAATCTTAATTCCTGTACCAAACAGTAATGGCTCCTATTCTATACTGTTTGTTGCTGGCCACACGGAGAGTACTGGCCAGTACAGCCACGGGAGGATATAAACATCTCACAAACACACACACGCACACATTCTCGCTGAGCAATTTTCCTTACTTTTCCTTTTAAAATAATTATGTTTCCCACATTTCCTTTTCTAACTCTCCTTATAAATTACATCTCACTTTTCCGGCTTCATTACAAGTATTACACTCAGTTTCTTATACAACTAAACAGTCTCATTTTAAAAACCAGTTCCTCAAGTATTTTCTAGAATCCACTTGTATTCTCTTTAACCTCGGCAGCAAGCTTTATGAATACAAATTTTGACTGACTGCTGGACTGACTGAAACAATTATTTAACCAGCCCGCACAAACCCAATTTATAACCAATTAAAAAGCTAATATTTTCTTGTTTATGTATTTCGTATTGTCTTGCTGTAGTCTCCACCGTAAGCGACTTCCAAGAATCTCTGGCATGAGGTATATATTTCTTCTATATTCAGTGCTGAGAAAATGTGTCTCAGAATTAGCCTCAATCCTTCGCAAACATTCTAAACTTTCCGTCTTCAGCCTCTACTTTACCCAACTCTCGGGAACTTGCTAACACGCAGCTCCTCCCTGAAAGAGGTGATCCTTCTTCCTCGCTAAAGTTGTGGTCTGCCGCCTCCACCTCCGTCATCACCCAAGCTAGCGAAATGTGTACCTTAATCTCACAAGTATATTTACATACTTTAATACTTCAGTGTAGAAACAACTATTGTGGACAGTATCATCAACACAGTATAAGGGTACAGTATAGCTTGATGCACGGTACAGCTACAGACGCAGTACAACATCCTGCACTATATAATATCCTTTACTTCACACTAGAATCTGCCAAACCTGTTCTGGTAATATTGTTGGAAGAAACTCATGAAACCTGACTGGCAGATTGAAGCAGCTCCATCAGGCGTGTCGCTTTTATCTCCGAAAATCAGAATTTCCTGAATAATTGGAATTTCTCATCGACCTAATGCATCGAGCTCCCAGCTGCATGACCGTGACTTAAGACGAGAGTTTGATAGCGCTTGATAGTTTAACACTTGAGGATGATAGCTTAATCCTTGGAGGACGACGAGTTGGCCGTAGGAGGACGATGAGTTAACCCTAGGAGGACGATGAGTGACTAGCATGATGGTTTAACCTATCCACACCACACCCTCCTCTAACTATCCACACCCTGTAACTCCTTACTATCAACACCCACTCCTCCCGATTACTCCTCTACTCACACTCCTCCCCCTCCCCACTTCCCCTTCCCCTCCCCCTTCCCTCCTCCCCCCTTCCCTACATCTACTCTTTCTACTTTTCTAATCTCGACCAAACTACCCGACGTGGAATTGATAGCGCTGGTCGACTCTCTAGAGATACCTCAGAGGGTTTCTATTGGTCAGTCTAGTTCCTCTAGCCTAGACGGCAGCCAATCGGAAAGCAAGGAAGTATAAGCTTAATATTGTCACCAGTTCCTTGGAGAAATCATGCATGAAGATATACGTACATACAAACACTGAGAGACGTACAGGATACAGTATTATGTGCACAGACGAAAGTTGAACCCACACACACACACACACACACACACACACACACACACACACACACACACACACACACACACACACACCAATACGTAACATGATACGAAGTCTTTAGTTAAGAGGTGAAAGAAGATTATTAGGAGTTGAAGGAAAAGTGGTGAAACTGAAATACAGTAGGAGTAGAAAGAATCTGGGCTCAACCAGATCGCTTCATCTTTCTTATTGGTATGAACCATAGGAACACACTTTACATACATACATACATACATACATACATACATACATCTACACACAAAGTCTCAAGCATGTACACATAAACACAGAATTAACACACAAACACACACATGTATTTAAAACATGTATACATAACACGACATTAAACCTTCTTTATTGGCCTTTGTTGCCAATTGTTTGTTGAGTTGTTAATTGTTAAAGCTGAAAGGATATACATGTTGCAGTCTTGTTTGTGGTGCCACTGGGTAAACGAGTTATGGTGGTGGTGGTGGTGGTGGTGGTGGTGGTGGTGGTGGTGGTGGGGGTGGTGGAAGTTGGTAGCTGGTGGTGGTTGTTGTGGTGGGTGGGTGGGGTGGTGGTAGCTGGTGGTGGTTGTTGTGGTGGTGGTGTGGGGTGGTGGTGGTGGTAGCTGGTGGTGGCTAAGTGATGGTGGGTGGTGGTGGTGGGTGGTGGTGGTGGGTGGGTGGTGGGTGGTGGAGGTGGTGGTGGGTGGTTGTTGTGGGTGGGTGGGGTGGTGGGTGGTGGTGGTGGGTGGTGGTGGTTGTGGTGGGGGTGGTGGTGGTGGTGGTGGTGATGGTAGTTGTTGGTGGTGGTGATAGTTGTTGGTGGTAGAGGTGGTGGTGATGGTAGTGTTGTTATTGTTAGTGTTGGTGATGATCTTGGTTATAGTGTTGGTTGCTGTGGTGACGGAATTGGTTATTGTGGTAGTAATGGTGGCAGATACAACAGCTGCCAGGGCAACACACACAGTGGCTATTTTGATCAATACTTAAACTTCCTCCCAGAACTTAAGGTCACTTGACCCCTCCCCTCACCCCCCTTCTCTCTCTCTCTCTCTCTCTCGACTGGATCTCCACCAGGTTAGGATGAGCAGGTGGGTCTCTCCTCCGTCCCTCCGTCCCTCCCTATCCTGTTCTTCCTTTCTTTCTCATTGCCTTCATTCCTCCTTTCACCCTTTCTTTAATTCCGTCCTTCCATCGTTTCGCCATTTCAATCTCGTTTTGTTTTTCCTTCTTTCCTCCCTCCTTTCTTTCTCTCTGTTCCTCCATCGCTCCTCCCTTTTCTTTCTTTTCCTTTCTTTTTTTTCTTCCCTCCTCCCATTTCCATTATTTTTCTCTCCCATCTCTCCCTTCTTCTTCTCCACCATCCTCCTCCTCCCTCCCTTCCCTCCCTCCCCTCTCTACCTGGTCACCACATGGTGGTCAGTTTCTCCTTGGTCGCCATTGGTGATAAATATATCATATATCACGAGAGGTCACCACATGGGGTGGTGCTCCTTGGTCGCCATTGTTGGTGATAAATATATCCATATCACGAGCAATGGAGAGAGAGAGAGAGAGAAGAGAGAGGGGGGACTCGTTTGATATAAAATTGCAGGAGGAGAATAAATTCTTCATAAGTATTTTCTTATATAGGAGTTAAGCTAAATCAGGAAAATATACCTTCACTACAAACTTTCACTAAATGCTTTCACTACTAAATTTTGGCTACCACTCACATCAGGAACTATTCACTGCCAACCCTTTGATTCCTTATTTATCTCGTTGGCTGAAAGTCTTCCTCCGGTGGCGTTTGCAATCTCTCTGATGTATATATTTCAAGTGAAGGGCGAAATCTGTGAATTAAATTATTATTATTATTATTATTGTTATTGTTACTATTTTAGGAGAATTATATGACATGTAAATAAACATTAGACTGGAGTCAATAAGTTATTTAAGGAGACTTGCAGAACTCGGGGGCAGAAAAGTTCCCTTGATTCTCTGTAATGGATGACATAGACATAACACATTAGTCAATTTCGATCTATTACTATAATCACTCGCCCTAACAAGAGTATAGGAAACACTACAGGAGGTGATGAAAGAACAAAGTTTGTGACTATAAGCAGTAGCGTGGTACTTACATAAAGGTCCACGAGACTTATACACGGGAAAAAATATAACTTTGTGAGGATCTGAAATGTTTAAGTTAAGCATCTGAATGTCGGGTTGATTATAAGAGTCAGTTTCTAGTTAACAAATCCGGTTATTTCTTTTGATTAGTTTTGTAAATGTTGTAGTAGAATACTGTCTGGGTTTAACACCGTGTATAAAAATGAAATAAATGAGAAAAATAGGGAAATGAAGTACCTGGTGTGTAGCGGAAGAGGAGAAGGAGGAAAAAGAAGAGGAGTACCCTGGGGGAAGGTTTTACGAGTGAGGAGAGCAGTGACTTCTTGCCTCGTGTTCAGATGACGATCACGGTGATTTAGCTGCTGGGGAAGTGGACGACAGGGAGACAAAGAAGTCAGGCTTATCTAAGGCAAAAGAACGCTCGAGGAGGTCCTGGCACGAGAAAAGTCGAGGACAGGGAAGAAGTGAGACTCATCAGCAGCAGAAAAATCTGAGGGGATTCGAGACACCAAATGTCCTGAAACTTTGGGAGATCTCGACTTGGAATAATGCAGAAAGTGAAGTGTTGGAGACTTAATGAATGTAATAGCAACAGAAGATAAGTTTATAAAACACAAGAGAAAAATGACAACAAAAAGTAGCGAAAATTTGAAAGTTTTCATGACACCGAGGAAGAAAATTTTGGAGTCACAGTCTCCGCTTCGCTTTGAAGTTAATTGAACATAAGATAGTGAGAGACTGGAGGAAGGAGCTAATGAGGTCGGGCTCTTGCAGCCAGAATACGAAGACATCATTAAAACTCAAAAGGAGAAAAAGTTGAGGGCGCCGGTAGATGAAATAAAGAAAGCAGTAGAAAGAAAAGTAGATAGTAGATACTTATTGGTCAGGTATAAATTAGAAGGCGGAAATAATGTTGAAGATATGGAAAAAGGTCATTGATCTTTTCCAGCAGAGTCTCCTCGAGATGTGGAATGTAAAGTCAAGACCGTCGGGCAAAGTATTAAAAGATTTAGTGAGGCAGAGTGTACCCTGCAGGCATTTGGCTCGAGGGAAGTGAAGGAGGTCATCGATGAGGAGGGGATCCATGTAAGGATGAACAGGCTGAAGGCAAGTTAACTACGCGGTCCATTTTCAGAGGTCGTGGTCATCATTTGCCCTCGGGGAAATCTTCCTTCCTATCTTCCCTCGCTCTCTTTTTCTATCTCCTTTTATTCTTCTTATTTTTATTCACTTACTTTTATCTCTCTCTCTCTCTCTCTCTCTCTCTCTCTCTCTCTCTTTCTCTCTCTCTCTAAATACATGTATTAGCATGATGCCAGGAAGACAAGTGAGAGATAATCTTTCCATTAACTGTTTGATCAGATATTTAGTTCATTTTCCTCCTGATTGGTTCGGGTAAGTTAGGCGTGAAATGTGTCCGTAACGAGAGCGATACCTCGGGCGAATAGACCTGTCAGAAACTAGGAAATCAATACCTAGCAGCCATCCACCTCTCTATTTATGAGTGAGTGCCCTCCTACCACACCAGGGACAGGACAACAGCTGACGCAGGAGGATACCAGCAGGCAGAAGATGACATCAGCCCATGGCGGAGAATATCAGCCTAACTAACGCCACTAACTACCTGATGATGATGACAACAAGTAATACACGAGGACGCCAACGAACACAACAGTACATAAATCAAAAGTTCTATTAATTAACGGACGAGGAAAACAGCTGAGAGACTTGAGTTGTTGACAAAGACCGATAGAGTTGTACTAATGGAACACGAGAATGTAAAAATTGCAATCCTGGGGACTAGTCCTGAGGGAGAGTTGTTTCTTGGGAACTACTGAGGAAGGGGAAGAGATCCTCCTGTTACCTGAGGGACAGGACGGTATGACTGAGCCGCAAGAGAGGAGGCTGGTAGGGTGTATTCTTTCTGAGAAAAAGTTAGTGACTTACGTCTTTGATTTAAAAGAGAGAGTAAGTTTAGCATTCCGGGGCTGTAGAAGAGTAGAGTGGAATAGTGAAGTGAGGTGCGCTGGGGTACGGTGGGGTGAGGTAAGGTGGGGGTATTTCTTTCATTAGGGGGGGGGGACGCGGGGAGGAGGGAGGAGTAAAGAGCCATAGGGCAATTACTTCTCTCGGGAGATTGACTGGTTAAGGTAAGGGAGAAGTCGGGAGATTATTGTCAGAGGCGGTGGTCGAGGAACCAGTAGAGGCCAGGGTCAGGGAGGACTACACCGTGTTGTTACCGGAAGATGGAGTCAGTTATGAGAAGAACTAAGGTAAGAGACGATGATTGTAGAAAATATAAAGTGTTTTTGTTATGTAAGACGTCTACCATCATCACCACAACCACCATCCACACCTTCCTTCACCCTCTAACATCTGTCACCACCACCACCACCATCCACACCTTCCTTCACCCTCTAACATCTGTCACCACCACCACCACTAGCCACACCTTCCCTCACCCTTGCTTTTCACCTCCATTGTTCCTCATTCCATCTTCCTCTTCCCTACTCCCCAAAACAACCAACCTTTCCCCTTATATGCGTGTTAGGCCTCCAAACTGTGATGTTCTGCGCAGTTCACAGCGAAGGAGATATTAAACTGGAAGGTGCTAGAGCCTCCTAGTCCAAGTTATTAGATTTTGGCTGAGGTTAAATCGTAAATACTCTGCAGGAGGTTCTTCGTCAGTGTCGAGACCATGGGAAGAGTTTATTCCTATGGGTGTAATATACTCAACTTTTGTGCGTCTTAAGCTAAAGTTTCCACAACAGATGAAGTAAAAATAGGTTATGAAAACAATGATAAAGCGGTGTAAAGTGAAACTGATAATAATTTACTGGAATAAGTTTAAAAATAACAATCAGAATCAACAGACGAGATGCGGGTAAGATGCATGGAGAAGAGAAAAAGATGAAGTCATAAAATGGGAGAAAAAAGGAAAAAACTGTGTTGATGGAGACTCTAAGAGACAGGGAGAGTTGAGCCAAGGATCAGGAGGAAGAGGTGCCGTCCATCTGAGAAGTCAAGGTCGACAGGGACGGCACGAGAGACAGGAGCCGAACCATCAATAAAGAATAATGTCATTAAATGAGATTATTGAATTCTTATAGTGCTTTTAACTGAAGGCCGCACGTCAAAGGGTTTTATTGTTATCGGTCTGTCCAACGGCTTCCACCCAAGAGAAGAATCATAAAGGATTTTTTGTTTAGTAAAGCGGCCATTCAGTATTTCTGATAATTTTTATCATCGTGACGTTTACGACTATTCCACCCCGGGAGCCAAGAACACTATTGCCACTTTTATTGATGCAACAACCTTGATGTTATCTAGGTGTAATCATCCTTTCATTTTCACAATAATAATCACCTACAAAATTACGTATTGTTGATTTCTATGACATTTTTCTTTTGTTTTTACAATTAGTAAAGACGTTACTGTATTTCCCTAAATTAAATTGGTTAAACATGTCCTGAATCTCACTGCATGTAAATGACGCCCAACAGGAAGCGTTCCATCCCACTTTAGTTGGGTTAAGGATAAATCTTTAGTAAAGATTTAATAGTGAGGGGAAATTCATTTAGCTTCAGGCCATGGTGCTAAGGTGGGCTCCTGATGTTGTTGGCAGGGGAGCCGTGGTGTCGTTAGGAGCCTTGTAAATGGTAGTACATAATGGTGAGTCAGTCTCCTTTTGGCAGACAGAGGTGTTTGAGTCAGTCTCTTATCGGCAGACAGAGGTGTTTGAGTCAGTCTCCTATAAGGCAAAACAAGGTGTATGGATCTGAGTATAACAGTTCTACATTATGTGAAGAACTTGGTGATTGATGTTATCTATTGTAGGAAGAACTAACCATTAAGAGTCCTCTAACTTTGGAAGTACCTGCTGTTAGGGTTTCTATCACAAATCGACGTCGTGATGTTAGGGTGTTCTTTAATTTGGAGAGAACCTGCTGTAAGGTATTGTCTTAGACGTGAGGAAACTGATATTATTGGTTCTCTAGCGTATAAGGAACTGGTGTTGGAGGAGAGTCTCATGGAGGCGTTAGGTGTGGTAAAGGCTCAGCAACGCCACGCGACTATGAATATTTGAATCGTGGGCTCCCGGTGATGACTGGCCGAGCGAGAAACATAGAGGGGAAAAAATAGACTTACATACACACACACACACACACACACACACACACACACACACACACACACACACACACTGAATCCTTATCATCCACCCTCTTTTTTTTCTCTTGTAAATAACATCATTCATATATCGCCTGATGATGTTGGTTATATTAATAGAAACAGAGAAACACACACGTCATAAAGACTGCTCGTAGGATTAATCTTTATTGTTAACAGCACGACTACTATACATGTCAGGTTCTATTAACAAGCGATCTATCACTTCAATGACGTTGGAAGATAGATGCGAGATAATCACGCTACCTTCCATCAACCGACCTGACTTACCTATTAATTAACAAAAGGTGTAGCTGATTCAGTTTGAAGATGGATCATGTTACTGTTCACTACTTCACCCCTACGAGTCATTTAGTGTTGCATTTGTTAGTTCTCTTATAGCAGCCAATATCTTTCGCCCACTCTGTCTGTCTGTCTGTCTCTCTGTCTCTCCCGTAACTCATATCACTTCCTTAACTTCATATACTCATTTACTGAGTAACTCCAGTCCGCTAACTGAGTAAACGGCCTATTAGTTACACCACAATCAATAGCAATGTTCCTTAGATAACCATCACTCTTATCATTAGAGCTCACACACACCACACACACACACACACACACACACACACACACACACACACACACACACACACACACACACACGCTGCCATAATTCACCTCACATTGCCCTCCTGGGGGACTTTGCCGATTGACTGTCTTCCAATATTCTGACGTTATCTCCTCAATCACGCCGAGTATACAAGTTTCTTCAGTTTGTTTGTTATTCTCTGTTTTCCTCCTATCTACTCTCTCTGTCATTTAGTCTTACATTGATCTTTAATGTTTTTGCTATTTGCTTTCTATTCGTCAGACACAAACATTCTGGCTTTCCTTTATATTCAAATGAGATATTTTTCATGGGCTTTTATTTTGTTTATGATACTCTCTCTCTCGCTCTCTCTCTCTCTCTCTCTCTCTCTCTCTCTCTCTCTCTCTCTCTCTCTCTCTCTCTCTCTCTCTCTCTCTCTCTCTCTCTCTCTCTCTCTCTCTCTCTCTCTCTCTCTCTCTCTCTCTCTCTCTCTCTCTCTCTCTCTCTCTGAATATTCCATCAACACGTTTGTAACTATTGTGTCGACTTGGCTATGAACCTTATCATAATTTACAACACAATGAACCTATAAAATAAATAAATAAATATATCTCTGTCTGTGTCTGAAGTCAACGAAAACACACACACCAAAAAAACTACTTCATAATTTCAAACACAATTTCTTCAAGGTTTCCGCCACTTCGTTTATGCTAAGGATTATTTTGTGGCTGCCAATTTAACTTTTCCGCCTTCCCTTATCGCGAAGCTTAAGCGTGTTGGCTATTCAAGAAGGATTACACAGGTGGCGGGCCTTGTGGAGGATGCAATAATTCGTAATTATAATCAGGGTTTAGATGAACCAGTTTTTCTCCCCTTACTTCATATTTCTACGATATTATTTTGGGTTTAATGTTTTGTCGATAATATTTTGATTGATTGATTTTAGTTCCCGGGGCACCTGAGAGCAAGGCTGTTATTGTCCCCACTTTGCTTAGTTCAGTTAGTTAGTCAGGACAGGTTATCTCTGTATAATGAAAGTTTTACTTACGAGGACAGACCTATTTAAGTTCCACGTACTCACGAGGACAGACCTATTTAAGTTCCACGTACTCACGAGGACGGACCTATTTAAGTTCCACGTACTCACGAGGACGGACCTACTTTACCTGCCTATTTACATCCATGACGTGTTCGAGGACATGAGAACCTATGACTTTCATCCCCTAGAACACGCAACACAGTTCTTCTAAAACAACATGCATTATCCTAACACACGCACCAAGGCTCGGGAAGACGATCTCTCTGTGTGTGTGCGTGTGTGCGTGTGTGTGTGTGTGTGTGTGTGTTTTGTGGTGAGAGATGGTACAGAGGAACGCTCTTGGTCCTGCTTGGTGTGAGATGTGTGTTGGTGGCTGTAACCTTTACTGTTCTTCATTAAATATCTACACTTGTTAATGCTGCATCCATTATCGATTGTAATTATTATATCGTTATTATCGCAGTCATGTTTTTACTATCATCATCATCATCATCATCATCATCATCATCACCATCATCATCATCATCATCATCATCATCATCATCATCATCATCATCATCATCATCATCATCATCACCATCATCATCATCATCACCATCATCATCATCATCACCATCATCATCATCATCACCATCATCATCATCATCACCATCATCATCGTCATCATCATCATGTTGAGGATGACTTAGGAATGTTAATCTCACCTCTTAATACAACTCCCACATGTAAACTATGAGAATTAAAATAAACACACACACACACACACACACACACACACACACACACACACACACACACACACACACACACACACACACACACACACACACACACACACACACACACACACACACACACACTCAGGCCTTACCCATGACAAAACACTTCTTCACTTCTTAGGCAAATTATTAACGCCTAAAGGTAACATAACAAGGACAAGAGCCTACACCTACGCCTCCTTCGCGTGACTCTCCCGCTGGTAAACAGAAGCCATCAATAAAACACAAAGCCACAAGAGCTAATACTAACACCGAGAGGTTATACAGTACTGCTGGGGGTCTTGTGATATACTGGTGAATACTTCGCGCAAAAAATATACTCTGTTACTATACTCCATTTTGTGTTTTGTGTTCATGTTTTCCCCCTCCCTCCCTCCCTCTCTCTCTCTCTCTCTTGATAAAACAGAGGTGTAGAAAGGTGTGTGTGTGTGAGAGAGAGAGAGAGAGAGAGTACTTATATCCAGGGTACTATTACCTTTCTCGTTTGTAATCGTTCGTTTTTTGTTTGTAATCGTTTGTTTACTTTATACCCAGGAGCCGTAATGTTCATGTGTTTACTGAGTGTTTCTGTGTGCATGAGTTTGTGTGTGTGTGGTAGAATATTTTGGTGCTCACGGTGAAATTTTCTTTATTATCTCTCTCTCTCTCTCTCTCTCTCTCTCTCTCTCTCTCTCTCTCTCTCTCTCTCTCTCTCTCTCTCTCTCTCTCTCTCCGTCCGTCTGTCTACGTATCCGTATGTTATTATTCCTGTTTATTGTAGTTATAGACCAGCGTGTGATTTATTATGACCGGTGTGTTGGTGTAATGGTAATGCTGCTCCCTAACTAAAGGTGAGGTGTTTGTGCTGTTGGTGGCTATTGCACCTGTTCTTATTATCACACCCTCATCATCACTAACTTCATCACCAACACGCCGCCATCACCATTATCACAGCCACACACCATCACCATCATCCTCACTACACATTAATATTATCATACACCATCATCACATACACCACCATCAAGCACCACGACCACACACACTACAGTGCATCACACACTACACACCATTACAACACATTACCACTACAACAGATTACCACCACTCACCACACAGCATCATCACACACCACCATCACACACCACTATCACACACTACCACCATCACCACACACCAACACCACACACCACCACCACACATCACCGCCAGAAATCACCACTAAAAACCTTACATCATCGTAAGGCAAAAGTCTGCGTCCCAGAATTCCCGATCGATCGCATACATTCCGTAGTTTTTGTGTGCAAATTTCGTGCCGTAAATTTGCGATGGCCCGGTGCGATCGACAGTAGATTGAGGGCGGGCAAAATATTTACCTCACCCGAAGCTGAGAGAGTCTCTATATTGTGAGGTAAATAGGCAGGCTGGCATATACGACGAAGCTCTCGGCTATATACTTAGAATTTTAGGGTCTAGCCAATATATATCGTCATTTGGGATCATTAAAATGTCGATTACTTAAAGGTACCCGCGGCCTTAGACTCACAGTAAGGCTGACGGTATTTTCCTTAAATCCGAGAGTATCCCGATAAATATTACCTTCTCTTAACTTTAAACTCATCGGTTCGTAAACGTATTCAGGGACTAGACCATCTTTTGAAGCCTGGAGTCGTAACCTGGAGAAGTTTAGGGTGTGGATGACCATATTGGCTTATTAAGATTTCAGTCACCCCAATACGGTTAGCTGGGGCCGTATATCAGAGACTCGAGATACTTTCTTCTTTTTTTTTACTTTAGGGACAAGAAACTGTATCCGGTTGCAGTAGCTTTCGTGCAATTTTGTAACAATTTTTGGCTGCCATATTTATGTCGTGAATTAAGTGAGCTAATTTGATATCCCACATCTCTGGTTACTGATAAAAGGAACAATTCTTTGAGAACCCAAACTCAAGTCGCAGCTTAAGTGAGGCAATTAGATGTATTCTCGTAGATGAAGCAAATAGAAAAATCCTTATTTTACGAGTCTCTAACTTCATCTTTGCGTTGCAGTTTAAGCGATCCAGAAATATAAAGATATTGGAAAAATTGATGAACGGAGAACCTTTGAGATCCCATCTTTATGTCGTAGTTCAAGAAATCCACCATAAACGGGTTTTCTCACATTTCCAATTATCTTGAAAACGCTGAATACACGACCCTTTGACGCTTTGAGAATCTGGAACCAGTCTTGTGCAGAATTAAGGGCCAGGCACAGAGTTGATTTGTCTATATATTGATGCTACGCGACGCTCTGAAGGTCTGGGTACCGCGAGATCATGAAGCTCCAGACTTGAGTGAAGACTAATAAGATTCGACGTTAAAGGTTCGCCAATATCATGAATGAGGTTGTTTATCATCGCCAGTAGCAGCACTCGACGATTCAAGTCATCAATAGCACTAGAAGGTTTAAGTTATCAGCAGTCCTCGACGACACGACTCTCCTCACCACCAACCATAAACAGATGTCGGCTTTATACATCAAAAGTAATCGAAAAGATGACTAGATATCCTATTAATTCATACATAGAAATATCCATCCATGCATACATCAATCCATACATACATGCATACATACGCTAATGAATAAACACACAAATATATACAGACGTAAATTACCTTAAAAAACAAATCGACTCCCGGGAGACCATCATTCCCTCTCGGTGTTCGCTAATAATCAACTTCCTTCTCTGGCTTCAGGTAAACACTCTGGGACTGAGAGTTCGCCTTTGTTAGCTCTCCCTGGCCTAATTATGCTGATATGATTATAAAATTACCTCGTATCGTAATGACACTCTAAAATTCGTGTAATTATGCAGTTACCAAATTATATAGTTATACCTTTAATAATCTCTTTTAAATAGAGTTAAATAGGTTTCGGTCCGTTCAGTGTACACGATTACAAGCCCGTGGTAATATAGGGGAATGACTTATAAGTTATAGGTGTATAATTGCCTGAGAAGTAAGGCGACAGACAAACACGCTGGAGTTCTCTGGTATCGATTATATAATGAGTGGATAATAAACCATATACAGTATACTGATTAAGCCTTTCCGGGGGAAGGTGTCACACAGGAGAGACTGAGGACAAGTAATCCAGGGTCACTTTGCTTGAATTGAGGTTGATCTGTTGTTGTTATTTTCTAGACAACAAATACATAAGTGACTGTATTTACACGACTACCGGAGAAGCTGTGGCATCCAGGAGAAACACTCAAAGTAAGTCAATGATCTTTATACTCGAACTTGATATTGGTATTTCTAAGGGAGATATTCAATGAGATATGAACCTCCACCTGTAAAATAAGGAGGTACGTCACCCAGAAAAGTCCTATCGCTTTTCCTCCTGAACCATGATCCCTGAGATTGAAACTCGTGAATTTGAAGCATTTATGGATAGAATAATGTATCAGTCTACTGCTCCGGGTTCACGAGTCTGAATCTCTCGGTTCGTTGTTCAGAAGGAGAGGTGAAAGAACTTTTGTGGGTGAATGTACCTGGAAATATTGTGGTACCAGCATAAAACCAGGAGATACCGTATTAAACTCATGGTGAAAAAAAAGGGGGGGGGGTACTTCTTAAAACTTGTGTTAGCCAGGAGGAATCTCGCAGACTCTGAGGAGGCAGTCAAGTACGTAAGAGAGCGAGAGGTTCTTTGGGTTCGCTAACACCTGGCAGCGTCTCCGTCAGGCACAAAAGATTTTCTGCTGGTTCATGTGTGTGTGTGTGTGTGTGTAGGCCAGACACGCCTCAGGTAAAAGCTCACCTTTACCCGGCCTCATCATTCTTTGTATTCTCCTCACTTTTCCTTCCTCGTGAAACGCCCACAAATTGAAATCCTTCCGCGGACCTACGGACAACCACCAAGGCCCCCAGAGCCGTCCGGTCATGTTTTACTGCAGCCATTGTTTAAACGAAACAGCCGGCGAGAGTTTTATCCAGCTTCAATGAAAACCACCCACTGACTGTCTCTCAGGCCCGTCTAGGCGAGCCGTCCATTAAATGTCTACCCGTCTTGCTTTTGTCTAATGAAAACCTTAAACAACAGGAGACAAAATGTTAAGAAGGAGAATTTTTTGATGAAGGATGAATGAAATCTTAATTGCAGTGTTAAGGGGGAAAAATTCTCAGCGACGGTCAAAAAATGTTGAGATGATCTCCAGAGCAGATATTGGGAAGGTGAGGTGGCGGTGAGAGAGAGAGACTTCACAAATTAATTATCCATTACTGAATGAGTGCCACCAATAACGCATCAGAGGGAAGGTGAAAGGACAAATGAGGAAAAGAGGGAGATAGAATGAGGAATGGAAAGAGGAAGCGGGAAAAATAAAGAGATATGCAAACGTACAGATGGAGACTCAAACAGACAAGTATATGATCAGCTAAACGGACTCACAAAATAAGAACAAGAAATAAGACACACAAGGTATAACATTATTGCTCTGGAGACACTCATCCTCTCACCCCTTCCCCCTCATTGTCTGGGATCTCCGCTGTTCTTTGTGATAAAACAAACCCAACAAATAAGCGGAGACCAACGTAAAAAAAAGAAATAAGGATAAGACAAGAATAAAGAAGCCATACACAAGTTTTGTCTCTACCATTAATTAATGGGAGTGTTTTACCTGGGTCCTGTGAAGCCCACTTCAATACACGCAGGTAGGTTCCCAAATTAATTTAATTAAACACCAAGAGGAGGAGCAATTCTATTGCTCCAAGTTCTCGTCTTATTTTTCTCTTAAACTTGTGTTTAGTGCTGAGCAGAGGCCGCCCTGCCGCCCTGCCACCCCTTGTTTTCACTTTATATGACAATTTAGATGCGCGATCCTTCCTGGGGTGGCTGGGCGTTATGGTCGGGCGGTAAATATTCTTATTTTTACCATCTTACAGGATTTAGATGTGTGTTTATCTGTATTGTTCGACGTTATCCCGGACTATACGGTGTTAGAAGCAGAGGCTATAGTACAGAAAGGAAGGTTGGGTACAGTGTTAGCGTGACGAGTACTCCGGCTTTAAGGGTAACACTTCTGACTGTAGTTATTAGACTTTCTGTTAATACAATTGCAGTTTATGCGAACGAAATTGTAATATGCACCTATTATTGTTGATGATGATAATGTGTGACAAATAGAAACTTTATGTTACTAACGAGGGTTTCAACTCAGTGTCGCCAGGAGAGAGGAGCTGATGGTATAGTCGGGTTCTCACTCTGCGTTATATAATATCCATAATATTAAGAGCTAACACTTTCAATACGATGAGTTAACCCATTGAGTATTATGAAATGGTCTATTGATTAAGATATCTTAACCCCGACTAAATGATGACTTAATCCCTTAAGCAAGATAGATTAATCTATTGAGTACAATGACTTAATCCCTTAAGTACAATGCCTTAGTCCGTGTAATATTGACTCAATCCCTTGAGTACAATTTTCAAAATTCTTTGAGTATTATGACTTTATTCACCGAACATAATGCCTTAGTTTTTGGACTCTTGGAGTACTATAATTTAATCACTTTAATATAATGCTTTAACGCAACTAATGCGAGTACCTATTCCCTAAGTAAGATGGTAATGTACTCAGGGGGTTAAGCAATCGTCCTCAAGAGTCCATTGTTTGCCATTCACTCTAAGGATCCAATACTACACACAAAAATAATCAAACAACTTGTCGGGGAGAGCATCAAGCAATGGTCCAAGATTGAGCAATAGACGCTACTGTTGAACACTGAGTAATGATTGGCTCGCCCTGACGATATTAGATGCAGGAGGAGAAGAGGAGTCAAGAGAGAGAATGGGAATCAGGGGGAGATGGGAGTCAAGAATTTCAATGGGAATCACGGGGAAAAGAGGAGACTAAAAGGGGAAATGGGAATCAGAGGGAGAAGAGGAGTCAAGAAGGGGAATGGAAATCAGGGGGAGATGGGAGTCAAGAAGGGGAACGGGAATCAGGGGGAGGGGGGAATTGAAGTCAGGAGGAGGATAATTGTCAAGGGGGAGGGGGAATAATGGTAGTCAGGAGGGGGGATGGGAGTCAAGAGGGGAAGTGGTGTTTAAGTTGGACCTGCAGCTGTGCCTTGGGCGACCCCCCTCCTTCCCCGAGGCCTCCTGCGGGAGTCTCAGGTATTCATGTGACACGGAGAAGATGTCAGAGTTCACACCCTATTTCTCACCTCCTCCCCCTGTGAGTGGCACTCCCAGCTCTCAGTTCCTCCCCCTGTGAGAGTGGCACCCCCACCTCTCACCTCCCCCCTGTGAGAGTGGCATCCCCAGCTCTCACCTTCCCCTGAGTGGCAGTGCTTCCAGCTCACACCTTCCCTGTGAGTGGAGAGTGGCACCCCAGCTCACCTCCCCTGAGAGTGGCACCCCACCTCCCCAGCCTCCTTCCCCTGTGAGAGTGGCACCCCAGCTCACACTCCCCTGTGAGAGTGGCACCCCAGCTCAGAGAGTGGCACCCCAGCTCACCCCCCCCAGTGAGAGCGGCCAGCATCCCAACTATCAGGGGGCAATAGACCAAAGTGGTGCTCGGGCCAAAGCTCTCACAGTCCCTATGAATAAATAAAGCGCTGCCGCCACCACGAATACCACCGCAAGCACTGCCACAACCACACCCATTACCACACCTACCACACCCGTAACCACACCTACCACACCCGTAACCATAACTACCACACCCAACACAATAATTACCACACCCGACACCATAACTACCACAACTGTAACCATAGTCACTATACTCATCACCACAGCAATTAACACAGCCACCACAAACTCTGTACACTACCACACACGTCTTCACCACCACTGACAAGACTACTACCACCATCACCACAAGCACCAACACCACTATAACCATTACCACCATCATCACTACTACCACCACTACTATGACAAATCATTGTTATCACTATCCGTGCAACCAATACCACCACCACTATAACTATCTCTAATACTACCACCATTACCACCATTACCACCATCCTTCAACGTCTTTATCTCAAAGTGGCACATCTCCAGAGGGAATAATACTTCCTCCAAGAGTGTATGGGAGAGAGAGAGAGAGAGAGAGAGAGAGAGAGAGAGAGAGAGAGAGAGAGAGAGACACTAATACCCATATGAAGAAAATATAAATGAAAGAAAGAAAGAAAGACAATATTGTAGAAGAACGAATGACAATAAAATTAAATTACGACAGACAGACAGAGAGACAGACAAGCAGACATACAAAACATTACATACAAAACATTACATACATACATACATACATACATACATACATTACATACATACATACAAAACATTACATACATACATACATACATACATACATACATACATACATACATACATACCATGACAGATAGATAGACAGAGAGAAAGAGAGAGAGAAAGAGAATAGAGGAGGAAAAAGGCAAGCAATAACGACCTATTAGGGTGTGGCTGACTCGCCGCTCAGGGCTCCGGTCCACCCTGAATTGTTACCTGAAATTTCTAACCTGGTTTCCCTGGCCGCCTCCTCCTCTTACTGCTTCTGCTGCTGCCTCTCTTCCTCCTGCTGTTGCCTCTCCTCCCCTTGCTGTTGCCTCTCATCCTGCTGCTTCCTCTATTCTTACTGCTTACTCTCTTCCTCCTCCTCCTCCTCCTCCTCCTTCTGCTGCTGCCGTATTCCACCTGCTGTCGTTGCCTCTCCTCATCGTCCTCCTGCTTTTGCCTCTCTTCCTCCTCCTATACTGCCTCTCTTCCTCCTCCTCCTATGTTGCCTCTCCTCCTTCTATACTGTCTCTCCTGCCTTTCCTCCTCCTACTGCTGTTACCTTGCCTTCTGCTTCTTCTCCTTTAGCTCGTCTCTTACTGGTCTACCTCCCTCTACTTATCCTTCGCTTGTTTTTCGTCCGTTCCCTCTCTCTTGTTTATTATTCCGTGTCCTCCCTTTTACTTCCTGTTTGTTTCTCAGTTTTTTTTTGTTCCGTCTTCTCTGTTTTTTTTTCAACGTTGTATTATTTCTTATTCATTATCTATTATCACCGACGGTTTTCTTCCTCTCTCTCTCTCTCTCTCTCTGTTCTCTGTTGTTCTTCTACATCATCTTCCTGTTCTCCGCCATCACCTATCGCTGTTGTTTATTGTTATTATTTATGTCTTCCCTTTTTCCTCCTGTCTCTGTCGCTTTTATTCACTGTTTTCTTCGTTGCTTCCCGTCTCTAATGCTTTTTCTTCAACAATGTCTTCCCGCCTCCTCCTCTTACGCCGTCCCTCGCCTCTTACTACCTCTCTTAGGGTGTATCCAGTGAGGAGTTTTACCCATGGGAGTCACTTAGGGGTCAAAGCCATAAGGGCGAGAGTCTTAGTGTTCTCCTTGATGTGGCGTACCAATCTGAGCCTTACTGCAGGTTGCCTTACAAGAGAGTTAGGTTCTTCTCGCTCTCCCTAACTTTGACATTTGAGGTCGCTAGAGTTGTCGTACTGGAGAAAGATACAGACACGGATAACATATGTCTGTGTGATCAGGTCGTGTATGTATACCTGTGTATGTACAGTTGTCTCAGATAGTTCCTTTACCCACTGTGGTGACGTTTGCGTATATGTGGTAGGTATTGTACAGTCCCCTTCACTTGTGCGTTTACAGGGGTTCGTCATTATAAACATTCCAGAAATCATTACTTTGAAATATCTGTTTTAATATTGTTTTACTTTGATTCCATGATATGTTTAATATGGTGAGTTAACCTTCTGTTGAATGTAAACAAACACAGGGCTGCCACACTCCACAAAACCTGACGAGCCCCTGTAAACGCATTCGTGAAGAGGACTGTACATCATTGATTCCTTAATAATTTAACCAATTATTTGTGTAGTCCATTAACGACGACCCGAGTTAAATGTTTTAATCTACTAAAAAAATTAATTCACAGAAAAGATGCAACCCATTAAAAATTAATATAAATAAGGCATTACATTCTAATAATTAATCCAGCTTATGACATCATGCAATAACAATTAACCCTGGGAAAGGTGCAATCCATTAAATTCAACCAGTTACAGGTGTAATCCAGGTGAGTGATGTAATCCACTTACAATACCAAATATCACTAAGGAAGGGAGGAGGAGATATTAATGGAAGAGAAGGAAGGAAGGGGTATGAAGGGGTGGGAAGGGGGGATGTTAAACGAGGAAAGAGGGGGAAAGGGAAAGGAAGAGAGGAAAAGGGGGGAAGGAAAGAGGAAGAAAGGAAGGAATATTAAGAAGAGTAAACCACGCTCCTCTTGTGTCGCATCGTTACTAATTCAGAAGTCGATCTTACTAATTGACCGTCAGCGTTGTAAGGGTGAAAGATTGCATGTTATGATACAAAGGGAGTGACTAAAAGAGAGAGAACGGCAGAGTAAGGGAGAGGAAGAGAAAAGTGAAGGAATTAAGGAAGAAAGGAAAGATGGAAGGGAGATAGATTGAAGAAGAGGACGGATAGAGAGGAGGTAGATAGGGAGTAATGAAGTAAAGGATTGGAGGAAGGGAGATTGCCGTAGAGGAAGGAAGGAAGGGAAATAAAAGGAAGGTAAAGGAAGAATAAGGAGGGGGGATTAACGAGAGGCAAGAAGGAGATTTAGAAAGCTCATTGAGAGAGGTGGGAGGGATTAGCCGATATTAAGGGAGGAATTGGGATTAAGGGAGAAGAAGGGAAGACGGAATACTAAGGGAGGAATGGACAGAGAAGATTTTTAGGAAGGATATGAAGGAAGGGAGAAAAGAAAGATTAATGAGGGAGAAGGGAGAAAGAGAGATAAAGAAAGAGGAAGAAGGTAATGGGGAAGATTAACAGAGGACCAAAGGGAGAAAGGGAGGAGACGTTTAGGTTTGGAGAGATGGAGAAACAGGAGGAAATCAAGGAATGGGGATCAAGAAAGAAGGTGTAAAGGAAATAAGGAATAAGGTGAGGAAAGTATTGGGGGGAGTAGGTGTGTGTGTGTGTGTGTGTGTGTGTGTGTGTGTGTGTGTGTGTGTGTGTGTGTGTGTGTGTGTGTGTGTGTGTGTGTGTGTGTGTGTGTGTGTGTCATCCTGGTACACCGATTAGTGGTCAGGTTTTATTTACATATCATGTTGTCAATTTAGTTCGGTTCCTCTGACGGCATGGCTTGTTTTTTCTTTACTGCACAAAAGGGGAAAGAAAGAGAGATAGACAAAGAGAGAGAGAGAGAGAGAGAGAGAGAGAGAGAGAGAGAGAGAGAGAGAGAGAGAGAGAGAGAGAGAGAGAGAGAGAGAGAGAGAGAGAGAGAGAGAGAGAGAGGAGAGAGACAGAGACAGACAAAGACAGGGCAGAGACAGAGACAGAGACAGAGACAGAGACAGAGACAGAGACAGAGACAGAGAGAGACAGAGAGAGAGAGAGAGAGAGAGAGAGAGAGAGAGAGAGAGAGAGAGACAAAAACTTAAGACTTATTTATCTCCAAGTTAAGTCATCATCAGAGTGGGTGTGATCATTGTAATAGATGTATTCACCATGGCACACACACACACACACACACACACACACACACACACACACACACACACACACACAGCTGTCACCAAGGGAACACGTCACGTCTGTCTTAGTTAAGGTGAGAGCGCCAAGAGAGAGTGACATGATACACACACGCACACTGGACACCCTCACGTCACTGTCATGCAAGGCGGCTGTCATACGAGCCAACTGTCATATTGTCAGCCAGGCAAATTACCTGTATGCTGGCATGTGGGATGGCACTTTCCTCTCTCCCCTGGGAGGACATGGAACAGTGAGCGGTTAACGGGCAATATGCAATTCTCCCCACAAGTGTCATATCTTGCTATGTGGGTAATTACCTGTCGGCAGACCTTACCTGTCCACACCGGAAATGAAGTGTGGTAATTATGCTACGATATATTATTTCATTAGGTTAGGTTAGGTTAGGTTAATATATCTTGCATAAAATATCTGTTTCTTCTGACGATTTTAGTTAACAGAGAAATATGACAATAACCTCTCTGTCTATATAAGTCATTAAGACAGGTGAATTACGATAATTATATCACCTATGGATGTCATGCGTTATGGGGATAATTAAGAAATAGTGTTAATTAATTTCTATTTTTTCCGTAATTTCAAAGTACTTCGTATGTAGAGATGACTAAGTAATAAAACACACAATATAGAGTTGTATCCCGGTGTTTCTGGTCACCCTCTCCGGCATCTATATACTTCCAGCCACACGACTCAGTACACATCAATCTCTCTCGCCCTCTTAATTCTCCCATTTGTTGTATCTAAGCTCCCCTACCTCCCAGGCGACTCCTTCCAAATATATCCAACCATTCTCTCTCTCCCTAGCTCCCCCACCTTCTCTCTCTCTCTCTCTCTCTCTCTCTCTCTCTCTAGCTCACCCCCTTCTCTCTCTCCTCTCTCTCCCTACGTCACCCCCTCCCCCCTCTCTCTCTACCTCTCCTTCTCATCTCTTTCTTTCTCCTCCTCTAGTTCTCTCCCACTCTACATTTCCCCTGGGTTCTGCGTACTCGCCTTTTACCCGTTTGACTGATTGGGTCTATTTGCATGAGAGTTTATTGACTTATTTAGTACAGGAGGGGAGGGAGGCCAACCTTACCATGTTTTGGGGTCTGTCCACCAACTCACCACTCTGACCAGGACCTCACACTCTATATTCTTCATCTGGATGCCTTTATCCTTCATCCTGGCGTCTATACTTTGATAGTCATCCTCCATTTCTACCTTTTAACCTTGGTATATAATGTATTGTAGATTTAAGATATTTAATAAAAAAAAAGTGATCGGAGCTTAAGACTGTCATCTGATGGCCCTCAGTGCTCCCATGACTGTTGTTGTACTGTATCTTTCTTGTTCTTGTATTATTATTATTTACTCATCACTGTTGTGCCTCTGCTGCTTACCACTACAGCCTTATCGATGCAGCACTGCCAGCACTGCCGTACAAACATAACAACACCAGTACAGGTATACCAGCAATGTTGCACGGTCACAACTGCTACAGTACAGCTGCATCAACTCAGTGGGATTATTACTTCTGCAGCTGCAATCTCTTCTTGCCTCCCTCATCACCCTCACCACCACTTGAAGCTGCACCAACTCTCTTGTTCCACTAATATTGTGCCTCCACCATTAGCGACGGGGAGGACCTGCTGCTAATCCCCACAAACACACCTGCCGCTGATCCAACAGCCGAATGATCTGCCAATTAAGAGAAGGCAGGAATGTTTGAGGGTAATGTTTTAATGCCAAACAGCGGGTCCACTTGCAGGTAACCGGAGCAAACTAATCAGAGTTACGCATCGACGAATTCATGAAGAAAATATCTGTTTGGAAATAGAAAAATAAACACTGTGTGTATTGAGGTTAGCTTCTGGGTATATGAAACCCACCTTCTGCATGTTAGGATTCTGTTAATTATAAAAAAAAACTATATATGTATTTTTCTTCTTTGAATTTGAGGAACAAGATGGAGCTTCAATGTAAATTATGCTACGAGGAGGGAGGGAGGTATTGTCAGTATGGGGTTAGGTTAGGTTAGTAATGAAACTATTCTCTCTCTCTCTCTCTCTCTCTCTCTCACACACACACACACACACACACACACGCTAGACAAAAACAGAACATATAAATCACATGACACAGCCCGGACTCCTGACTTATAACAGGTAGATCTGCGAGATAATTTCCTGGTGTATATTTCTCTCAAAAGTCTACGAGTGAGACGTGGGAGTTGTCAGTCCGCGGATCTGTTATGCCAGGGGTCTGAGGATCTATGGCCCAGCTAGAACGCCTCCGTCAATAGTCGTAAATCGTGATGGCCGTAAGATAAGATTTACGTCTGGTCAGCCAACATCGATGATCGCGTTTGTTGACGGTGATGTACCGCCCCCATGATATTGACAGGTAATTACATACAAACACACAGCTATATCAATGTATATACACACACACACACGCACACACACACAGACACACATACACAGACCAGGATCAATGTACGCATATATATCCAATATCTATGCAAGTGTATGTAAATGAGTGTACCTGTATGCATGTATAAATGCATTTTTATCTCAATTATTTATATATATATATATATATATATTTTTATATATATAACAGGAATAAGTGCATTATATGGTAAAGTACAGTACATCCACATAACATATGTAACCTCGACAAGAGGGACCAGACCAGCGGGAACTACCTGTTACATAAAGAACTGGTTTATACGAACCTATTCGAATACTCATTCGTCTTATTATAAGTAAGGTAAAGTAAGGTAGGCCAGGCCTGGCGCCTCTGAGACCCACGCTGCCTTTAATAAGATGAATGGGTGTTCGGTTACGATCGATAGCCGTGTTCTTTAAGAAACTGGTAAGGGAGCTCCCCCGCCCGACACACTGTTGGCTGCCGTGCGAATACGACGTGTGAAGGTTTGAAATGTTACGTGGAAGTACCATGTAATGTTTTATATACACTATACCGTATATACTATATCAATACCGGTGTTGCCTTTTGCATATTTTCAGGTGTGGGCTGCTGCATTTCCAATAAAACGTAAATAATTATTACTATTTTAATGTGTTACTAAACATCTTATTTATTTAAATTAACTTTAATCTTCTACAAAATAAACATCGTCACTCCACACGCTCCACCAGGCCCTAACACAGGCCAAGTCTCACTGGACTAAATTTTTACCTCGAGATTAAAAAGAAAAAAAGATGTTTGGTAAACTTCTTATCTGCACCTGATTAACGTCAAGGAAGATGGAGTGTCCAAGGAGGACACTCAAGCTAAATTTCCGAATTTATCTTCAATTACTTGTAAATATTTTATAGTGTAGGAGAACGAGAGAATACCATAAAATATTTTCGTTTTAAATAATCCTGGAAATATATTATCCTCAAAATGATCGACATGCGATAATATTCAGTCATTATACTTGAATTTAGATAAGAATTATACCCTCATCTTTTTTCTTTCCTGGTAAATGGTTTCTATAATCATATTTCTCAAATCACGTTTATAATTATACGGAGTGAATTATGACTAAATTGGCGTTCTGGAGAAAACTTCAGAATTATAGCCGCCGAATTATCATGAAAATGCCGTTATGAAATTAACTAAAGAATCGGCCTCAGATTTATCGATTCGGATAATATCTCCTTGTGAGTATTTTTTATTAAATATCTTCACTTATTATCAAACTTTATAGCTGCAATATCATTCTCGAATTATCTTCACCATAGATAATTAATTACCCCAGGAGATGCTATTGGGGTCACTCCTCCTGCCGGGGTCACTCCTCCTGGGGTCACTCATCCTGGGGTCACTCATCCTGGGGTCACTCCTCTCAGTCTTGACCTTCGTGACTCATGGTAAACACAAGCCAATGACGTCATGTATCACAGCCTCGGCAGGAAATCACCTCAGGCGTCAGATAACATTAACAATCCTTTCTTGTTTATCATTTTTGTATTATTATTTTTGTTGTGTAATCTTAGCAACTATTATTTAGTGTTGGGGTAATGTTTATGGTGTGTGGGTGTAGTGATGAGTGTTTTAGTACTTTATGGTGTATTATGGTGTATGGGAGTAGTGCATACCGTTTAATACACTACAACTTGGAGATGCTGACTCGCCTTAAACCATATCAGACAACTCAGAGAATGGAACTTTACAGAAATAAATAAAATAATAAACTCGTTCCTATATTCCAAATAGTGTGCTTAAGATATATTAATAAGATAATGGTAATGTTCTAGTTGAGTTACATATTTATTCTTAAGTTACGAATTTCCGTTTTCTATGAATTAGTGTTTGATATCTTCAGTGAATTGGGTTTGGGATATTTTCTGAAAGTTATGTAATGGGTATGAGCGTTGGTGTGCTTCCTAACGTGTGGGTTACTTCTGATGACGAGGAGGTACTGCAGTGTGTGTTGACATGTGGACTTAGTAAGGTTTGTCATAGGCCATGGCAAAAATACAAGCTTAGAAGAATATTTTTTTTACGTAGTTTTCCTCTCTTATTTTCTCTCTTTTTGTTTCTCTCTACTATACCTCTCTCTCTATCTCTCCTTTACTCTCCTTCTCTCTCCATGTACGTAAAACATATCCCTTATTTCCTTAACACAAATCCCAAACTGAATATTGCCTTTGCATATTTTCTCGGCTTGGGGTGATCTCAGTATGTAACATAATGCCCACCCTGTTTCATGAGAGCTTCCTCGTCTAGCAGAGAGAGAGAGAGAGAGAGAGCCACAGGAGCCACACCCTCTTGCGCTAAATTATGGATCACACCATCAGCATCTTCTCAAACCATCATGGTGAAGACGAGGCATCATACTTCCCTTAGCAACATCCATACTGATAACTTAACTCCCACTCTCCCTCCTTCCCTACCAAGACACACACACACACACACACACACACACATACATACACTTTCACTCAATATTTTGTATCTATCCCTCTCTCTCTCTCTTCATCCCTTGTTCCATCTACCTCTTCCATTACTCAACCTCGTTTTTTGTTTGTGTTTCCATCAGTCATTCTCTCTCTTCTCCCCTTCTCTCTTGCTGGTCATAAAATGCCTCAAACGCTACATCTTTTAACTCAGAGACCAACACCTCTTTCCCCTTTCAAAGTGTCGCATCATTTCTTCAGATTTCCTTATTCCTGGTTCTTATATACTCTCGTGTTCTTCTTCTTTCAAACCATTTATGGATTCTCTCTTAAGATCCTATTTATTCTAGGACTTTTTATTCCCGTTTCCCATTTCCCTATTTCTTCCAGATGTGAATATTCCCTATTTTTGTTTTGTTTTGTCTATTGTTTTTTGTTTTTAGTTTTTGTCGTATATATTTTTTGAGGGTATAGTTAATCTCCTCTTTTATCTTCCCTTGATCCTACATAATCTAGCGCCACATGCTATCCATTTCAGCTTCTTTGGTCTCCATTAACTCTCACTCCGCGTTATCA
Organism: Homarus americanus; assembly: GCF_018991925.1. NCBI lineage: Eukaryota > Metazoa > Arthropoda > Malacostraca > Decapoda > Nephropidae > Homarus > Homarus americanus. The sequence goes on from NW_024736071.1 coordinate 16,406,933, forward strand.
ACTTAGGCTACACTGAGGAGGCCTAAGTGTTTCACCTTAATACGCATGAGAATTTGGATTTGTGTCTTCTGCATTTCTAAATAAGTAACTAAGGATCATTATACGAAGTGTAAATAAGATCAGTTAAATAAATAAGTTTGTTTTAAATAATTTTTGATTTGTAGATATATAATAATTCCGATGCAAGAGGTGTTTGATAATTCGGTATTTTCTGTTATTATTGTCAAGATTATGGCATCCAAGACTTTATCATAGAGAGAGAGAGAGAGAGAGAGAGAGAGAGAGAGAGAGAGAGAGAGAGAGAGAGAGAGAGAGAGAGAGAGAGAGAGAGAGAGAGAGAGAGAGAGAGAGAGAGAGAGAGAGAGAGAGAGAGAGAGAGAGAGAGAGAGAGAAACTATGACAGTGCCAGAGCCATAAATATCAGATGCTGTAGTGTATATTGACTAGATCTTGTTTCTGTTTTGATATATAAGTATTGACAAAGGTTTATAACTATCCTATATCTTTTTTTAAATTCCCTTCATATATATTTTCTTTGTTTTTGTTAATGATTTGTTATTTCTGGTCTCTGAATTAACCATACTCGTCTTATGGTCGACCTTGATGCTGTCTCTTGTACTCTCATCGTTACCAATAACCTTTCTCAGAACACCAACCATATCTGTACATACAAACATTTCCTCTTCTAAGAATAAGGACGAAAATATCACACAGTCAGACCGATTATAGTACCTCCCTCGCTTTACCAAGGACAATAAGGCTTTGCGCTACTCCGCTGAACACTTTAAGATATCCCATCTGGAGTTACTTTCCACATGAGCACTTTTTTTTTCACCCTCGATAAAATATTGCAGTGTAAAAACGTTCTAGTTCAGTCTTTACACGCGAGATAACACACACACACACACACACACACACACACACACACACACACACACACACACACACACACACACACACACACACACACACACACACACACACACACACACACACACACACACACACACACACACACACACACACACACACACACACACACACAACACACACACTACAGTTCCTTTCTAAACCCCTTGAAAACTGGAAAAAAAACCAGTAACACATCTTCATAATGAAAAATAAACCCTGCCGACACGGATGAAAATATCACTCTCTCACATTTTCTAGAACTATTTTAAAACTTTTATCATATGAAGAGACTGTTTACCTATTACCTGGATATATTATGGTATGCTAATGAGTCACAATTGAAAGGTGATTTTGAGGCAGTGTGGCGGCTTTGGAGGTTTGGTGATATAGATGATAGACATAGGTATAAGGTTACATGTGTGTGTGGTACCTTATATCCGTAGTATGAGGTGCAGTATAGGATAAAAGGCTACGTTTAGAGTTACTTAACGGTGTGAGGAAGGGATCAGGCTATAGTTCTTGACTACCAAACAAGATAGAGTTACCTACAAGTTAGGGTTTTCTTGAAAGGTGTAGGGCTACAAGTCGAGGTACAGAACAGGTGTTGGCTCTCGAAAGACTATTTTACAGGTGTGTTGAGGTCGAGGGTACAAGATTTGGCTATAAAACAAGGCTACATAAATAAGTGTCGGGCTACTCTAAGGGCTACTCTATGGACTACTATACGGACTACCGTGCGGGCTACTATAGGGGCTACTATGGGGCTACTATAGGGCTACTCTACTGGCTACTGTACGGGCTACTATACGTGGTACTGTACGGGCTACTGTTCGGGCTACTCACCAACGTTGGGGTCGGCGAGGGCAGGAGTGTGGGAGACCAGGGCTACTACGAGCAGCAGCACCAGCAACCTCGAGCCCATCACGGAAACCCTGAAACACGATACAGGTGAGTTAATTGGACAGGTAAGTGAGTGAGACAGGTGAGTGAATGAGACAGGTGAGTGAATGAGACAGGTGAGTGAATGAGACAGGTGAATGAGTGATACAGGTGAGTGGCGTAATAATAATAATAATAATAATAATAATAATAATAATAATAATAATAATAATAATAATAATAATAATAATAATAATAATAATAATAATAATAATAATAATAATAATAATAATAATAATAATTATATTGTGCATGAGCAAAGGTCAACAACAGGGGAGTAAGTGAAACGTGGTTGGTGATATCCGTAGACTTTCTCAACTGCCGCTTATAATAATAATAATAGTAATAATAATAATAATAATAATAATAATAATAATAATAATAATAATAATAATAATAATAATTATAATAATAATAATAATAATAATAATAATAATAATAATAATAATAATAATAATAATAATAATAATAATAATAATAATTATATTGTGCATGAGCAAAGGTCAACAACAGGGGAGTAAGTGAAACGTGGTTGGTGATATCCGTAGACTTTCTCAACTTCCGCTTATAATAATAATAATAATAATAATAATAATAATAATAATAATAATAATAATAATAATAATAATAAAACACCTGCAGGTACGCTGCATGACAGACTCTCTTTAACACGAAATAGTTGTACCGAGAGAAGAAAAAAAGAGATTCCATTAAGCAGTGTTTTTGTTTCTTACTGTGATGCACAACAAACCCCCTGGGACAAACAGCGGGATGACTGCTTTCAAGAGTTTCCATAACATCCGCGTATCGTTGACCAAGTGATAGCTTAAAAGGTAAACAAAGCCAATTAATGGAGATAAAACGGTAAAAAGAACTAGGTGATAAGACAAACAACGGTAAACAGAGTCAGTTGATAGTCTAAACACCGGTAAACAGAGTCAGTTGATAGCCAGAACAAAGGTAAACAGAGTCAATTGATAGTCCAAACAACGGTAAACAGAGTCAGTTGATAGCCAGAACAAAGGTAAACAGAGTCAATTGATAGTCTAAACACCGGTAAACAGAGTCAGTTGATAGCTAGAACAATTGTAAACAAAATTAAGTGATAAACCAAGATAGCAAATGAAGGCTTTTGATATCCAGAAAAATTATGGACAAAAAGCATCCAATAGCCACAGTAAAAACAGTCACCAATAACCACGTGGCTAACAGAACAAGGAGACATAAGACTTGGTAATTAACAGAGATTTATGCTCTGTATTATACTGTGTGTGTGTGTGTGTGTGTGTGTGTGTGTGTGTGTGTGTGTGTGTGTGTGTGTGTGTGTGTGTGTGTGTGTGTGTGTGTGTGTGTGTGTGTGTGTGTGTGTGTGTGTGTGTGTGTGAACCATGAAACCACAATTTCCACAGTATCTTTACAATAGGTTAACCCCAATAATTTCACCACCAAGTTCTACACAACTAAACAGAAACTAAATTTTGCTTGAAGCGTTGAGGGCCAGGTTGTGAGGGAGGAGGAGGAGGAGGAGGGGGAGAATTGGTGGCTGGCGGCGGTACACAAATGTTTCGTGTGTTTATCAACCCGTGAGTGAAGATATATTTTGTTGTGTAGGACTCTAGCTTGTATAGTTCTCTCGCTCTTGGCTGCTCACACACACACACACACACACACACACACACACACACACACACACTTCATTTCTGAATAACCTTACACGTACATAAGATCAAATTCTATCAATAAAGGATAATTAACATTTCGTTCTATTACAAAGGACTATCTACTAATCTTTCCGGTGAACTCAACTGCACTTCAATTTCCCCATCTGTAAAACTATATACAAAACGGAATATATTCTAGATAACCATAAATAAGTGGACATTGGAGGTAGCAGTTATGTTGAGAATATCCTGAAGTGGAATTTTGAGAAGAGGGAAGAAACGGGGGAGGGGGAGGTGAAGTAGGAAAGGAAGGGAAGGGAAGGGAAGGGAAAGGGAGGGAAGGGAAGGGAAAGGGAGGGAAGGGAAGGGGGAAGGGAAGGGAAGGGATTAATATAGTAGGGAGGGATGCCAAAGAGGAAGGGTGGACAAAAAAAAAGTTGATCTCAAACACACAGGATAAACAAAGGTTCCATCTACCAATTGGAAGCTATATAGGTCCATTTATCGTGTTTTTATATGGTTACTGGGGGCAGGTAGTCACAGAGCAAACCGCACCCCAAACACACACAGGTCACGCTCGCTGCAGACCTCACCATCAAAGGATTCAGCCGTCTCCGTGACCTGGCCGGGAAAAAGGTCATTCTCCTGTGATCAAACTCAGGGTAAGAAGAAAAGTGAAACCTCCATATAACGGATTTATCTCTCCATAGAATCCGTTATATGGGGGAGTTCTATAGAAAAGATCCTCGATATAACGGATTTTCATGTCTATATTTAATCAGATGGAAGTTTCACAGCTAACGGATCCTCGATATAACGGATTTTCCTCTCCATATAATCCGTTAAACAGAGGTTCTACTGAAGATGCTTTTGCGATCAGCTAAACAAATTGTTATAGGGGTAAACAAAATTACTGAAACAGATGTTTTTTTATGAAGATCAAGGTAAACAATGTGTGTTATATTAAAACAAGAAGAGCTTAGTTGGCTGTACTATACACTCATCCTTGACAACTCGTAAATAACTTCTATTTTTTAATACACACACTATAACCTTATCTTATACACTCATACACGATAACTTTTCATACTGATGGTCAAATAAAAAATAATTATTTGACAGTTATGACTTAAAAAACAAAATTATTTTCCCTTTAACAATAGGTCGAAATTCCTTCGTTTCTTTCCATTTTCCGAAACCAGGAAGCGCTGCCATTGTTATCGTACCGTATTCAGTGTTGCCAGCTTAGCGGAAATGTCGCCAATTCCAGCGAACATCAGAGTCCCCAGAGTAACATTTTGGGGGGTTGATTTTAGTCAATGTTCGCGATTTTTAAAATAATATTACGGAATGTAGGAGATTTTTAGATTTATGTGTGTAAACATTTGTGATTTTAGAATGAATTTATTATTACAATACATCTCAGTGATTATTAACCATGTTTACTAAAAATCTTTGAAATTATGAGACTTTTGGGAGTGATTTCAGTGAAGTTTAGCGAGTTTTAGCACAGAGAGACGTCAGGAGTGTGAGCGGTGACTTACCCTGTGTGAGTCAAGAACAGCGATGCTCTTAGACACTTGTGTATGGGTGACAGAGCAGCGTGCAGCGTGTACAGTCGTGTGCGTGAAGGAATTTCTATTTTAGCTCAGTCATTGGAGTAAGACTATTAGTATGAATGATTGCAATGGTATGGGGAGAAAACATGGACCTCTGAAAAATATTGATAAGATATGATATTTTTTAATTCGAAATTATTATTATTACTATTACTAGAATTATTATTATTATTATTATTATTATTATTATTATTATTATTATTATTATTATTATTATTATTATTATTATTATTATTATTATTATTATTATTATTATCATTATTATTATTAATATTTTTATTATTATTATTATTATATATGAATTATCACCTTAAATTCATTCACCTGTCATGATATATTTAATCTAGATCACCATAAGCTGAACACGTGCCGACCTGACCTTCACATATTCCAAGGTGTGTTTGCACATCCATCATTTTTCTGCTTGTAATTAGTATTGATCACACATTGATGAAGTAGTGCACAGTGTAGATCTTTAAGCTATGTAATTTTCGTCATTCCAGCACGCTATAAGACCACTCGACAGCTTCAGCGATTACTAGTCATTTGGACCCTGGTTCTATGAGACCCCTGTGCTATTGGGTCCCAACTTTGGCTGAAAAGCATTGGGAAACATTAGGGACGACAATCATTAGGTTTAAGGTTCTTTTGGATTCGGACCCATTAGGCCAGGGACGTATTAGGATTGAGTTCCATTTGCGTTAGATCCCATTAAGATTGGGACTCATTAAATCTGGGACCCATTATAATAGGGGTACTTAAGACTACGGACCCATCTGACTAAAAACCTATAGAGCTGAGTCACATTACGGCTGGGAACCCTTGGAACTGAGGCCCGTTGGAATTAATTAATCTCCAATCCAAATACTTAAATAATTGACTGACTGGAACTAGAGTCTACAAGGATTGGATCATTTTTGACCAGCCACTTTACTGAACCATAACACCAACACGAAGATGGACGGAAGGGCTCTCTGAAGGCCCCTCGACTAGTCATCTAGTTTCAGTGACCTTTGACCTTTGACCCTTCACCCTGTTACTCTGAGGGGGTGATGATTATACCTTCCAAACTTCAAAGAACTTCATTGAAAAGTGTAAAGCTGTTTTCGACAAGAGAGGGCGTAAAATAACACATATATTCGCAGAAGCTCACTCACACAGACCTATGGCCAGGTGAAGGAGGAAATAGTTTGCTTGTTCTTATTTCCGGGTGGTGAAGTGGTGACCCAAACCTTCTTTAAGACTACAGGGATGATAGATAAAACAATGGTGGTATTAATAATGGATAACAATGATGAAAATAATAATGTAAATCATAAATTATATAATATCAGATGAATATTACTACCACTAATACTACTACTACTACTACTACTACTACTACTACTACTACTACTGCTAATAATAATACTAATAATAATAATGATAATAATAGTAATTGTAATAATGATAAAGAAATCTGGGAAATTTAACAGCACACCACCACCATTAAATGACTGCCAGTGACCTTTTCACCTGTTTGGTTTAAGTTCCACCAAGTTTCTCTCTCAAGTTTTCCCTGCAATTGCATCTTTTGTTTTCTCTTTCGTGAAAAAAAGAAAGAAATTTATCCTCTTTTTACCAATATTCCATCAATGTGTTTTCTATTTGTCTTTCAGCTAGTTTATATGTTTTTTATTTGTCTGCGTCTGTCTGTCTGTCTGTCTGTTTCCTGTTTGTTTCTCTCTTGTGTTATTTATTTACTGTCCCTTTTCTTATCTGTTTGTCTTTCTGTCTTATTCCTGTCCACTGTCTCCTTTCTATACGTATATTTTCTCACACACACACACACACACATGCACACACACACACACACACACACACATTATCTGACTAGTGAACTATCTACCCCAGCTGACCGAACAATCATGTGTGGCGGAGATGGTGATTAGACGCAGACCAAAAGACCATTGTTACCAGCTGGGGGTGACATCTTACCTTAGAAGATCATACCATTGTTCCCAGCTGAGCGAAGTATCTTACACAGCCGAGTATTCCAGTGTTGACAAATAGGTTATTGCTTATTACCGGATGAGTGCGTCAGTGTTGCCATGGGAGAAGGTAAGCATTGCTATAGTTGCCATATAAGTGGATGATAATGTCAACTGAAAATACCAATGTTGCCATATGAACAAAAGATCCCTGATACTGTTGCCATATGAGTGGACCTGATGACATTTTTTTTTCAGCTCACTGTGTTGCCATACGACAGGGCGATCCCTCCAAGCTTAGTATTTGCCAGTGTTGCCATCGCGGCGGGGACCATCTATCCTAGCAGAACGGAGCATAATTTTCATCTTAGTAGGCCATTATGTCTCAGATAATTAGGCCATAGTTCCCAGCTGAGTGGCCATCATTTAGGGTTGATCGAGGCCATTATTCCTCTCTGAGAAGGTCATCCCTTGTGTGCTAAGGAGGTAGTCGTTGCCATAGTGTGCCTTTGTTGTCATGTGTGCCATCAGTGTCATATGTTTCGACGATGCCATAGAGTACTATCGTTGCCATGTGTATCTGTATTGTTAAGTTTGTCAGGCTTTTAATATTTGTTAGTATGATCAAGAGGAAACCATTAATGTTATGTCTGCCATCGTTGCCATAATGAGTATGTCATCGTCTTCAATTATGTCATTGTGTACCTGTCAGTGTGTCATCGTTGCCAACTAAAAACTCTTCTTCGTGACTAATAAAATGGTTCGTTATTCAGAGAGAAACACACCACGTGGGAGGGTTATTATTACCACCTGGGGAAGCTATTTCTCCCAGCTGGGTGGACCATCTGCCCCGGCTAGGTGGATCATTTCTCCCAGTTAGACACAATACCCCTACTAGCTGGGTGAACCTACTCTCCCAGCTGGTGTGGACCCTCTCTCCCAGCTGGTGTGGACCCTCTCTCCCAGCTGGTGTGGACCTTCTCTCCTAGCTGGTGTGGACCCTCTCTCCCAGCTGGTGTGGACCCTCTCTCCTAGCTGGTGTGGACCCTCTCTCCCAGCTGGTGTGGATCCTCTCTTCTCCCAGTTGGACAGACCACCGGTGCCAGCTGAGCGGCTTAGTGAGAGGCCTACGTCCCGGAACCCTGACCGTAGGAGTAGGGAGGGGGGGGGGGCATTATCGGCCAGAGAGGATCATCAGTGGCTGGTGAGGGGCTCTCCTGACAAGCCTACCTCACTCTTTACTCACGCCTTCTCTCCCTCCCTCCCTCCCTCTCCCTGTTCTAATGTTTATCAGTATTGTTGATTCCGTCTATACAACCCAACTTAGTTTACATGAAACTTAAAACCAAAAACTCCAACTAAAGTTTACTATTTTCAGTTGTCTGCCATTTGTGGAAGTATTATCAAGTCCCTTTTCAGATCATGATATTGTGAACGAAATCTTCAAGCAGCGAGTCAGTCAACACACTCTACCTGTGACGAGGCATCGTGCTGAGGTACAAGGTAATCACCCACTAGTCACCCATTATGAATACATCAGTAATTCTCACGTTGTACTTATCGTAACTTAACAGGTAGTGAGGCTGATGGCTACACAGGCATTGAAGGTAATTACACAATGTTTCACTAACTTAAATTTATATGTTAATAGATTGTGATTTAAAGTTTTATTAAAGAGAAGTTAAAATAATAAATGTTCTCTTTTTTACCTTAAGTTTGCTTGTAACTCATGACTACTTCTAATGAATTGTATTAAGATAACGAATATAAAAGGAAAGCAATAGACACAATAGTTATACATACAGTATACATATATACTCTACATGTATACTGACACTTGGTGCATCAATAATGTGGTATGTATCGGTATTCGGTGGACAATCAATACACAATTTTCTTCTCGCCGCTGTGTTGTTACATCGTCAAGGTAATAAATTTCGTTTTGCAATGTGTCACAAACAGATGACCGAAATTCAATGTTCTTTATACATACCAATTTAACAATCAATTCACTAGCAAGAAGGAGACTCACACCTGAACACATCTACCTGGTCTAATTAATGGAGTTATTTCACATCCTATTATATAGTTCCCTATGTCAGCAGTGAATTAAAATACCTGTTTCGATTTCCCCCGCGTCAGAAGTTACGTAAGACTGTCTGTATGTAGTAGCAGCAGCTATAACCCTTATTAATTTTCACCTGGTATTTTTCCACCACTCAGGTAAGAAACAGGAAACAATCGTCCGAACTAATTCTTACCTGGTATTTTTTTTATCTAATCATACAAGAGACGTAAATACAGCCCCAATTCCCAACTTATTTCTCTCCAGGTATATATATATATTTTTTTTTTTACCATAGGAGACAGAAATACAATCTTCCTCCTAAGTAATCCTCACCGGGTATTTTCTACCACTGAGCGCGTCCTGGGTGTTGCCACAAATCACCTGAGCGAGCCAGAGATATAAAGCCCACGTACAACAACAGCGCCGGGAACAAGGCACTCACTACAGGTACAGTGTAAAATGTATTTCCCTCGGCTAGAAGCGCCAGTTTCTCACAATTCCAGCGTAAACGATGCCTGGGGAGGTATAAATTGGGGTGGGTGTGGGCCGGCCACTGTACGACGGGAATAATGCCCTATAACAGCGTCTCCAAGGAAAAAAGTTGGGACGAGATGGTGGTCTTGGTGTGAGGCTGGGAGGCCATAGTGATGCTCCTCTACGTGTGTGTGTGTGTGTGTGTGTGTGTGTGTGTGTGTGTGTGTGTGTGTGTGTGTGTGTGTGTGTGTGTGTGTGTGTGTGTGTGTGTGTGTGTGTGTGTGGGTGTTTGTGTGTGTTTTACCATTTTTGTACAGTTGTGTAAATAAATTCGTAATAACCATCAATCTCTCTCCTCACTCACCTGTAAGAGGTCAGTCATGAGGTTTGTCAGTTCTCGTGTATGTATATAATCAAGTGAAGCTTAGAGGAGTGAGCAGGTTCAGCTAAGACACAAATGAAGCTGGTAGCTCCCCCTTCACTCAATGAGAAATGAAGCTCTGAGACACGAAAAGAGAGAGGGTCGTCTCCCTGACAGATATAACAAGTGAGCTGAACTGTGTGTGTGTGTGTGTGTGTGTGTGTGTGTGTGTGTGTGTGTGTGTGTGTGTGTGTGTGTGTGACCGTGTTCATGTGTATGTGCATGTGTGTGCTTATGTGAGTGCATGTGTGTGTGTGTGTGTGTGTGACCGTGTTCATGTGTATGTGCATGTGTGTGCTTATGTGAGTGCATGTGTATACGTGCATGCATGTGGTGTTCTCCCCCTCCTCCCTCTGTCTCATAATTCTCTCTCATTCCTGGAAATTAAGAATCTTTTTATCTTCTAAATCTTAAGGTTCATGAGCTTACACGAAAAACTACTTCAAGATCATATTTGTGAGGGAGTGTGTGTGTGTGTGTGTGTGTGTGTGTGTGTGTGTGTGTGTGTGTGTGTGTGTGTGTGTGTGTGTGTGTGTGTGTGTGTGTGTGTGCGTGCTTGTTTGTGTATGTGCGCCCAACACTCTTTGCCTGACTTCGAGCACAATATTTGTGTATGTAATTCTATCTCTAGTCGTCTGTCATTTATGTATCTGTCTATCTGCTTCTCTGACTGTCTGTGCCGCTGTGTTGTCTTACTAAACACCCTAAGTCAGCGATGATGATAATTTGACAACGTATCCGCCTCAGTATCGCCAGTTCTTACAAACAGTGAAAATAAAAGATACACGAATGCAAACACAAAATAACTTTACACTGAAAAAAAGAGATTGGAATTCAGTCTCAGTTTTAAGAGTTCTAGTTGGGAGTAAATTATTTATCCCCCGCTGGTCACAACTTAGCTTTGTAAATACTAGAGATGGTTTGCTGCAACAGCTGAAGGTATTGGTTTGTTGACGATCACATCAATGCCCAACACTACACTGACGTCAACACCCAACACTAAAGCACACTGTGTGTTCAATGGCACAGCACTTTGTATCTAATGGCAAGTTAGCTGATATATTAAGACTGCAGCCATGCATGTCTCCCATGCAGATGCGAGTGACATTAAATGGAAAATGTTCGGCCAGACATATTGGCTCACACTGGCAATATAGGACCCACGCTGGAGTGAATAAGTCAACTCCTCTGTGTAAAACTAAACAAATAATGTACTGGAAATACTCTGTAACATTTAATGCCACAATTCCCTGGCCACTGGGGTCTGTTATACATACCTTTTGTGACCTCTACTCTGTAATTCTTTTTTAGCTACCGCTGACAGGATGAATATGGGATGCAACCTCCATCACCACCACCTCGATGACAACATACACCACCACAACTACCACCATAACCACCATCACCACACTGACGACAACATGCACCACCACCACCACCACCACCACCACCATCACCAAAACCACCACCACATTGATGAGGCACAAACTCCCTCAGGTAATTTACTCCTGCAGTGGTGATTTATCTATTTCCAATATGGCGTTTCCCAATAGCTAGCAGGTAAGTCCTTGGCTCGATACACATCAGGGTCTGCACACCTTGTCGACGACAGCTCCCTGCAGCCTTGTCAATAAACCCACGCCTTTGGACACGTTAGCTCGCTGTATCCGTACTGGCGGTTTTAAATGAGTTTTGGAGTCGTTGTTTACTTCTTGGCGCATGTAAACCTCTGCAGTGTCATCTTAACTAGGTGATAAAGACTACGGAAAGCACTCGTTCAGGATGCATTTATACTCATGTGACCTTCTTGACTTGTTTTGAAAATTCTGACAAAGTTTATCGGTCTGAATATCCCAACTTAATGGTTCTCCACATGTAAGCAAAGACCTTCATTATTAATACTGTGCACAGTATTCCATATACCTCCCTCCTGTTTCATACATTCATATAAGATCCAAAGCCACTTCCTCACTCACACGTCACTATTACCATAGGTCCAGACACACCAAGCGTGTTAATGTAGGTCTGTAGGACACGGTCGCTGCCGCCTGTGGAAGAAGAATAGTCTTAGGTTTTCAATGATTTTGTTGTTGATGTTTTACACAGAAGTGATTTGCTAGATCCTCATAAGCGAGGTTTCTCATTACTAGGATGAGATTTCTAGTCGTTAAACTTTCTCACCAGAACCACTTTGGACTCCTACTAAAACTTTAAATTGTCGTATTTATTGCTATATCATAGGCTGGTCCCGCCACTATCGCCTGTTGGAGGTTGATAGCTTGACTGCCACAGCTATAAAATAAATATTTGGAAGCCCAACTTTATATCACAAGTGAGTCATTGTGCTGCCACTAGGAAGACACCGGTCATTATCAACGTTAAAGCCGCCGTAAAAGTTGTAATAAAAGTTACGACATTGTCAGAGGCAGAGTTGTGGTCAATGTAAATAACTTGATAAAGTAAAAGTTAATCACCGAAGCAAAATAATGACGAAAGTTGGAGACAATGTTTCAGTTTATGCAAATTACACTGACACACACACACACACACACACACACACAAGAGTGGAGTTCAAAGTAAGAAGCAATGTCAAAGAAGAAGTCAAAGAGAGTGTTGAGGTGATGAGAGGTATTAGACAGCAACAAGAAGAGTATTATCAACAAGCTCTTCGTCAGCCTCAAGAGCATCACCAGCGATGGAAGGAACTCTCCCCTCAGCGTGGCCTTCCTGATAACATCTGCCCTATATACATTAGAAAAACAACAGCAATAGTCATGGATATACAATTAAACTGAAAATAAACTTGGATAATATTATGAGTCAGAACTACCAAGAGGAAATGAGTTTGAGACCTGGGTGAGCGCCGCCATTGACTTGATCTTTCTAAATGACACATCGTCCGACCCATCAAGACCCTACACACCTCTATACGACACTCCCACTGTACACTTACACGACTTAACCAACACACAGTAGAAAGTAAAGAGGAAGAGAGAGAGAGAGAGAGAGTCAGACAGAGAGACAGGCAAATAGACAGGGGGAAAGAAAAATACATAAAAAAGAAACAGATAAAAGAGGTAGCTAAGGAAAGTGTGGAGAGAGAGAGAGAGAGAGAGAGAGAGAGAGAGAGAGAGAGAGAGAGAGAGAGAGAGAGAGAGAAATGATGAAAATATTACTAAAATGAGAAAGAAGGAAAAATTGAGAAACAGAAAAAAGAGAAAACGAACTCGAAATTGAAAAAAAAAAGAGAAAACAAAGAAAAGAAAAGAGCCAAAATCAGATGAGACAGAGAAAGAATCCAGTTAGACTCTCAAGATAAACCACCGCATACTAACACTAGTTCTGGTTAGCCTAAGTCGGCCTTTCCTGTGTGGCTCATTGGGCATAAACAAACAGGGTATGGAAGGCAACGAGGGCTTGAGGTCTCGTTGTGTTGGGATTATTGTGAGGATTACAAGGCCTTATCATTTACCTAGGCTAAAGGCTTATGATACTGAGATCAACAGGCATTAACGTGTGTGTGTGTGTGTGTGTGTGTGTGTGTGTGTGTGTGTGTGTGTGTGTGTGTGTGTGTGTGTGTGTGTGTGTGTGTGTGTGTGTGTGTGTGTGTGTGTGTGTGTGTGTGTGTGTGTGTGTGTGTGTGTGTGTGTGTGTGTGTGTGTGTGTGTGTGTGTGTGTGTGTGTGTGTGTGTGTGTGTGTGTGTGTGTGTGTACGAGAACATATAAACGTCCTCACAGATCTTCGCTTTCTGGAAGGCTTAATCTGTTTACCACAACCACAGGAACGGTAATCAGGTCACAAAAACCATCTAATTGGCTAATCCGCATGGCAATTGACGCTGAATCCTGCAAAAGCCACTTGAGCGTTCGTGCCTTAGCCAGATCGATCCAACTCTAACTACATTCCTACACTATATACAGTATCAGGTATCTGTTGTGGTTACACCGAACTCAACTTAGAAACTTATTTTGATGAAAGGTAACCAACTTAAACCTTCACTAGCTTAACCAAATTAACCATAACTGAATCAATTTAAACCCAACTTACATATATTACATTTCAAATTATCTAAATTCACTATAACTTAACCCTAATTCATCCTAAGTTGAATTAACCCATTCATCCTAATATAACCTGTTTTAGTATATATAATCCAACCTCATCCCAGTTTACCGATACACTACACCTGTGCTGGGTGACTATATACAGCGAGGTCAAGGAGCAGAGCAGAGCCTGGCTACACCTGAAATAATTACAGAGACTCGACAATCAACGCGACACACTGGTAGTCATTGAGGATCGACCCAAACACTGACGGCAAAGTAATCTTGACAAATTGAAAAGATAACCGACCTACTGCACTATTATATATATAGACCTGGATATAGTTCACTTTATAACATATCTATATACCATTATGACAAAATGAACCCTACCCTAATCCTCAAAGCAGCATTATATTTTCGTCTGCCTGCCTCCCCCTAATGCCTCCATTATAAATCCGGTTCTCCCCCTCCGTCCTCCTGCTTAACCCTAACTTACGCTATCCTCACACGGCTATGAGGGCTCGCAACTTTTGAAACCTTGGAGAATTTACGATAGACGGAGTGCAAGAGGAGGGGGGGTGGGTGAAGAGGGGACGAAGGGCGGGGAAGAGAGAATGCGAGGAGGGAGAAGCAGGAGGGTATAGAAAACAGGAGAAAATAGGGAGAGATAGATGAGAGAACTCGCAGGGGGAGGAGGTAGGAGAAAAACTATTTTAAGTTGTTATTGGTGAAGGGTTGTACAGGAGAGGCGAGGCAGGAAGACAACCAGGCAGAGAGGGAGAGGGTGGGAGGGAGGGAGAGGGAGAGGGAGGGAGGGATGGGGGTGGGATGGAGGGAGGGTGAAATGGGTTGAGAATGGATGCTAAGAGAGGGCGCGTGTTGGCGTGGGAAGGAGAACAGCATGAGAAAATGGCACAGGATAGAGTGGATATTTTGGGAAATGGCGCTTAGGAGTCGAATGTGTGGAGAGTGACGGGGCGAACTGGCGTGATGAGGAAATATCTTGGGAAATAACAAGACGAAAACGTAGGAGTGTGGGAAGAATGTAGGGGAGAGAAGGAACTTAGAAAAATAACCTAGAATTAAGGATGGAGTGGTTAAAAAGCATAGGAGATTTGTGGGGTGGTAGTGGTGGGGGGTGGGGAGATAGCATGGGGGAAATTACGTAGGGAGGAAGAAGAGGATAATAATTTGATGAAGAGAGAGGGAGGTACAATGGGGAGACGCGACTTGGGGAAAGTGAGGGAGGGTGATGATGTAGTGATGAAGGGAGGGAAATGTGGGAGAGAGAGAGAGAGAGAGAGAGAGGAGGGAGGAGCTCTAGTGGGGAGGGGAGGGGAGGGGGAAGACAATGGTCTAGTGGGTAAGGGGAGGAAGGTGGGGATCTAGTGGGGAAGAAAGTGTAGAGGAACTTCTGGAAACACTGCAGCACCGCGCCTGAGGGAACAAGCTTTACTCGTCCCTCTAGTTTACAACCCTGATACAACCCGTCACAGCCCTGCATAATTCCGGCTTACAGAAGTTTACTGTCCTGAGTGGCGTGGGAGGCCGTCACCACAACAGACCCAGCTCTGAGTCATCCATTCAGTGGGTTAAAAAAAAGAACTATTTACACTCGAACTGAAAACCGGACCCAAATTACCGCACTAAAACCATGGCTTGGGTTGTGTTAGGTTAGGTTAGGTTGTGTTAGGTTGTGTTAGGTTAGGTTAGGTTGTGTTAGGTTGTGTTAGGTTAGGTTAGGTTGTGTTAGGTTGTGTTAGGTTAGGTTAGGTTGTGTTAGGTTGTGTTAGGTTGTGTTAGGTTGTGTTAGGTTAGGCTGAGGGCTCTAAGATCGCAGAGTCCCACGTGTCAAAAGCTACTGACGCCACTGGCAAGAGACAAGAGGGCGAAGTAACCTCTTAGAGCACACAGACAGCCTCAATTAGTCTTGTTTACAAAAATAAAATGTTTTATCACAGGTGAGGACCCTAGATGATGCACGCGAGGGAGGGGGAGAGAGAAGGAGAGGATAAGAGAGAGGGAAAATAAGAGGGACAGATGATGAGGATAAGAAAGAGAGAGAGAGAGAGATGGGGGACAGAGGAGAGAGGGAGGGAAAAGGGAAGGAGTGAGAGAGAGAGAGAGAGAGGGAGGAGAGAGAGCAAATCAGACAGGCAGAATAAAAAAAAGGCAACTCTTCTCTGCTGGTAATTCACACTGATAGGATGTTCTTTGTTTTGTCATTTTTGGCAAGGGAAATTCAGACAAGGTCTCAGGGTGGAGGGAGGAAGAGTCTTCAGTGTGTGTTCTGTGTGTCTAGATACCACCACTCCCACTACAAAGATTTGTGCATGGGTTAAAACTGTACTATGTCCTACTCTAAAATGACCCTGTTCCGCCATTCTAAACACACACACATCTCTTCCTAGGGTCATAACCCTCACCTCAGATAAAAGGTTCGCTGGTAGTTTTAATGCTCCACTTCCTTATGACCGCTGGACCTACCGAAGCAAGATAAATACTCGTACCCTGCTGCTGCTGCTCCTGGTGCAGACATTGGAAACTACTCTTTTGCCAGGAGATGGGAAGAGAGAGAGAGAGAGACAGAAGGGAAAGTCGATAAAGCAGTAAACATTGGGAGATAGATAGGTAAATGAGGGTAAGATATCCGTGTTGGGAATATTTTACCCGGCGCACTTTACAGAGAGAGAGAGAGAGAGAGAGAGAGAGAGTAAATTTCAGTTAAATTTCTATACAGCCAATCTAGTTCATTCCATTTTTTTCCCCGGTATCGACATTCAGCTTCACATGTCCGACACACAACCACTTCCCGGTATAAATAACATCATCGGGTTTGGTCGTGTTGTGCCAACCTAACTTTTAACAAGGTGTGTTATCTGTCAGTTATGGATACCATTTGACACCTGACACTTGTATGATCACTGAACATTGGGTTGAAGTCGATTTTTTTTATTTTTTTTTACCGAAACTTCACCACGATGTATCAATGTTTCCTCTCATAGACAGTAATAAATCTCCAGTTAATCTATCTATGCTTACCTTCTGTCTAAAACCCCTACAGTGTATAATATCCGTCTATTCCTGTACTTTATAACTTGCCTTCACAACCCCTGCCGTCTCTCCTACCTACCTATTTACTCTGCATCCTTCCTCCACTAATCCCTACCCGCTGGATCTTTGTTTATTACCTAAAATAACTACCATCACGTTTCATTAAGCTCTGTGTTTACGTCTGCCAGCGCTCCGTGTGTCACTGGCGCCATCAACGTCTCGCCTGATGGTATATTGTTCAGGTCGAGGCCAATTTTGGGGGATTTTTTTTTCTTCAGGAAAGGGAAATCGGTTTTGGTTTAATAATGATAATAATAATAATAACATTAATAATAATAATAATAATAATAATAATAATAATAATAATAATAATAATAATAATAATAATAATAATAATAATAATAATAATAATAATAATAATAATAATAATAATAATAATAATAATAATAATAATAATAATAATAATAATAATAATAATAATAATAATAATAATAATAATAATAATAATAATAATAATAATAATAATAATAATAATAATAATAATAATAATAATAATAATAATAATAATAATAATAATAATAATAATAATAATAATAATAATAATAATAATAATAATAATAATAATAATAATAATAATAATAACTAATAATAATAATAATAATAATAATAATAATAATAATAATACTAATAATAATAATAATAACAAAATAATAATAATACTAATAATAATAATAATAATAATAATAATAATAATAATAATAATAATAATAATAATAATAATAATAATAATAATAATAATAATAATAATAATAATAATAATAATAATAATAATAATAATAATAATACATGATTATAATTATGAGATTATTTCAGACACAAGAGTAGAGATTATTGAATTATCAATTTAGCATTTTTGGGTTCAGGGAGAGACATATAGATTACAGTATATGTTTGTTTTTAGAGTTTACTTTTAATATACATCATCTGAATATTAATTATTGTTTGAGAAGAAAAGAACTGATTATCACAAGTTGCTTTGGTGTAGGATGAATGCAATACGAACTTTATTTTTTTGTTATAATTGTCTTTTGGTCAATTGTTCAAACTACGATTTTTAAAGTGGTCAAGCTATGATCCTCAGAGGGTTCTAATCATTCTAAATTAGATAAATTAACATTCTTATTTGGTTATCATTCAGAACTACTGTCGTTAAAAATATTAAACCACCATTACTAAATCATAAAACTCTGATCCTCAAGGGTTAAACCATTATCCTGTTGAATCATGTCCTCTTAAACATAAACCATTGTGTTTTTATATACAGATCATCTTCTTAAAGGGGTTAAAACATCCATCATCAGCATATTGCTTAACCTCTCGTCCTCAATGAGTTACATAATAATACTTGTAAATTAAAATAGTATCAACTTAACAAACAAATACACCTAATAATATGGAAAACATTTTATCTGTGGTCTTACTGAGAAAAAATCTGAGTTTATTTATTTTTTTAGAATTCGTAAATACAGTTTACCTTCAGTATCATAACAAATAGATTTATTGTATTAAATGTATTTTTTTATTGCTGTGCTCACTTCAAGAACTAAGAGGAAATACTTTGGTAAATATAACTTAGTTCTTCCTTAGCTTTGTAAGATGTACCGTAATGAAATAGTGTTTATAATATTATCTTACTTGGTTAATTCTGTAAATAACTAAACAAAACTAACGCAACCTAAGTTTACATAACCTAACCTAACCTAACTCGTGGTCTTGATAAATGGAATTCTGGTCGAGGTTCAGGTTTGAGTCGGTCTTTAATTATTATTTTTTTTTTCTCGGGTGGTGGCAGTAAGTGACCTTCCTTAGCTCTTGCTTAATGCGTTTGATGTGACCTGAGGCGTGAGGACCGTGAGTTGTGAGGACCGTGTGTTGTGAGGACCGTGTAGTGTGAGAACCGTGTGTTGTGAGGACCGTGTAGTGTGAGGACCGTGTGTTGTGAGGACCTTGTGTTGTGAGGACCGTGTAGTGTGAGGACCGTGTAGTGTGAGGACTGTGTGTTGTGAGGACCTTGTGTTGGAGGACTGTGAGTTGTGAGGACCGTGTGTTGTGAGGACCGTGAGTTGTGAGGACCGTGTGTTGTGAGGACCTTGTGTTGTGAGGACCGTGTAGTGTGAGGACCGCATTATTTGACTAGTGTTCTTGTACCTGCTGTTTCTCCCACGCTAACAGCAGTAGCACCAATTCCTGTTGTGTTATGTGGCGTGACAGTATCCATGTCACGGCCGTGTAACGTGTGCGTGGTGGTCCCCCGTTAGGCAAGTCACCGTGACCTCCCTAATGACCTCTAATGCCCTCACACGACACGCCAGCCTCATGCTAATCATCTCATGTTTTTGTTTTTTTAATTATTTTCCTGAGTTTTGAAAAAATGGTCATTGCCGTTTTCATGCAAGTCAATAGGCTTCAATTTCTAATTATGAATTTTGATAAAATTTATAATACAGTTAAACTGATCCAACTAAAAAGAAAAGCTTGAATCTTCAACACTGTTTACTGTTCAGAGAAGATCAGGTTCAGCACTGTGTTAGAACTACTTCATTATTTAAATGTTTCTCATATTTCTTCAAGCCCAACAATGGTATGTATAGGCAGAGAAAAAGCAGATACATAGATAATATTGATACATGTTGAGAGGCAGATTATACATATGTAAACGGATAAATACAAACACCACATCGGTAATATCTTTCGTATTTATAATTATTTCTCGTCTTCATAACCTTCATAAATTTTCCTTAATACTAAACACGTATTTTGTGTTCATAAAGATAAAAATAATGACAACCATTTACAGCAAGTGACAAGGTCTTTGATATTCATTTATTCCTTGTTAGATTAGGTTAGGTTTGGTTAGGTTAGGTTAGGTATTAATAATTGGTCGTGGTAATAACGATAACAACAAAGCTATTCAGGCAAAAAAATTCTTTCATGAAATTTTGGAAAGGATTATAATGAATTTTCCAATCTATTAACCTCTTCAGTAGCCATCGAGGTGTTCAGTATTCACATTTGTTCAATACTCAGAGCGTAGAGTGTGTGTAGTATAGTTTCAGCTGGGTGTTGTGAA
>NW_024736071.1:16427327-16497327 GCF_018991925.1 Homarus americanus
ACCATATCATACCATATGTGTGTGTGTGTGTGTGTGTGTGTGTGTGTGTGTGTGTGTGTGTGTGTGTGTGTGTGTGTGACGGTGTTCAATGATGTTTGTGAGAATTGGAAGGCGTGTGGGTAACAAACTTAACAATTACGGTAGAGAATATATCTGTCTGTCTGTCTGTCTGTCTGTCTGTCTGTCTGTCTGTGAGGTTTTCCCATTCCCTCAAGCCACTTAGATACTGATGTTCATTATACGACAACATGGAGTAATGATAATGTCTAATAATTATACTACAAGATAATTACATGACTAAACACAAAATTACAGTGAAACCTCTCTATAACGGACCTTTGTCTAATGGTTATAGTCCGTTAATTGGAGGTTTCATAATCTAATGGAACCTCGATCTAACGAACTTCCTGCTCTATAAAGTCCGTTAATTGGAGGTTTCATATTTAACGGAACCTCGATCTAACGGACTTTCTTTTCTATAAAATCCATTAAATGGAGGTTTCATATCCATGCACAGTACTTATCAAAGAAAAATAATGCAACAAAAAATACAAATGTTACCCAAATAATACCAGTGACGATACCGTTTTCTATAATAGCGTCTAGAGAATCCATTAATTTAGAGAGTAACTATAACTTATTTTAAATACTAAAAAATATTCAAATCACTATTCAAAACTTTTATTCATGATCAACAAACAGAGTGTTAAGAAGTACGGGACTTTGTTACTTCAGTAAAAGTAGTGTTATGTAGACAAAATGTTACTCAATTAGAAGTAAAAGTATACCTGGATTAACGTACTCAAGTAGAAGTAATAAAGAGTGTTATTATAATATGCAGTCTACCGAGCTGGAGTTGGTCTACCGGAATATTTACACTGTAGAGTCTATTAACCCAGCCTAACTTAGCCTATAGAATGGATATAGATTCCTTTGAAAGAATTCAGAGGAGAATGACAAGACTAATCCCGGGCATTAGGAACCTTGAGTACAGACACAGGTTGAAGCAAGGTCTAGGTAGTTTTAAAGCATCTTAATGTGCACTCCCTCGAGAGACGTAGAGTGAGGGGCGATATGATAGAGGTATATAAATGGAAGTCAGGGCTAAACAAAGGGAACATTACAAAGGTACTCAAACTATCCATCCAGGAGCGAACTCGTAACAATGGTTTTAAATTAATCAAATTTAGATTTAGGCGCGAGATAGGTAAACACTGGTTCGGAAATAGCTTAGTGGATAAATGGAACAAGTTACCAAACAACATCATTAACTCGAATACGCTGGATAGCTTCAAACATAGGTTAGATGGATATATGAGCAATAGGGGTTGGGTGTAAATGGGTCTGCCCAGTATGGGCCAATAGGCCAGCTGCAGTTTCCTCCATTCTTATGTTCTTATGTGACTGCGTGGTGTTTCTCCATACCCACACAGTACCCTTCACGGTTCCGCCCATACCATACCCTCCACCCACAGAACTCTTTTACTATGGTTAAAAATTAATTTATTTATTTATTAAAAAAAATTCCTAGTTTGCCACAGACATTAAAACTGTTTGTTTGGGACACGTAACGAGTAACGATTTTTACTTCTTTAATTGTATTGGAGTAAAAGTATTATAAAACCTTACCTAAGTAAAAGTTAAATTACTAAAAAAAATTGATAGATAGATAGATAGAGTTATAAAAGTATTTAATGTGATCAATAATGCAACATTCATGAAGCAACAGCAATATATTTACCCCTAGGCGACGCGTTATCTCCTTATCTCTCAGTGTTCCAGAACAAACATAATAAAGGTATTAGTCAATTTTTCGTAAGTGTTATTATCAGTGTTATGGAAAGCCTTTTATGGGGTGTTATTCGACTACTGATAACATATGACGTAGGTGTGAAAATATTTATTGTCGTCCAATGGCGGAAGAGGTGGATTATTACCCCAGACGTCACTCTTTAGAATTTACCCAAAAATAATAAATATCTATTTTATTAATATCAATGATGAAACTTACGAGGACGAATCACTTATAATAAATATTTTCATAACTTTAACCTTTCTTTCACATGTTTGTTCTAATTTACATAAGTTAACTGAACATAGTAAATCAGTTATATTATTATGATTCTATTAATTTGTCATGTTTCTCAGTGTTAAATTATTTAGGTAGTTAGTTAAATATTGAATAATGGACTAAGAGCTAAAATTTAGTTCTGATTGTTATAAAACTAATAAAAAAGGAGGGGGAGGAGAGTGAGCAGGGGAGTAGGGGGAGGAAAGAAAGCAAGAGGGAGGGGAAGGAGAGAGGAGAGGGGAGTAGGGAGGAAAGAGAGCAGGAGAGAAGGGGGGAGGGGAGGAGGAGGAGCAGGGGAGTAGGGGGAGGAAAGAGAGCAGAGAGGAGGGGAGGGGAGGAGAGTGAGCAGGGAGTAGGGGGGAGGGAAAGAGGAGCAGAGAGGGGAGGGGGAGAGGGAGAGGAGGAGCAGGGGAGTAGGGGAGGAAAGAGAGCAGAGAGAAGGGGAGGGGAGGAGGAGTGAGCAGGGAGTAAGGGAGGAAAGAGAGCAGAGAGGAGGGGGAGGAGAGTGAGCAGGGGAGTAGGGGGAGGAAAGAAAGCAAGAGGGAGGGGAAGGAGGTGAGCAAGGGGGAGGGGGGGGGGCGTTGCGCAAGGTGACACACGTGAAAGAATGATACAATTTGGGGTGATGACGTCATTCAATTATCACCGGAAGTCAAATATTTAATCATAGATGTGATTTATTTCTTGGCCAGGTGTTCGTCTGTGTTAATTAATCCTCTCCTTCATTATACCTGTACACCTGTTCCTGAATATATCCCTCTCGTTATCATTATCTCTCTTCCTCTATATTTTATTTCAATTTTCTCTCTTCCTTTTTTTCTATTATCTCTCTCTCTCTCTCTCTCTCTCTCTCTCTCTCTCTCTCTCTACTTTATTCTCGTGTCTCTATCTTCTCCACCTTTCCGTCACTCAGCCCCGGCGTTCCCCAAGGCACCAAGATGGGAACTGCTCTATCTCGACTCCCTACATTATATCGACGACTCCACAATAGGGATCAGCATCGAACACCTTAACTCGACTCCTATTAACCACCTGAGAAACTTAGGGGTCGAGATGTTCAAGATAGCTAGAGAGAGATAGAGATAATAGAGAGATAGAGATATTGATACTGTTCTTTTATTCGTACTGCTATGGATCGACTCTTTTAATAGTAGTAGTAGTAGTAGTAGTAGTAGTAGTAGTAGTAGTAGTAGTAGTAGTAGTACCCAGTACGTAGGGGAAAGGTGAACGAGTGGGTTAGCGAAATCCATGCTCTATCGGAGATTGCTAACACAGAGCCACATGCGGCCTTTGCAGCATTCACACATGGAGTCAAGCATCGTTGGAACTACCTGATGCGTACCATCCCTGAGATCCGACCCCTCCTCCACCCTTTGGAAGAAGCAATCAGTGTCAAGTTCATTCCCAAACTAGTGAAACACCACGACTTAACCCCAGTAGAAAGAACACTTCTTGCACTTCCACCAAGACTGGGAGGGATGGGACTAACTAATCCAGAGGAGATTGCTGACTCTGAACATCAAAATTCACTTAAGCTCACGGCAGCCCTCACTGACCACATAATAGCCCAGAATGCAACAGGGGAAGTGGACACCAGCGAAGTAATAAGATCCGTAGATCCATTACAACAGATCGGCAGCACTGCCAAAATGACATGTTGCAGCAACTATTGCTGCAGGTTCCAGAAAATTTGACAAAAAAAGTAGCTATAGCGCAGGAGGTGGGCGCCTCGAACTGGTTAACTACGTTACCGATAAGGGCAAATGGTTTCAGCCTTAACAAACAAGAATTTACAGATGCCATTGCTCTAAGGTACGGTTGGCAAGTAGATGGTTTGCCCTCCCAATGCGTGTGTGGCTATTCCTATGATGGCGATCACGCCATGGTTTGCAAGAAGGGGGGCTTCATATGCATGAGGCATGACGAGGTAAGGGATCTCACAGCAAATATGTTGAAGGAAACCTGCCGGGACGTCATGGTAGAACCGACCCTCCTTCCACTGGATGGCGAGATCCTCCAACACAGGACTTCAAACACATCTAACGAAGCCCGTGTGGACGTCAGTGCTCGAGGATTCTGGACGCGGGGACAGCGAGCCTTCTTCGACATCAGGATTTTTGATCCCATGGCCATTTGTCACCGTAACCTAGCTCTCGATGCTGCACATAGGAGGAACGAGAACGACAAGAGAAGGGCATATGGGGAGAGAATTCAAAGTGTCGATCAAGGCAGCTTCACTCCGCTAGTGTTCACAACCTCTGGTGGGATGAGCCCAAGCGCAAGATGTTTCTACGCCAGACTCGCGGAGCTGATCTCCGAACAGAAGCAGCAGCCCAGAAGTTATGTCACAGCCTGGATGAGATGTCGACTGTCCTTCTCTCTCCTTCGGTCGGCTTTGCTCTGCCTCAGGGGAACGAGAGCTTCTGCCCCTACTCCGTCAACTGCTGCAGATATCGACTATGAGGCTACAGTCACCGAATGCCGCATCGATCTGCGGCTCAACTAATTTAACACAGATAGGATAGTTGCTTATGTATTAGGATATTTAATATTAAGGTAAATAAATGGTGGCGAAGGTGTGGCTATTGGGGGAGGCTGTAGTAGTAGTAGTAGTAGTAGTAGTAGTAGTTGAGGTGTTATCTGAACGGAAACAGCAGCCCAGAAGCTACGTTGCAGCCTGTGTGATAATTACTGTTAAATTGTGTGTGTAATTCATGAATTTATCAACACCTGAGCTTGCTTTAGTTTTGGGTGACTATCTCCTCCCTGTGATAACAATAAAACCACCTCATCAAGTTTGCCATGAACCTAGAGAATGTTCCGACATAGTGGTGTTCATATTGATAATTAAATCTATCTATCTATCTATCTATTTATCTATCTATCTATCCATCTATCTGTCTGTCTAACTTGGTTTTATTTTTATTTTAATATTATAACAGGTCAGGACGTGGGACCGGATTAACCCTTTGAGTTCTGTTGTTTTAAATCATTGCTCTCAGAGAGTTTAAAGAGCTGATATATTAAGACACTAACCTAACCTAACTTAACCTAACCTAACCTAACCTAACCTAACCTTCACACTGACCTTTCTTCTGTCGAGCGTCAGTTTAGCTGCGTCTGTTCACTCGTATGAAAGAGGCTTTAGAGTGTGTGTGTGTGTGTGTGTGAAAGCGTCTCTGTATTTCAATGTTCAGGATGATGAACGGCTGAGAGAGAGAGAGAGAGAGAGAGAGAGAGAGAGAGAGAGAGAGAGAGAGAGAGAGAGCTCTAACAGAAAAAAACGAAAATTGTTATCGCTTCCTGAGAGATTAGCGGTAATACTCGATGTTTCTGTGCTTGGACCGCACCAGTACAGTCTAGGAACGCTTCAGTGTTGGTCGCCAATGCACTTAGTGGTTGGCAGCGTTAAGCTCTCCCCCGACCCAGTCATTTGAGGTAACAGTGAGATCATCAACATAACGCCATTAACGACAGTGGTAAGTTTGCGTTAGTTGGTTAATTAAAGCAAATAATTAAAAACTGATTACACGGATAATTAATTATTGTCCGTGGCGTCTTGGTGAACGACGAAGTAATCGGGAAGGAAGAAACTGGCTTCGGCATACAGTCAAAAATCATCAGCAGAAATGCATCAACAGTCATCTCACACTGTCGGTGGAGGAGCAGACATCAGAGGTGGACGCCGAGCAGCAGACACCAGAGATGGACGCCAGCCACCTCACTGCGGCTCCTACAGACAGACGAGGAGATCCTACCGCGTCCTTCTAGGATCTGTCATAATGTTGATGTTAAAAGCCAGAGGTGTGACAGGAATCACCACTACCATCAGTGATGTCACTACTAGCACCAGTGATGCCGACACTAGCTCCACGGATGTCACCAATAGCACCACTTATATCTCCACTAGTTCCAATGATGTCACCACTAGTTCCACTGATGCCATCACTAGCTCCAGTGATGTCATCACTAGCTCCACTGATGGCACCACTAGTTCCACTCATGTCACCACTAGTTCCATTGATGTTGTCACTAGCTCCACTGATGCCACCACTAGTTCCACTGATGCCATCACTAGCTCCACTGATGCCACCACTAGCTCCACTGATGCCATCACTAGCTACACTGATGCCACCACTAGTTCCACTGATGCCACCACTAGTTCCACTGATGCCACCACTAGCTCCACTGATGCCACCACTAGCTCCACTGATGCCACCACTAGCTCCACTGATGCCACCACTAGCTCCACTGATGCCACCACTAGCTCCACTGATGTCATCACTAGCTCCACTGATACCACCACTAGTTCCACTGATGCCACCACGAGTTCCACTGATGAAATTTCAAGTTCCACTAAAGCCACCACTAGCTCCACTGATGCCACCACTAGTTCCACTGATGTCACCGCTAGTTCCACTAATGCCATCACCAGTTCCACTGATGCCACCACTAGTTCCACTGATGCCATCACTAGCTCCACTGATGAAATTACTAGCTCCATTGAAGCCACCACTAGCTCCACTGATGCCACCACTAGTCCCACTAATGAAATTACTAGCTCCACAGACGCCACCACTAGCTCCACTGATGCCACCACTAGTTCCACTGATGCCACCACTAGCTCCACTGATGAAATTACTAGCTCCACTGATGCCAACAATAGTCCCACTGATGAAATTACTAGCTTCACTAATGCCACCACTAGCTCCACTGATGCCACCACTAGCTTCACTGATGCCACCACTAGTTCTACTGACGCCACCACTAGTTCCACTAATGCCATCACTAGTTCCACTGATGCCACCACTAGTTCTGCTGATGCCACCACTAGTTCCACTAATGCATCACTAGTTCACCCCAATGCCACCACCCCAGATTTCTACAGTGCCTGCCTAATTCACTAATGCCATCACTAGTTCCACACTGATACTTACCACTAGTTCTGCTGATGCCCACCACTAGTTCTGCTGATGTACCACTAGTTCCACTAAGCGCATCACTAGTTCACTGATGCCACCACTAGTTCCACTAATGCCATCACTAGTTCCACTAATGCCACCACTAGTTCTACTGATGCCACCACTAGTTCCACTAATGCCATCACTAGTTCCACTGATGCTACCACTAGTTCCACTGATGCCAAAACTAGTTCTACTGGTGCCATCACTAGCTCCACTGATGAAATTACTAGCTCCACTTATGCCACCACTAGCTCCACTGATGCCACCACTAGCTCCACTGATGCCACCAATAGTTCCACTGATGCCATCACTAGCTCCAGTGATGTCATCACTAGCTCCACTGATGCCACCACTAGTTCCAGTGATGTTTTCACTAGCTACACTGATGCCATCACTAGTTCAGCAGTACCTACTAGCTCACTGATGCCATCACTGGCTCACTGATGCTGCATCACTAGCTATACAGTGCGATCACTAGCTCCACTAATGCCACCACTAGTTCCACAGATGCCACGACTAGTTCACTGATGCCATCACTAGCTCACTGATGCCCACCACTAGCTCCCACTGATACCATGACAAGCTCCACTAATGCCATCACTAGCTCCTCTGTTGCCATCACTAGCTCCACTGATGCCACCACTAGTTCTACTGATGCCACCACTAGTTCCATTGATGTTGTCACTAGCTCCACTGATGCCACCACTAGCTCCACTGATGCCACGACTAGTTCCACTAATGACTTCACTAGTTCCACTGATGCCATCACTAGTTCCACTGTTGTCATCACTAGTTCCATTGATGCCAAAACTAGTTCCACTGATGCCATCACTAGTTCCACTGTTGTCATCACTAGTTCCACAGATGCCACGACTAGTTCCACTGATGCCATCACTAGCTCCACTGATGCCACCACTAGCTCCACTGATGCCACCACTAGTTCCACTGATGCCACCACTAGTTCCATTGATGTTGTCATTAGCTCCACTGAAGCCACCACTAGCTCCACTGATGCCACGACTAGCTCCACTAATGACTTCACTAGTTCCACTGATGCCATCACTAGTTCCACTGATGTCATCACTAGTTCCACTGATGCCATCACTAGTTCCACTGATGTGATCACTAGCTCCACTGATACCACCACTATTTCCAGTGATGTTGTCACTAGCTCCACTGACGCCATCACTAGTCCCACTGAAGCCACCACTAGTTCCACTAATGCCATCACTAGCTCCACTGATGTGATCACTAGCTCCTCTGATGCCATCACTAGCTCCACTGATGCCACCACTAGTTCCACTGATGCCATCACTAGTTCAACTGATGCCACCACTAGTTCATCTGATGCCATCACTAGCTCCACTGATGCCACCACTAGTTCCACTGATGCCATCACTAGTTCAACTGATGCCACCACTAGTTCCACTGATGCCATCACTAGCTCCAGTGTTGCCATCACTAGCTCCACTGATGCTATCACTAGCTCCTCTGATGCCATCACTAGCTCCACTGATGCCACCACTAGTTCCACTGATGCCACCACTAGTTCCATTGATGTTGTCACTAGCTCCAAATGAAAACCATCATTAGCTCCACTGATGCCATCACTAGCTCCACTGATGACATCCCTAGTTCCACTGATGCCATCACTAGCCCAACTGATGCCATCACTACCTCCACTCAATGCCACCACTAGCTCCACTGGATGCCATAACTAAATCTCAACTGATGCCACCACTAGTTCATCTGGATGCCATCACTAGCTCCACTGATGCCATCATTCCACTGATTTCATCATTAGCTCCACTGATGCCATCATTTCATTCCACTGATGCCACTACCAGCTCCACTGATGACATCCCTAGTTCCACTGATGCCATCATTCAGCCCAACTGATGCCATCACTACCACCACTGATGCCACCACTAGCTCCACTGATGCCATCACTACTTCTCAACTGATGCCACCACTAGTTCAACTAATGCCATCACTAGCTCCACTGATGCCATCATTTGTACTCCACTGATGCCATCATTATTCTACTGATGCCATCACTTAACTCCACTGATGCCATCACTAGCTCCACTGATACCATCACTAGCCCACTTTATGCCATCATTATTCTTGCACTGATGCCATCACTAGCCCAATGATTCCATCACTAGTTTCACTGATGCCATCACTAGCCCACTGATGCCACCATTAGTTCCACTGATGCCATCACTAGCTCCACTGACACATCCTAACCCACCAATGCCATCATCATTTCAGCCCAACTGATGCCATCACTACTCCACTGATGCCACTCACTAGCTCCACTGATGCCATCACTAGTTCCATCACTGATGACATTTCACTAGCTCCACTGATGCCATCATTATTCCACTGATGCCATCATTAGCTCCACTGATGCCATCACTAACTCCACTGATTCCATCACTAGCTCCACTGATGCCATCACTAGCTCCACTGATGTCATCATTAGCTCCACTGATACTATCACTAGCTCCACTGATGCCATCACTAGCTCCCCTGATGCCATCACTAGTTCAACTGATGCCACCACTAGTTCAACTGATGCCATCACTAGTTCAACTATTGCCATCACTAGTTCCACTGATGCCACCACTAGCTCCACTGATGACAACACTAGTTCCACCTCGATACCATCACTAGCTCCCACTCGATGCCATCACTAGTCTCCACTGATGCCATCATTGTTCAACTGATGCCATCACTAGTTCCACTGATGCCATCTTCTATTCAATTGATGCCATCAATAGTTCAACTGATGCCACCACAATCTCAACTGATGGAATCACTAGCTCCACCTGGTCATCACTAGTTCCAATTTCGATGCCACAACTAGTTCCACTGCTGCCATCATTCTCTCAACTGATGCCATCACTAGGCTCCACTGATGCCATACTACTAGCTCCAGGCTCGATGCCATCACTAGCTCCACTGATGATATCCCTCAGTTCCACTGATGCCATCACTGTTTCTCCAACTGATGCCATCACTACCTCCACTGATGCCACCACTATTCCACTGGATGCCATCACCAGTTCGACTGATGCCACAACTAGTTCCACTGTTGCCATCATTTCAACTGATGCCATCACTAGCTCCACTGATGCCATCACTAGCTCCACTGATGCCATCACTAGCTCCACTGATGATATCCCTAGTTCCACTGATGCCATCACTAGCCCAACTGATGCCATCACTACCTCCACTGATGCCACCACTAGCTCCACTGATGCCATCACTAGTTCAACTGATGCCACCACTAGTTCAACTGATGCCATCACTAGTTCAACTTTATCCATCACAAGTTCCACTGATGCCACCACTAGCTCCACTGATGCCACCACTAGCTCCACTGATGCCATCACTAGCTCCACTGATGCCATCACTAGCTCCACTGATGCCATCATAGCTCACTGATGCCATCACTAGCTCCACTGATTCCATCACTAGCTCCACTGATGCCATCACTAGCTCCACTGATGTCATCATTAGCTCCACTGATACTATCACTAGCTCCACTGATGCCATCACTAGCTCCACTGATGCCATCACTAGCTCCACTGATGCCATCACTAGCTCCACTGATGCCATCACTAGCTCCACTGATGCCATCATTAGCTCCACTGATGCCATCACTAGTTCAACTGATGCCATCACTAGTTCCACTGATGCCATCACTAGCTCCACTGATGCCATCATTAGCTCCACGATGCCATCACTAGCTCACTGATGCCATCACTAGCTCCACTGATGCCATCACTAGCTCCACTGATGCCATCATTAGCTCCACTGATGCCATCACTAGCTCCACTGATTCCATCACTAGCTCCATTGATGCCATCTCTGGCTCCACTGATGCCATCATTAGCTCCACTGATGCCATCACTAGCTCCACTGATGCCATCACTAGCTCCACTGATGCCATCATAGCTCCACTGATGCCATCACTAGCTCCACTGATGCCATCACTAGCTCCACTGATGCCATCACTAGCTCCTGATGCCATCATGGCTCCACTGATGCCATCACTAGCTCCACTGATGCCATCACTAGCTCCACTGATGCCATCATTAGCTCCACTGATGCCATCACTAGCTCCACTGATTCCATCACTAGCTCCATGATGCCATCTCTAGCTCCACTGATGCCATCATTAGCTCCACTGATACTATCACTAGCTCACCTGATGCCATCACTAGCTCCTGATGCCATCACTAGTTCAACTGATGCCACCACTAGTTCAACTGTGCCATCACTAGTTCAATATTGCCATCACTAGTTCCACTGATGCCACCACTAGCTCCACTGATGACACCACTAGCTCCACTGATACCATCACTAGTTCCACTGATGCCATCACTAGTTCAACTGATGCCATCACTAGTTCCACTGATGCCATCTAGCTCCACTGATGCCATCATTAGTTCAACTGATGCCACCACAACTTCAACTGATGCCATCACTAGCTCCTCATGTCATCACTAGTTCACTGATGCCACCACTAGTTCCACTGATGCCATCATTTCAGCTGAAGCCATCACTAGCTCCACTGATGCCATCATTAGCTCCACTGATGCCATCACTAGCTCCACTGATGCCATCACTAGCTCCACTGATGCCACCACTGGTTCCAATGATTTCGCCACTAGTTCAACTAATGCTATCACTAGTTCAACTGATGCCATCACTAGCTCCACTGATACCATCACTCGTTCACTGATGCCATCAATAGTTCAACTAATGCCATCACTAGCCCACTGATGCTATCACTAGCTCCACTGGATGCCATCATTAGCTCTACTGATGCCATCACTAACCCACTGATGCCATCACTAGCTCCACTGATACCACTGACTAGTTCCACTTTATGCCATCATTAGTTCCACTGATGCCATCACCAGCTCCAATGATTCCATCACTAGTTCCACTGATGCCATCACTAGCTCCACTGATGCCACCATAATCTAATTGATGCCATCACTAGCTCCACTGATGACATCCCTAGTTCCACTAATGCCATCACTAGCTCCAATCCGATGCCATCACTACCCACTGATGCCACCATCAGCCCACTGATGCCATCACTAGCTCCACTGATGCATTACTAGCTCCACTGATGCCATCATTTGCTCCACTGATGCCATCATTAGCTCCACTGATGCCATCACTAACTCCACTGATTCCATCACTAGCTCCACTGATGCCATCACTAGCTCCACTGATGTCATCATTAGCTCCACTGATACTATCACTAGCTCCACTGATGCCATCACTAGCTCCCCTGATGCCATCACTAGTTCAACTGATGCCACCACTAGTTCAACTGATGCCATCACTAGTTCAACTATTGCCATCACTAGTTCCACTGATGCCACCACTAGCTCCACTGATGACACCACTAGCTCCACTGATACCATCACTAGTTCCACTGATGCCATCACTAGTTCAACTGATGCCATCACTAGTTCCACTGATGCCATCTCTAGCTCCACTGATGCCATCATTAGTTCAACTGATGCCACCACAACTTCAACTGATGCCATCACTAGCTCCACTCATGTCATCACTAGTTCCACTGATGCCACCACTAGTTCCACTGATGCCATCATTTCAACTGAAGCCATCACTAGCTCCACTGATGCCATCATTAGCTCCACTGATGCCATCACTAGCTCCACTGATGCCATCACTAGCTCCACTGATGCCACCACTAGTTCCAATGATTTCGCCACTAGTTCAACTAATGCTATCACTAGTTCAACTGATGCCATCACTAGCTCCACTGATACCATCACTCGTTCCACTGATGCCATCAATAGTTCCACTGATGC
This sequence comes from Homarus americanus, assembly GCF_018991925.1. NCBI lineage: Eukaryota > Metazoa > Arthropoda > Malacostraca > Decapoda > Nephropidae > Homarus > Homarus americanus. Next base: position 16,440,230 of record NW_024736071.1, read on the forward strand.
CATCACTAGTTCAACTGATACCATCACTAGTTCCACTGATGCCATCACTAGCTCCACTTATGCCATCATTAGTTCAACTGATGCCATCACAACTTCAACTGATGCCATCACTAGCTCCACTGATGCCATCACTAGTTCCACTGATGCCATCACTAGTTCAACTGATACCATCACTAGTTCCACTGATGCCATCTCTAGCTCCACTGATGCCATCATTAGTTCAACTGATGCCACCACAACTTCAACTGATGCCATCACTAGCTCCAGTGATGCCATCACTAGTTCAACTGATACCATCACTAGCTCCACTGATGCCATCACTAGCTCCACTGATGCCACCACTAGCTCCACTGATGCCATCACTAGTTCAACTGATGCCACCACTAGTTCAACTGTTGCCATCACTGGTTCAACTGATGCCATCACTAGCTCCACTGATGCCACCACTAGTTCAACTGATGCTATCACTAGTTCAACTAATGCCACCACTAGCTCCACTGATACCATCACTAGCTCCACTGATGTCATCACTAGTTCCACTGATGCCACCAATAGTTCCACTAATGCCATCACTAGTTCAACTGATGCCATCACTAGCTCCACTGATGCCATCATTAGCTCCACTGATGCCATCACTAGTTCAACTGATGCCATCACTAGCTCCACTGATGCCACCACTAGTTCAACTGATGCCATCACTAGTTTAACTAATGCCACCACTAGCTCCACTGATACCATCACTAGCTCCACTGATGTCATCACTAGTTCCACTGATGCCACCACTAGTTCCACTGATGCCATCACTAGTTCAACTGATGCCATCACTAGCTCCACTGATGCCATCACTAGCTCCACTGATGCCATCATTAGCTCCACTGATGCCATCACTAGCTCCACTGATGCCACCACTAGTTCCAATGATGTCGCCACTAGTTTCACTAATGCCATCACTAGTTCCACTGTTGCTATCCCTAGTTCCACTGATGCCACCACTAGCTCCATTGATGCCACCACTAGTTCCACTGATGAAATTACTAGCTCCACTGATGCCACCACTAGCTCCACTGATGTCACCACTAGTTCCACTGATGCCACCACTAGCTCCACTGATGCTATCACTAGCTCCACTGATGCCACCACTAGTTTAACTAATGCCACCACTAGCTCCACTGATGTCACCACTAGTTCCACTGATGCCACCACTAGATCCACTGATGCTACCACTACCTCCACTGATGCCCCCACTAGATCCACTGATGCCACCACTACCTCCACTGATGCCACCACTACCTCCACTGATGCCACCACTACCTCCACTGATGCCACCTCTAGCTCCACTGATGCCAGTCCAAGTATGTCCTCATACACAAACCAGTGGTCATATTTCTGTCTCTTTAAGTCAGGTATTCACGTTGTAACAATAGCTGGAGTCTTATGAAGGAGCCTTGTGTAGGAGCCTCATGAAGGAGTTTCATGAAGGAGCCTCATCGAGAAGCTTCATGAAGAGCTTTTTGCAGGAGCCTCATAAAGGAGTCTCGGGTAGGAGCCTCATATAGGAACCTCATATAGGAGCCTCATATAGGAGCTTAGTAAGGACCCATTAGTCGCGTATATTTCTTAAATATATTAGACATAAACCTTCGAAATTTCTACTTGATCAATTAATTATTTTTCAAGGATTTTACTTTATTTTTCATTACTTCTGACGATTTTTGTTATACTTTATTTCTTTATTTTATTATTTTTTATTCACCTACAATAATAAAGGTGTTAGCTTTCATGATCAGAGCATAATGTCTGGGTGTTTTATATAACTTGGAGGATCAGTAATACTATTAATATATTGACGATGAATTAAGACAAAGGTGAAGAAATGATGAATGAATTAAGGCAGAATATGTATCATTTGGTACAGCTATTTTGAAATGTCTCCTTTATCATGTGTGAGTTTGAGGAGGGGAAGAGACTGTAGTTTTCGCTTGAGGCACTCTCAGTCGACCCAGGTGTGAAATGGTGGGGGAAGGTGAAATTGGTTAATAGTACAGGTTGCTAATTGCTCACCTTGTCTTCACCTGAGAGGAAGGGTTATATAGTGTTGTGTGTTGTGTGTATATACGTATAATGAAGTCACTCAATCAATACACCATTTTATATAAGTATAATCTATATAAAAAATAATATCTAGCGTTTCACCCAACCTGACCTAACCTAACCTAACCTAACCTAACCTAACCTAACCTAACCTAACCTAACCTAACCTAACCTAACCTAACCTAACCTAACCTAGCTATTTAATAACTCATGCTCATTACAGTACACGTGTTGATAAATAGTTACTGATAATTAGTACATATAAGACTTAGTGTTTGCCTCGGTGCTAAGCTGATGACTGATTATGTTTATTTTCATCCTTACTGCAGCTTCACCGCTCGTCACTACACCCACATCCACCGCTCCCACATCCACCGATATCACAACCACCATCACCACAACCACTACCACCACAACCACCAGACCCACTACTGTCACCACTCCTATCACCACCACCCCTGCACCCCTTCCAATCACCACATCAGTACCTAGCGAGCAGTGTCCACGGTTCTACACTGATCTACTTGAACGAAACGTAACCGTGAATCCAGAATTATCCGGCTGTCGGGTGAACAATTTCGAGAGGTGCCTGAAGAACGAGAAAGGCGACTACGAGTGTCTGTGTAAGGTCGGCTATGAGAAACCAGAGACTGGGAAGACTGGCGTGTGTGCAGGTAAGGAGGTGTGACTATAACGTGGTATATTACTTCCATCAGACAATGATGAAAATTGTCCTTAAATTCAGTTATAACTCTCCAGTGTTTTGAGAAAAGCGGTGGTCAGTCGCTTTAGTAATCGTATCCTGTCACCCTCAGTTGATGTAATCAGTCCATCCGTTTGAAAGGTTTTGAACATCACTCCTCTGTCTCCTTTCATTGTCCTGTGGGTTATAGCTTATGTGAATGTCTTGACAGAAAAACTAACTATATATTACATATAAATCAATAATAGTAATAATAATAATAATAATAATAATAATAATAATAATAATAATAATAATAAAAATAATAATAATAATAATAATAATAATAATAATAATAATAATAATAATAATAATAATAATAATAATAATAATAATAATAATGCATAATCTCATAATAAGACCGTGTTATTATCGCCGTGCCGAAGAGGTATAACATTGACCCTTGTATCCAACACCATTAGCTGCCTCGATAGCCAGAGAGAATTTATATCATCTCTAAATATCACCAACACAGACTAACATTAACCCCTTGAGTAAGATATATTCACCCTTGAGTATGGGTGCTCAAAAGAATTCCAATTTTCAACCCAATTTTGAACACATCCTCAGTGTCTCATATCATAACATGAGTGTCTCGCCGTGTACCACAGAGGTGATGGAACATCCCTCTCAGCTCACGGTCGACAACAAGCCTTGGGACAACAATTACTGCCATAGGAACTCCGCAGTCTTTCTGGAACTCCTTAATATGCTGACTAAACTGGTAAGTCTATTACTAACCTCTTAGTCTCAACTCTCGTGGTATGTACTATGTATGTATGTATGTATGTATGTATGTATGTATGTATGTATGTATGGATGTATGTATGTAAGTATGTATGTACGTGTAATTTACGAGGAAACCTTCAGGTCGCTCACTCTCTCCCGTTACACCAAGTGAAACACCGGACGGCTAATCAGTTTAGGTGATAAATAAAAATATATATAATTTGATAAGAGGGAGCAGGTATGTGGAAAGAGAGAGTGTAATTTAGTAGTGCATGTCCCGTCTCTCTCACCAACTAGACAAAACCACCTAACTCAACTTTTATATATACAGTGCATACATACATACATACATACATACATACATCCATACATACATATTTATGTTATATGTATAGTCCTTTCTTATTCTTTAAACTTTTCTATGATAATAATAATAATAATAATAATAATAATAATAATAATAATAATAATAATAATAATAATAATAAAAATAACCTTCTACGTGGACCTCTCACCCTGTCTCCCTCTCGTCACCCACAGTATCTGGCCGCAGCTCAGGAGGCCAATCTAGACTCATTCCAGAGGTGTGAAATTGTAAGCGTGGCAGGTCTTGGTACAGGAGAAGTCTGCAGCGCGACTCTGAAAGTCAAACGGTTAGTGGTGTCAGCCGTGGATAGACGTTTGAGTGAAATCTGTTGAACTATAAGCGTTAGGAGTGTGTATCATAAGTGTCAGGAGTATATACCTTAAGTGTCAGGAGTATATACCTTAAGTGTCAGGAGTATATACCAAAGTGTCAATAACCTACCCTAATCAAACTTCTTTAAAACAGTGTACCTGGCAAGACACCCCCCCCCCCCTTCTTAATTACAGTATATTTCCTCTAAATTATAGTGAGTGTCGGTTTAACATAGTCTTTAGTCAACTACTAATTGCGTTCGCCTCTCCTCCTGAACCACGAACCCCCGAGAGATTCAGACTTATGAACCCGAAGCATTTATGGACAGAATAATGTATCAGTCTACTGCTTCGGGTTCACGAGTCTGAATCTCTCGGGGGTTAGTGGTTCAGGGGGAAGAGACAGATTAAGGAACTTTACGGTACATGTTTTCGGGGACGATTTATATACGTTATAATCAGATGATGACCATTATTATGTCAACTAAAGTGACTCTTAAATCGTAGGGACGTGAAGACACTCCCGAATGGAACAGCGGGAAGATGGGTCGTAAATGACGCGGGAGAGGAAGAGAGAAAGATAGATGGCCTGATGATAAAGAATAACGTCATCATGAGAGACACAGACACCTACACTAAGGATACAGCCCACAGGATGAAGAGGTCACTCGTGAAGGTCGTGGAGGACAAAGAATTCACGCAAGAACTTGGACTCGAAATCCCATCAGAGAAGATTGATTTTGAGGGTAAACTTTTGAGTATTTTTTTTTCTTGGGGGAAGGGGGGTCTTGGCGGGTCTTGTGGGGCTTGTAGAAGTCTTGGGGGGAGAGAGGGTCTTGTGGGAGTCTTGGGGGGGTCTTTTGGATCTGGGTGGGGGGGGTGGGTGGTCCTGTAGAGTCTTGGGAGGTCTTGGGAGGTCTTGGGGGGGGCCTTTTTTCAACCATCTTTTATTTACATGACAGAGAATATTGTCCTTATTACCTCAGCTCTCAGTCAATTGCAAATCTTTTTTACGTATCGGATCCTTATATTGATAATGAATAAATCAATGGTTCTTAAGGAGCGAGTGGATACAACACTCACCTTCTGTCCTAATGGTAGCTCGTTTTATCCCACCATACCGTCCCACATTAAATGAAACACAGAAACAGCAATAGTCACCACTCTACATATCCTACCGTCCTTATGGCAACCAAAGGATTACAAACAAAAAATCCTTTCGTAGATATAATCACTTGAGATTTAACAACATCTCCTTCAGGTCCAACACCCAACTTATGCGGATCTCGAGTCGTATGTTTGTCTCCTCAAGCTACGTGTAGAGACGTGAAGGACCCAGAGCTGGAAATCCAAGAGGGTCAATGTTTCTGTAACACTGGACTCGAAGACTTCTCCCCACAAGGGTCAACAGGAGAAGTGTGCGCCTGTGAGTATTCTTCTTCTTCTTCTCTAGTTTATCTTTAGATTTTTCTCCTTCGTATTCTTCTTCTTTCTCCACTCCTTTCCTCTCTTCTCGTTTCTTCTTTATTAACTACTACTACCATCAATAATAATAATAATAATAAAGAAAATTAAACTATCCCTAAGAAGAAGCTGAAATTAATCTATGTTTACCTCTCTCAGCTCCGTGTCTTGAGAATTTCTGCGGCTACGGCGGATACTGTCAGCACACTTACACGTACGAACTGGAATGCAAGTGAGTATGCTGCTGTCTCACACACACACACACACACACACACACACACACACACACACACACTCAAGATAAGTATCCATGCTTCTCCGTCTCCAGTTAATGATTGGGTGACTGTCAAAAGATTATTACCAGTTACTGTACTTTGATTTTTAACTGAAGGGTATTACAGATCTAAGTCAGGTTGAGAGGATACTAATCTGTAATACGTTAATGCACTTATTATTACAAGGTGCTTTAGACAGGCTTCAATAGGTCAATCGTTGTTTAATTGTGAAGGAAAAAGCCCCAGAGTTAAAAACACACTTAAAACAACCATCATATACACAAGGAAAACTCAAGCACGAACATTACAAAACAAAACAGAATGGTAACTTATTTTAATTCCTATTAAACATCCTAAATATTATACCTAACAAAAATAACAAGAATAACTTACCTGTTGAGGTGAATACAGGTCAGCCACAGTAAAGAAAATACCCAGACAACGTCAAAGGAATTGGGGAAACAGATCCGACACACAGCAGTCGGTGTCAGGAGTAAAACTGACTCTCTGTCGACTTTTCTCAACCCAACAGGTGGATGGCGGGAGTTAAGGTCCTCTGGTGTTCATCACCGGAACTACAGTAACAGCCATTAGACTAGTTACTAACTAGTCTAATGGCTGTTATGCAGTAACTAACTAAATAGAATAAATCAATTAAACAAATGTATTTTACATGTCATATTACTACAAAATAGTCCAAATAATATAATTAGAATATAATATATACAATACACCTGGACTTACATGAGCTCCAATGAAATCACTAATACTGTACCTGATTCACTGGAACTCTCAGTAACACCGAGTCATCGCAACTAAGGATTCGTGACAAAGGGAAAAATATAAGTGATAAATACCAGATTGAGGAAGACAAGGATTCCATTAACAAAACAGAATGATTAATAGTGAGACATTATTTATTATTGTAGGGTAGAGAGAGGAGAAAACACTATTAATGTGACCTTTAATCTCTTCTTCCGTGTCCCATGTGTTACTCATTATCCTTCACCTGTAGGTTCCGTGTTCTAGATGTTCCTAATTAACCTTCACCTATATGTTCCGTGTTCCAGATGTTCCTCTTGGTACTACTCAGGCGAGAAGTGTACATACGACATGAGAGGTTAGTCACCTCTATCCTATTTACCATAAGTGTTTTATATAATAATTATATACTGTATCGTAGACGTCAACAAGACCTGCCGTATATAAGGTGCCCCAGAAAATGTCCCTGTTTGCTCCCTGCCTCCCTGCCTGTTCCCTCCTTCTCTCCCTCACTGCCTCCCTCCAACTCACAGTGTCTCAGGGAACAGGCAGGCAGGGAGGGAGGCAGGGAGCAGGCAGGGAGGGACGCAGGGAGCAGGTTGGGAGGGAGGCAGGGAGCAGGCAGGGAGGGACGCAGGGAGCAGGTTGGGAGGGACGCAGGGAGCAGGTAGGGAGGGAGGCAGGAAGCAGGTAGGGAGGGAGGCAGGGAGCAGAGGGGGAGGGAGGGAAGGAGGGACCTTTTTCTGGGTCACCCTACCTAATAATTATTCAACTGTAGTCATGATATAATGTGTACTGAAAGTAGTACAATATTTCACACCCTGAAGTCTATTTACTCTTGAGTCTTCCCAAATGTTGTTATTAATGTTTGAAAAGTGATATTAACAGTATTTTGCCATTTTCATATGTTATACTGCTTTTGATTGAACCAACTGAACTGACGACGATAGTTTAACCCTTTGAGAACAATTATTTAACCCTTTGAAGACAATAATTTTAACCTTTGAGAACAATGGTTTAACCTCCTCAGGATTTTGGTATATTTTATCTCTTCTCATTAAGTGTTTCATAATGCTAATCTAGTAATGTTGCCGGACAGTTGTGATTGGTGTTGTGGCTAGCGTCCTGTCCATCGTTCTCGTCCTGGCCGGTGCTGCCCTCTACTGGAGGCGACGGTAAGTGTGTTGTTTGGTGCACACTCCATTCTGTAATATAATAATAATAATAATAATAATAATAATAATTCAATAAAGTGATCATACTGGTTTACAATTGGATAAGCATATTTATAAACTATGCAGGTATACAGTTCAACATGAATATAGACCATGTAGGTAGACTGTGTAGGTAGACCGTGGGTTACCTGTGTGCCGAGACAGTGCTGCAGGTAAACAACAATGGTAAACACTAAGACAACTTGACCAAGGATATTCAACAAAGATGTCAGCTGCTTATTTCCAGGAGGGTCCTTTGTTTAACCTTACGCTTGGTCTCTGATCAGTAATAGTGTGTCAACAGTGAAAGTTTGATAGAATTTAACGAGCATAACATTGCTCTTGGACACTCCGAGGCTGGCGGACCACTACACGTTCTATGAAGTTTTTATCTAAATCGACAAGAAAATATTTGTGTTGGAGAATTGATTTTATATTTATTTTCTCTTCATTATAATTATTAATAAGTATAAAAATAATTATATATGGATAAATATTCTTGTAAATGAAATCTTTTTGCGTTTTTTCTCAAAATATTCCTCACACAATATTCTTTAGATATCTGTGCAGATTTTATAAAGAAAATTGGCTAAAAGTCATTAAGAATATATAAAAACCTGAAGCGAGATAATCAGTAAAGACTCGAGCTACGAAAGGTTATATTCAGTTAAATGTTCAACTCAACTGAGGATGATAGAATCTAACTGACTTTCTTAGGGCAGATAGTCTACTGAACCATTGAAATTGGCTTCGAATATGCTATGAATCTGTACCGTAACTCAAAGCACTTTCTATGTTTGAAGATCTTAACTACTGTAGGCTACTATAAGTATATTATTACTACCTCTTGACAACAACTTTATCTTATGCACAGTCATCCACGAAAATCCTGTCGCCTCTCATCCTGAACCACGAACCCCAAGTTTCAGATTCGTGAACCCAAAGCAGTAGACTGATACATTATTCCGTTCGTAAATGCTTCAGATTCGCGAGTCTCAATCTTGGGGGTTCGTGGTTCAGGAGTAGAGGCATTAGGTGATCATACTGGTAATAACCCCCTTCTATTATGGTCTCAAAGAGTGATGGGGGGGGGGGGGACCAGCTATTGTTGTCTTGTTCACAAATATTAACAATGGCCTTGTGTATATTCCCTCAGAAGGCGACGTGGATTATTCCCAATACTTTCTACCCATTCCTCCTCGTCCTCACAGGTAAGGATCATCAGCTGTCTGTCTTAATTACATGTTGATACCTGTGCATACGTTTTGACTTCTGAAACATGTTTAGAGAGATTTACACAGTACGTCCCTTATATGCGTGTACGGAACGGTCACATAATGATCGGGACTAATTTTGCTCCTGAGTTTACATCTTGGCCAAACATTAACCTAACCTATAATAATGCATCATAAAGCTAACCTAACCTAACCTAACCTAACCTAACCTAACCTAGCATATGTTATGTTATTAGTTCATATGTGTTGTCAATATAGAGTTGTTGTTGTTCTAAATGTTTTTGTTCACTGTTACTTCTAATTTGTGTTGCCCCGTGAACCATTTAGACGTTATCAATCATACAATGGCGATGTATTTCTTCCTTTGTAACAGTATTAACGCATGTGTATTATGTGTATGTGTTCCGTGTATTATGTGTATGTGTTCCGTGTATTATGTGTATGTGTTCCGTCTATAATTATGTATGTGTTCCGTGTATTATGTGTATGTGTTCCGTGTATTATGTGTATGTGTAGCCGTGTATTGTTTGTGTTGTCTATAAACTGTTGTGGTTGATAAATAGCGTCATGTATGTCTTTGTTGTTCTCACTTCTTGGAAAGTTTTAGGCCTGTGTCCTCCTTCACCAATAATTCCTGAAGCTTCATTACTATCTAGATTTATTATTGTTTCAATTTATAAGAAATTATATTAATCTCTAAATGGCTTCTATGCTTATCAATTATCTCAGTTATTTACGAATTATTTATTGGTGTACTTAGCCCCCAAAAAAGTAATTGTTTATGAATTAGTGGTTACATAAATTAGATATTAAGAAATGTGTAAATAAAAAAAAATAATCTATTAAAATATAAGTTGGTATAAGTTGGTACCTTCACAACACTGATACACGTGAAAGTTGGTCCCATAAGAATGACTGTGTGGATATTTGCTTCTTTAAATACACATAAAGGTCAAGTGTACATACCACATATAAAGCAACACTTGTTAAGACTACCAAGGAACATTATTAAACCCGGTCAACATCAAGTACCTTTTGACTCATCACATTTAATACGATACAAGATTATAATTTTACTAGAGAACAAATCATTTTAATACATTTTCTTCCTCATATGTTATTCTAGTGGGATTTAACCCCAGAATCTTGTGAGGATGTTGAATGAAGTGACTGAAACTTAGATTAGTTTGACTTAATCTGACTCGACTCACAAGGTGTATGGATAGTTAACCCACATATTACCAACAGCAAGAACCAGGTGATTATAGGGCCATGAACCCCAATGTAACGACGGAGCTGAAGGGCGACCGTGAGACTCCTGACCAACAGTATGACAGAGTTGAGGACCCCCACCACCACCACCGCCAACCACGGGTCCTGAGAATCGTAAACCGACGACCACTGACAGCTACCAACACTCAGCAGATACAAATCGATGGCATGACTGATTCTTCCACTAGTGATGACTTTGATTATAGATATCCAGGGGTTAGCCATTCAAGACCGACAGGGCGAGTAGACTTCATGCCGACAGAACAACAGCGAGTATATTCTATACCGACGAGTCCACAGCGAACTGACTCCAGTCCAACAGAAATACAGAGAAGACACAGAATATCGACAGATTTACCGCCGTCACCACCTGCCAGGGAACATCACGTAAGGTTAAAGGCGCCTTGTGTCAGCTACTGCTGTATGCCCTTGAGACGAGTGACAATTGTTTACTAGGGATTAATTAACTTGAAGTCGTCGTTTCTTTTTCTTCAGGATAACTTGTTAACTCTCTCTCTACACACAGATTAATCTCTGTTTATCAACCATAGCTCTAACAGGTCCAGGTGATTAGGATTTTGTGTATATAAGACTTGAGTTCCTCCAAGACCGAACGTATGATAAAGGTTGTAAACATCTTGTGATAAATATTAATAGTTCAGTCATTCACAAGATATTTTCTGCTTACTTTTGATCACGTTATATGTATTACAGGTGAGACCTCTATATAACGGACTTCCATTTAACGGACTAGCCTCTTATATAAAGTCCGTTGGAAGGTTTCATATATAACGGACTTCGATATAACGGACTAATCTTTCATATACAGTCTGTTAAATAGAGGTTTTACTGTACAAGTCTTTTAAAACAATGATCTTCAGACTAAATATATCATCTGGCATAAAACTATTCCGTTAAATCGAAGTCCGTTATATATGAAACCTTCCTCTAACGGACATGAAGCAGAGTTCCTTCCACAACATTAAATTGGGCTGTTGGTGCTATTGACTTCAAAGGTTATATTATAGTACACAGTTAAAAAAATCATCGGAATTTAATTAGTTATCAAAAACCAGAAAAACAATTGACTAACGTTTATTAATTTTTCCTCTATTTTTTTTTTTTAATCGACAGAGCTCCTTGGCGATCCCTAGAGCGAGGATTTGGTCCGGTCTGCCCGATCAGGTGTAAACAATATGATAGCTGGGTGATGATGGCGCAGTTATTGGCGCAGTTCGATGCTTCTTCTTCCATTCATGCAGTGAGCTTATGTTGAGGGCGGCTACTGGGTTTACGAGACCAGTTCAGTTAACCCTCTCTCTCTCTCTCTCTCTTTCTCTCTCTCTCTCTCTCTCTCTCTCTCTACGTGCACTGTGTATCACTATAAATACTGAATGACTGAATAACTGATTAAGTGATTGAGTTTTGAGTATACTTTATATTTTTGTATCTTTCATCACTGGTAAGAGACTGTGTACAAGTTTATGTGTGTACAATATGTAACAGTTCATTATATTGTCCTTTATTAAACCTTATAATACAAAAAGAACTAACAAAAACAGGTATTGAATTAGTTGTATATTTCTGGAGTTTATATAATATACATGAAAATATATAAAGTCAGTTATATATGAAACAATTATTATATATAGAGATTAATTGATGCCTTAACACCATAGTCTTTGTCGTGATCATGTTCAACGTATGATTGGTTTATTAAGTGTTTTTACTACTTGTAGACGAATTACTTAAGGATAGTTTCTCTCCATTTAACTACGTCTTTCTTGTACTGTTCTCACCAACTCAAAATGTAAATTAGGTGATAATTACTAAACACTTGTCTTTAAATAAAATGAACAAGAGTATTAAGGATTTGTTTTATTATATTTTATTCCATATTTTCAGTGATAATGATTCCAGTACCTGTTAAGTGTTTCAACAGATAATGAGATGTAAAATAACTGTAAAAAATAATTATACTTTATATCCAGTTTCCCTTCTTTTATTTTCTGCCATATTTTTGCCTTGGTAATTAAATTCAAGACATAAGTGGATAGTTGTTTAGTATTGGCATCTTTGTCTACGTAATTATGTAAACTAATATAGATGAACACGATGCCTAATATGTTAAAGCCGAACCATAATTAGCTCACCTTTGATGCACTGTAAGGTGAGGTCACATGTATGTCTGAATGTATAAGAAAAGTGTATGTATGAATGTATGAACCAATTAAGCCAGGTGTGAGGGCTGACTAGTGGCCATGGCCCACCTCATCAAACACATAACTGGACTCACCTATTCATCACAGTCTGCCCCCAGGTATAAATCTTACCTTTTTCTTGATATAGTGTGTAATCTAACCTAACCTAACCTAACCTAACCTTGTGACAAACATATTATGATGACAGAATAAAATCCCCGCCAGGATAAGAGGAACAGCTCATAATAGTGACGTCTTCCTGTTGTTATTATTGACGTCTTCCTGTTGTCATTATCCTGTTGTTACTATTGACGTCTTCCTGTTGTTATGTTTAGCATATTGAGGGAAAAATTATATATTTCAGAGATAAAAAGAGATTTAAGGAAGTGTCAGCCGTGAGTGTCAGGTGGTTATTGTCAGCCGTGAATGTCAGGTGGTTATTGTCAGCCGTGAATGTCAGGTGGTTATTGTCAGCCGTGAATGTCAGGTGGTTATTGTCAGCCGTGAATGTCAGGTGGATGTTGTCAGCAGTGAATGTCAGTTGGTTGTTGTCAGCAGTGAGTGTCAGGTGGATGTTGTCAGCAGTGAGTGTCAGGTGGTTATTGTCAGCAGTGAGTGTCAGTTGGTTGTTGTCAGCAGTGAGTGTCAGGTGGATGTTGTCAGCAGTGAATGTCAGGTGGTTATTGTCAGCAGTGAGTGTCAGTTGGTTGTTGTCAGTGAGTGTCAGTTGGTTGTTATCAGCAGTGAGTGTCAGTTGGTTGTTATCAGCAGTGAGTGTCAGTTGGTTGTTATCAGTTGTCAGTTGGTTGTTATCAGCAGGAGTGTCAGTTGGTTGTTGTCAGCAGTGAGTGTCAGTTGGTTATTGTCAGCAGTGAGTGTCAGTTGGTTGTTGTCAGCAGTGAGTGTCGGTTGGTTATTGTCAGTGAGTGTCAGTTGGTTATTGTCAGCAGTGAGTGTCAGTTGGTTGTTATCAGCAGTGAGTGTCAGTTGGTTGTTATCAGCAGTGAGTGTCAGTTGGTTGTTGTCAGAGTGTCAGTTGGTTGTTGTCAGCAGTGAGTGTCAGTTGGTTGTTGTCAGCAGTGAGTGTCAGTTGGTTGTTATCAGCAGTGAGTGTCCAGTTGGTTGTTAAGTGAGTGTCGTTGGTCGTTATCAGCAGTGAGTGTCAGTTGGTTGTTATCAGCAGTGGTGTCAGTTGGTTGTTGTCAGCAGTGAGTGTCAGTTGGTTGTTATCAGCAGTGAGTGTCAGTTGGTTGTTGTCAGCAGTGAGTGTCAGTCAGGTGAGTGGGTTGTTGTCAGCAGTGAGTGTCAGTTGGTTATTGTCAGCAGTGAGTGTCAGTTGGTTGTTATCAGCAGTGAGTGTCAGTTGGTTGTTATCAGCAGTGAGTGTCAGTTGGTTGTTATCAGCAGTGAGTGTCAGTTGGTTGTTGTCAGCAGTGAGTGTCAGTTGGTTGTTGTCAGCAGTGAGTGTCAGTTGGTTGTTGTCAGCAGTGAGTGTCAGTTGGTTGTTGTCAGCAGTGAGTGTCAGTTGGTTGTTATCAGCAGTGAGTGTCAGTTGGTTATTGTCAGCAGTGAGTGTCTGTTTCATATAATTTAATTAAATAATGTTATCAGAGTTTTACAATTTCAATTATATAAATTGTCAAGCAATCATCTATATTTACGTTGACATGTAATGTATATATATATATATAAACACAAGCAACATATTTTCACTCCAAACACATTCTATATAAATCATAATAATATAACAATACATTAGAAATTCTTGGAGAGGAGTGACTAAAACTGGTCTTAATTATCAGATGTTGTAATTGTAGTGGGAAGGTGTGTCCTCTTCTCTCCCAATGGTGTGGTCGTATTCCAGGGTGTGGACGTGTTCCAGGGTGTCGTAGTGTTCCAGGGTGTGGTCGTGTTCCAGGGTGTGGTCGTGTTTCAGGGTGTGGTCGTGTTTCAGGGTGTTGTAGTGTTCCAGGGTGTCGTAGTGTTCCAGGGTGTGGTCGTGTTCTAGGATGTGGTCGTGTTTCAGGGTGTGGGCGTGTTTCAGGGCGTGGTAGGTGTTCCTTTCGCATTGAGGGGAATTCCTTAGCGGAGAATTCCTTACATATAAAAGATCTGAAGGCCGAGTGAGTGTTGTGACCACTTCGCAGGTAACATTTGAGATGTCTGTGTATGTTGGGTCCCACTCGTTGGAGCATTCTGTGTGAGCTCCTTCTGTTGGGTCCCACTCATTAAAGTATTCTGAGTGGGTTGTATGTGTTGCCCCCCACTCTCCCCCGACATCACCTTGATCTGTAGCTTGGAATGAGTGGGCCGAGTGTATTGAATCCCACTCAGAAGAAAGTTCAGGGTTGTGATAGAGCTGCGACTCCCACTCGTCAGGCTCGTTATAGATGTGGTTAGCGGGAGAATCACGGCCTGTTGTCAGAAGACCTTTAGGAGGATCCTGCGGCTCATCACAAGACTGGCGCCAACCCTCTAATGATGACGACCGAGCTAAGGAGGCCCTCAGCTCCAGGTACTTCCTCCTCAGCTGGCAGATGACACTAGACGCGACCACCAATGATATAACGAATAAGATACACATCCCTGCCAGACCACAGATAAGCCAACATTTCCAGTCTTCTTGGTCAGACTCAAAACATTTTTGCAATCGTGTCATTTGCTCTGATAGTGTTGATAGTGTCGAGAAGGCAGGTGAGTTGTCGACTACGCTAGGGTGAGTCGATGGGACTGACGTTTGTGTCGAAAAGGCAGGTGAGTTCTCTACCACGCTGGGGTCAGACGACGAAGGGGTTGTGGCACATACCTCACAAGGCTCAGGGACAGGACAGGGTGTCGTAGATGTAGTTTGTGTTTCAGCTGTACTCGGGTAATACACTGGAGGACATCTAGAGCTTGACCAGTCTGAAACACATTTTACTTTAGAATAATATCATTTTTTCTCATAAATAAAATGCTCAAGAATGGAATGTCAGGATGCATTTATACCTTTCGTGAGACATATGGAGCTAATAACTATCCCTGTTAAATGTATAAATATGACATTAATCGATCTTACATGATTTGTGAAATTATAATTGTAAGTTCAGCATTGTGATGATGTTGGTGGGTGGAAGTATTGACATACCACAGAGATTGACGGTCATGTTGACTCTCCTCTTGCGGATGAAGTGGATGGTGTCAATGTGGCCAAGTGAAGCGTTGGGTAGATGGATGTGGTCTTGTGCCTGAGAGTTTCCCAGGAGTAGCTTTGTTACTCCATTGTTCTTGGTAAACTTAAGGGTGACCTGCTGACCTACAACCAATACACTAGGGGTTAACGATGATTTCTTCTCAATATCATCTCCCTGGAATACTGCAGTTATTTTATTATTATTTATCATTCGAATCAACACTCTGTATATGACTTTTCCGCTTTGTAACAATTTTAGTGCAAATTTTTCCCACTTTGGTGTGTTAATGATAAGATGTATTGTGGCTTGAGGCTGAAATTGTGCGTAAGTCACCAGGTTTGAAATGTCACCCATTTCTCTTTGTTCACAGCCTGAGGAGAGAGAAGACACCGTCGTGAATTTCAAAGCTTCCTTAACTCTGTGAGACATGCAGAGTAAAATTTAAGTCAATATTGTGAACGTAATATTACTTTATATAAATGAAAGAATGAAATAGTAGTAGTAGTTATAGTAGTAGTAGTAGAAGTTGTTGTAATAGTAGTAGTAGTAGTAGTAGTAGTAGTAGTAGTAGTAGTAGTAGTAGTAGTAGTAGTAGTAGTAGTAGCAGTTTTTTATTATTATTTATTGGGCACTCCCCTACATCCTTGTGTAAGGTGAAGCGCAGAAGCGTTTACAGTGCCCAACAGGGAAGCATGCTAAGTCCATAAGGGCTGCAGGGCTGCAGCTCCCCTACAAAACTGTCAGACGTATAGTACCTCTACTTCTATACCAGACAAACAATTTAATCAAGTTTTTATAAAAATATTCAGATAGAATGTTGTCGTCATTATATATTACGCAATTAGTGCCCGTGCTGCACTGAAATTTGGTCTTCAATCTCTGCAGTCCATTGACCTAACTGACACGTGCGGTGGAGGGGTATAATAGCAGCCCTTCTACTTCACAGTAGACAGACCTTGAGCCGTGCTTAATGAAAGCTATCTACAGTCTACATTATCAGAAACTGTAAAGCTTATCAAGATAATGACAACGGCTGAGGCAGAAAGGTGTTTTACAGCCTTGAAAAGAATCCAAACTTTTTTGCCGAATATCACGATGGATGACATTATCTGCTTTAGTAATGATATTCATTGAAAATAAAACGGTCACAAAAATAAATGACTTTTGTGAAAAAGTAGCTAATCACTTTGGTACATCAAAGAGCCGCCGCACGGAGTTTATCTTTCAAGCAATGTACAGCTGGGCCCCAGATGCCCAGCTGGGCCCCAGAGTATTCACGCCATCAACTTCAACTCACAAACTGGACCCTAAGGTTTTTTTTTTCTTTTGCAAATTATAAAAAATTGCAGTCCCCCTTTTTGCATTTTATCACGAGCCGCCACTAGTAGTAGTAGTAGTAGTAGTAAAAATAGCATTAGTATATGAAAAAGTATGGATAATTTACCTTGTGGTTCACAGCCAGGACACTCTGGTGGTGGGTGAGTGTAGGTGAGGGCGGGCAGGATAATGAACACACCTACACCTATCAAGAACACCTTCTCATGCCATCTCCCTGTCTTCATCCTGTATACTACACAGAGTGGGTGTTCCCTGATAACCCTACCACAGCCGCCACGACCACAACAACCACCCCTACCAGAATCACCACAACCACTCTTACTCCTACCAACACCACCACTACCACAACCACTTAAACCCCTACCAGAATCACTACAACCATACTTTCTCCAACTACATCACCAATACCACAATCAAAAGCTGAAATGGCTAAATTTCAGTACCACACACATATACAACTCTTCTCGGACACCACACCACCACAGTTTCGCCGCACCGCAACTTCTCGCGCCAATCAGTATCCTCAGGCGTCTCTGCTACGTCAACACAGGACCCCCCGTGGCCGTGTTTATATATATATATATCTCCTCCCCTCAACCAAGGCCCAAGTCTCTCCCTACCTCCAACCCCCCACACTCCCACGTTGACCCCCTCCTCCACCACCCCACACCCTCCACTACCCTCCCAACTCCCCCACCTCCTCCCACCACCCCACACCCCCAACTCCCCTCCTAACTCCCCCACCTCCTCCCACCACCCCACACCCCACACCGCCCCCCATATCCTCTTTCCCCATATTCTGTTACACTTCCTTAAATCTCTGTACATGACAACGAGAACAACAGGATATCTGACAACAGGAAGCATCGTGGCGTCAATATTATGATCTGTTCCCTTATCCTGGCGGGGATTTTATTCTCTCGTCATAATATATTTGTCACAAAGACTTTAACACAACTGAAAAATAACTCTAATAAAGATGGTCTGAAGGCTAAATGGACAAACAAAATAATTATAATCGAAAATAAAATAACTGGCTAAAATTTCCCCTAAATAAGAGATTAAGATTAATATCTACCACTCTCAATAGTTAACAAGCGATGCAAAATAGTTCAATCTGTCCCCAAGCGATGGAAATCCCCCCCGGTGGCAGATTTACGCACTATAGCCTATAACTTTGTCCAAATTCTCCAGATCTAGTCAGTCGATCCATTATCTCACATCATTAACTTCTTCACTGTTTCATCTGGATTATGGCAGCTTCATGTGGTTATTCAGTAGGTCCCATAAGTTATCCTCATTTAGTATATATTTCAATTGTGCGTTTATTTATATTGATGTAGGGAATTCTATTTTGTTAAAGAAGTATTCATGTTTTTTCGTCTGAATTTACATAATATTGATACAAAGAGCTACTGTTTTTTACTGAGGAATTCATCAAGTGTCACTTTTAATGGCGTTATTGAGAAGATTTTCCTCACCACACAAACTCCATAATGCAGGCAAAGTTTTCAGTCAAGTAACAATCTACTCATTAAGGAGACTAAAATCCCGCCTCGTCTGTTTTGTGGATCTGAATAGAGTGTCTTAACTTCAGAGATAACAAACATAACTCAAGCTGCTGATGTGAGGTCCTTCAAACTGATATAGAGTGTTAAAAAGAGACAAGGAAGAAGTATATCGAGATCCGTTCAGTGTACCATTTTCTTTGTTACTGGGATAATGGTAGAAAACGAATATATTTAAGGGATAACTTTGTTCAACGGTATAATCTTCTTTTTCTCACTGTATATAAAATTTTTGGTCCTTTTCAACACTATAATTACACGATATACACGTTCTTACTATCAACAAATGGTTATTTATATGCAATGTTGTTGTGTTGAAGGATTATCCATCGTCCTTTCTTCTCTTCATCGTCGTCATCTTCCTCCTCCTCATCGTCATCTTTCACAACTTTTCTCTCCTCCTCTCCTTCCTCTTCCTCAATTACCTGCCTTTTCTTCATCTTCTTCTCTCCAATTCCCTCACTGTTTTTTTTTATTCTCATCCTGTTAAGTTTTTTCTCCCTCCATCTTCACCTATTGAAGCCTGACTCTCATAACCTCTACAGCTTCACCCCTCTTGCTTACACTCTTACCTCTGCCTCTGTTATCATATCTTACATATCTTCCGTTTCTAAAACAACCTCGTCTCTTCCCTCCACTCTCTATCCCACACACACACACACATATTGCTCTCTCTCTCTCTTAGTGTGTGTTTAAGAGCTCATTCGTCTGACGTATCACTAGTGAGTTGACAAAAGGTTGAATAAAACGTCCACTGATGATTGCATACATAACATTTATATCAATGTCTCCTGATAGTTTTACATAGATTTAGTAAAATAATTTCCTTACGTTATAAAACATTGTGAAAGAATAGCATCTCCGAGATAAGTTATAGACAGACTAACGTTCACACCGATTCTTCTGCAGATATCAAAGACGCCTCCATCCCTCCCTCACCCCCCCCCTTACACTCCTCCCTTATCCCCACCCCCACACACCCTCCCTTTCTCCCTCACCTCCCCCACACCTCCCTTTCTCCCCGCCTCCCTGCACACCCCTTTCTCCTCACCCCCCACACACTCCTCCCTTTCTCCCTCACCTCCCCTACACACTCCTCCCTTTCTCCCTCACCTCCCTTACACACTCCTTCCTTTCTCCCTCACCTCCCCTACACACTCCTCCCTTTCTCCCTCACCTCCCCTACACACTCCTCCCTTTCTCCCTCACCTCCCCTACACACTCCTCCCTTTCTCCCTCACATCTCCTGCACACCTCCTCAATATCATTACGATTTTCCTGTGTTATTTTTGATTATCCAGGATCTATCTGCACCCAACACATCCCAAGACTCAGGTTCGAATCCCCTATCGTTTGTCCTGGCCTTGAACCACGATCCTAATGATTCAGTTCTAATACCATAAGATGCGTTGACTAGCATCCTCAACATCGTTAGTCAATTGTTTTTCTTCTTATTCTGGACTGATCTGGCTACAGAGTCGGTGGTTAAGTGAGAATTGTTAAAGGGTTAAATCATCATCGTTAATGGGGTGTATTAGCATCGTCAAATGGTTAAATTATCGTCGTGATCAAAGGGTTAATTCATCGCCAGAGGGTTAAATCGTCGTCATCAAAGGGTTAAATCATCATCAAAAGGTTGAATCATCATCATCAAAGGATTAAAATGCCCCCTAGTGTAACGCGATGACTTTACTATAAGTATGTCCCCACCACACTGCAGCCTGAGACCCTGTACTGACAACAACATCCTCTCCTCCTCTTGGGTGAGTAACCGGGAGCAAAGAAAGATCCACAACTCTGCCTGTATAGAGACACTGTCATAACATTATTAATCTGTTAAGAAGGCCTTTGATAGCAGAAGAATCGGTATAAGTACACAACAATATCCACACATCACATTGTTTTTATCAGTTTGACACAGCATAAGTTCCCATTTGGTATACTCTACGTCATGTTATACGTCTACGATACGTCGAAGTTTATGTGGTCGTGGCCTCAGTACACCATAGCCAACACGACGCACAAAACTCAGCTATATAACCCACACAGAATAGCAGTTTATCTCATTAAACCAAAACAAAACAAAAATTCTACACGATACATTTTCACAACTTGGAGTAAAACAAATAAAATCAAGAGAGAAAGAATATACCAGTAAGAATATGGTCAGCAGCATATTAGAGAACTTAAGAATATGGCCAGCAGCATATTAGAGAACTTAAGAATATGGTCAGCAGCATATTAGAGAACTTAAGAATATGGTCAGCAGCATATTAGAGAACTTAAGAATATGGTCAGCAGCATATTAGAGAACTTAAGAATATGGTCAGCAGCATATTAGAGAACTTACCACAACAAAATGAGTTACAGCACAACATTATTATTTTTTTTTTTGCGTTAGATCATACCTGGAGAATATGCTTTAATAAATATCATACAAGGAATATTGCTGAATATTCCCTCCACTGACTAAACAGACTCTGGAACATATCATCTTGTCACCCGATGATATATCTTCCCTTGAGAACATACACACACTCACTACGGCATCTACTTCAGAGAGTATGTCCACCATAGAATACACTCATCATACATCTAGTGAAATAGGCACATTGAAGAGAGTAGCACTGTAGAGTATGAATGTAGGGGCGGCCAGCCATCCAGTGTATGCTTAAACCTATCTAAAGAGAGAGAGAGAGAGAGAGAGAGAGAGAGAGAGAGAGAGAGAGAGAGAGAGAGAGAGAGAGAGTACCAGCATCTGCCAACTATCACATACCAGTAGTTGAGAAATATGTACTTAATAACATGTCTTTTCGTATATAAAGTTAGAGTAGGTTAGGTTAGGGTAGGTTAGGTTAGAGTAGGTTAAGTTAGGGTAGGTTAGGGTAGGTTAGGTTAGGTTAGGTTAGGTTAGGTTAGGTTAGGTTAGGTTAGGTTAGGTTAGGTTAGGTTAGGTTAGGTGTACTGGTGACCCCGGTAAGCTGGCGTCCCTAAACTCCTACTCAAGTGCTTTCGGAAGGCAGAGGAGTATAGTGGAGCTACACACTGCAGTATATACAAGTGCTTGTGGCTACTAGTGTTAATGGTCAACCTAAACTAACCATTAAGATAAGGGTCAAGTCTTCATGTGACCTAGTTTCAATAGCACGTCTCCTAGTAGATGGGATATGTACTAGGTCTCCTCTCCTCAGTGTAACACCATTCTGGCCTCCGTAAACTGGGCTATTTGATTTCTTTACAGATGTATCATTTGAAAGCTAGTACAAAATGATAAGACTACAGTGAGTTAGTATTTAGTTCAGTGTACATTTTTTTTAATTGTGTTAAATGGTGACATTCACTTCAAAATACAACTGATCTGTAGCAATTCATTCCTCCATTAAACATCTTCTTACAGACACACAGATCAATACTGTATTATTATATGATATCTGTAATCCTCGTTCCTTTAACTTCTATAAGACCCCGCTCATGTGATAAGTTAATAAGCTATGCCTTCACTACAGCTGTATTCTAAAGTGCATTTTGTATTTACTACTTAACAACACGATACATAATGGATAATTGATTTATTTTCATTTTTGGATCTTTTGTTGTGGCTGTCAGGCGCCGGAACAGTTATTAAGAAGCCAACTAGTGTGGCCGTGTGTGTGTGTGTGTGTGTGTGTCTATAGTGTATCTAGCTGTTTAAATATATCATGGCGAGACTTTTACAGAAAAGAAATAAATTCGAGTGTTGGGGAAATTTATGTTAAGTTCGGGGCTTAAAACTGGAGTAATACTGGTAGCTAGCCTATGAAGGCACACACTCACACACACACACACACACACACACACACACACACACACACACACACACACACACACACACACACACACACACACACACACAGGTATGATCCCTTAAAACCTTCGCCAGAAATATTGTGTTAGGGTGCGTTCTAATTCGTCGAATTTCTGCCAATCCTCTTTCATTCTGTAAGATACACACTGTTGATTGGTCAAATTATGGGCACTGGGAATATACTTAGAGATGTACTTTACTTATTGGTCCAATTTAAGCCACTCTGATATCATCAAGTAGGATAATTGAACCTGGTTGGTCGGGTTTTCTCTTTTGATACTAAACGGGCGTCGTAAAATTTACTGTGATTGGTTTATCTAGACGAAAGACGTTTGGAGATGCATTGTGATTGGCTGATCTTTTATCTGCCCTGTCGGAGGTTTATGATTGGTCAGACTGTCGCCACTTTACTGCGTGTTAGAGGACAAGATGATGAAGTATTATGTAAAGATTTATTAAGTATTTTTGTTTACGGTTTCAACAACACCTGGATCTTGTTAAACTAGAAATTAATAAATGAATAGATAGATGTATTCACTAGAGAGATACAGAGCGACAGGAGGAGAGAGAAAACACCCAAAATTTAAGGTCGTTAGCGAAGGTCATCATAGTTTGAGTGACATTAATGACTTGTACCGAGCATTAATGAGACGTTATGGTATATTATCATCATGAGTGACATCCTCCATACTGAGATACAGACAGACATCGAAGACAACACGTTCCTATCTTCACACAACCTCCCTGGGCCTTCTGTAAGCCGAGGACATCAATGACTTCACTGAGCCATCAATTAAAGACATCACAAGAGAGCGGTAACTTCATTAAGCCATCTATTCAAGAAAACTTTTAGCATCTGTCATCCTAAAGGGGAAAAATCCATCATAGATCTTAACTGAGTATTTTCACCCCAATGGACAGGACAGTTATCTCGACAGGGTGATGGGTCGACTAGTGATAAATTCTCTCCCTCTCACGTGTTCACCAGAGATCGTGGCTAAACCAATCGTTCTTTTTTTTGTTCTTTTTCTTCTTCTTCACCGTCAGCGCCCCTCCCCCCTACACCCAGTCCCCCGGGGCGTGAAGGGAGGTGGAGGGAGCTGCGAGTCCTCAGGGTTTGGTCGGACATCGGCAAGGGCAGATACGGGAGAGGAAGGTAGCGAAGACTCGACCCATTTGGACGTACCAAGGACCTCTCCGTCGGTAAACCCTCTCTCCCTGGATACTCCCAGGTGAGGCAAGACCTGCAGCGCCTCCTACTGTACCTGCTCCTCCTCCTCCTCCTCCCCCAGTAGCTGCTGCCGCCTCGTCCTGTAACATAAAGAGATTATTAATACGCAGAAGAAAAAATATGTGCGTGTGTGAATTTAAAAGATGAAAAAAATGTCGTAAAATATTTATCTGCATTTTTTTTTATTTGTTGTTGTTGTTGCTGTTGTCTCTTAAGTTAATTAAACACAAGAAAAGGAATTTGTTTATAACACGTCTAAACTCATGCCTCTTGACCTCACGACGACACACTGTTGAGATTTCAGACAACATAACCTTGAAAATATACCACGACGAAGCCTCAAGGTCGCATAAACCAAATTAACGGCTTGGTTCTTTTGTCAGGATATTGGGGGAGGGGACGTGAGAAAAGAAGGAAATGCGTATGGTAATGAGAGGAAAATGAAATAAAATAAGAGTTGGAATAATAGAACAGGAGTTATGGAAAGAGTGAGATATAGATTTTGGAGAAGTGAAGGAATAAGAGTAGGAGGGGGGGGGTGAGACAGAGGGGTAGGGATAATGATACGATAAACTAGGAGACAAAATTACGTTACCTTCCCTCGTCCCTTGGTAAGCTGGTGCCTTATATGACAGCAGCAACTCAACGATATCATTCACCCTCTCCCTCCTCTTCTTCCTTCACCTCCTTCTCCGCCTCCTCTCCCTTTTTTACCTCCTCATCTTCCTCTTCTAACCCTTTCTCCTCTTCCTTCTTCTCCGCCCCTCTCCCTTTTTTACCTCTTCCTCTTTCTTATCCTCTTCTTACCTTCTCCTCCTCTTTTACCCCTTTCTCTTCCTCCTTCGACCTTTGACCTTCTGAAACGACGTCATCATCACCATGGCAACTGGAGACGCCGCCACCGTTGATTGGCTGAAATGGCTGGGGGGTGGAGCTTGTCTGCACATATACCAGCATCCGAGTGAAGTTTCTTCGTGTTTTGGTTGCTTGAATTCGTATTTTGAGCGGTAGTCGGCAGCGCAGCATAAAAGGTAAGGCAATGTGACGTGACTAGTGATTCATTGCTCCACGGAGTGAGAAATTAACCCCGCGGGATGTAATATACTTGTGGAAATCGAGATGTTTGATCAATGGCCAACGTATTTACTCATACACTTAAATTTATTCATAGCCATTTACTTTTGTCTGCTAGTCATGTAAGTTAGCTAATATCAAACACATACATAAATGTGATAATTTAAACATTTGTATATGACCATCCACAAGACAGCGAAGAATCAGTGTTTACATTAAGCTCGTCCATCTGTACGGTTATGGGATATGGTGAGGTTTAGTAGTTGACCTCCGTGATGTATGGCGGCGCTGGTTGACCCAGACCACGAGGCATACACTGGGAAATTCGCTGGGTCGGCTACGCAGCGACAAACAGCGTTTGTAGGGGAGAAATCCACTACACGGTAAGTCTTATTCCTTTTGCCTTGGAAGCTGACCCTCAGATCAAGTTATATCATAAAAGACCCAAGAAATGTCTCATCTTACGCCCACACGAAGGACATGTGAATCGTCTTACTTTATTCCTCGTCTTTTAATCTTTCCAATATTCTATATATAACCGTGGGTGAGTGGCAGAGGCAGAGATTAATCAGGAAGGTTTTGAATTCCTCATCCCACACCCTGAAAATGTGTTCCTTTACAACAGTCACTTCTTCTTCTTCTTCTTTGCTGTTGTTATTGGTCTTCTGCTTCTTATTTTCTTCTTTTCCTTGATGTTGTTGTTGTTGTTGTTCTTCTTCTTCTTCTGATGCCTAATGTTCAATCCTTCAATTTTAGATCAATCAATTTGAAACCTAACCTAAGCTAACCTTAATCTAACCCAAAACAGTATATCTTGGAGACTTGTTTGGGTAAGTTTTTTAACCATTTAAAATATGAAAGTAGACACCAAAACATCACCTTGTAACACCCCGATAAGGTAAGCTATATTGTGATGAGATTTGTATAGTCTTTTAGGTTAGGTTAAGTTAGGTTGGGTTAGGTTAGGTTTAGGGCTTAAAGTAATAAGAGGGGAGGCTTAAGTCTACCAGTGACGCGCTTGTGACGGTATGTGAGCGACCTGTTGTGTTCCTACTCTCTCTCTCTCTCTCTCTCTCTCTCTCTCTCTCTCTCTCTCTCTCTCTCTCTCCTTCCATAGGATGCGTCGTTTAATTAACCTCCTCACCTTCATTTATTCTTAGCAACAATAACAACAGCTCGGTTAATATGGCAGTCATGTACCTTAACAACGCTTTTGGTTCATTTATTCGATATTTTCAACCAATGGCTGCCATAACAAGCCTCTATGTGATGATCAGACACCATAAACACCATCACCATTATCTCCTACACTATCAATCACCATCCCAGCCTCCGACATCACCTCACCCTCAAAATCACCATTCCGATCCCTCTGTAACCTACCGTCTCTCTCCTCTCCTCTCCTCTTTCCTCTCCTCTCCTCTTTCCTCTCCTCGCCAAAATCAATAAATGAGGTGTATTCCTCTCTCACTCTCTCGGTCATCACTCCTCACCAGAAGTGGATAAGCCAACTTTATTTTGAGGCTGTCCCCGTCTCTCGAATGCCATCCTGGGTTCCAATATTGTATCTCACATTCTCTCGCTGCCAATAAAACCTCTAACTCCCCCACCCCCACCCCCCTCACCCCCACCTCACCCCCACCCTCACCCCCCACCCCCACCCCCCTCACCCAACCCCCCCAAAAAAAAATTCCTGATTTGTAAAGAGGAAATGTTGTTCTATCTTTTATATTCCACTTCTATTTTTAATCCAGTGTTTGTTTACGTGTGTCTATAGAGTGTAGGAGAAAGAGAACACTTTGGTTGACTGATATGAAATGCCACAATATATAACCGAGTGTAAATAACATATTAAGTGTTTGTTGTTGAGTAACTTAGCTAACATCACACAACTAATGTGTCTTTATTTTACATTTAATATCGTCTTTTTGAGGATAGGAAGACTTTATAAATATCATTGTGAGATATTATGGTAGTTTATAATATATTCACGTGTGTTGAATACCAAAAACTAAATAAGATATAACAGGTGAGTTTGTTGGCGTAATATTTTGTTAATACAAGGTACGTTACGTTACACTATCCTAACCTAACTTAACCTTGCTAGACTGGGGACGGGGGTTTTGTGACACGGCAGATTGGCAGCCTTTGTGATCCATTTTACTCAATATCTCAGCAGTGTGAAGAGAAATGAAAAGGTGCAGGTGTAGGTTAGACTGGAAGAGGTCTTGTGACAATATATTCTTTCCCTTGAAATTACCAACACTTTAGACGCTGCCAGACATTTTTTTTTTTTTTACAATAATACTTCAGTAGTGTTCAGTAGATCTTAGTATCACTATCTATAAAGTTTATTATTGACATCTATCTTAAATATGTTCACAAAGAGAGAAAGGTTTATTTAGAGGAACTTTGTGTGTAAACTGTTTAATCGGAATCTATCCTGATAATTTTCGTAGTTTTTTATTTTATTTACAGTCATGTCTCTACTTTACCTTCTAGTGAGCAATATAATATCCCTCTCTTTCTTCTTGATATTTCCTCTCTCCCTATTCCCCTCCCTTCATATTAAATCTTTCCCCCATCTTCCACAACTATATCTTTCTCATTATTTCGTCTCATGTCTCATCTTTCTTCAGTTCCCCCTATACATTATTTTCATCCTTGTTTTCTATTATACCCATTTTCTATTATATTCCACGCTTCACCACCCTCTATCCCTTATTCTAACCCCCTCCCCTTCTCCTATACCTCTCACCGTATTCCTCGGCTCAGGTAACGAAGCAATTAGGTCATATGGTTAAGCAATTTGAGCCTAATGGTCCGACTCATCGCATTACCTTGCCCGCCACGTCATATATGTTAACATTAATAAGATTTAAGACGAAAGTACATCACATTTAAACGGGAAGGATACTACTACTACTACTACTACTACTACGACGGCTTCCTAACTACCCGTCTTCCTAGCAACCCCGTCTTCCTAGCAACCCCGTCTTCCGAGCAACCCCGTCTTCCTAGCAACCCCGTCTTCCTAGCAACCCCGGCTTCCTAACTACCCGGATTTCTAGCAACCCGGCTTTCTAGCAACCCGGCTTCCTAGCTACCCGGCTTCCTAGTTGCCAGGCATCTAGAGAGAAAAATCTAAATTAAATTAATATAACAAGATGTTATCTATTTTAAGAATAAATTAATTTTCATTTTTTTGTGGACGGAAGAATTATTACGTCCTGTTGACATGACGCTGACAGGCAGGTCTCTTGTGCCCGAGGCAACAGACCGACACAAGGGGCCCACAGACCGACACATGGGAAAAAAAGAAGGAACGAAGGAAGGAGGGTAGGAAGGACGTACTGTATATTAACCGGAAATACTTAAGTTTGCCCCACTTCAAAACACCACAGTAAGAGCACCGTTTTCTATGACTTCACTCCCCGATCATCCTCGCCTCTGGTAACTATTACACCGAGTAAGAGAATATCCCCGTGTTTATATTCAACCCACAAACGCCTTCCGGGTAAAAAAAAAAAGATGGAGCGCCTCATTAGTGCTCCGTGTTCCAGGTAAAACTCCCAGGTAAGACTCCCAGGTAAGACTCCCAGATGATATCAATAAAGATATCAGGTGCTGCTTATCTCACCTACAGAACCGTGGCTGTATTGATACTAATGACGCAACATTTTATTTTTGTTTATTTTTTTGTATTCAGGATTGAGAGATATTTTTGAGCCTCGTTCATGGTGCAATTATTAACCTGAGAGAGTAATTAAAGAAGGTGATTATAAGAGCATTTAGTCTAATTTTTCTTGTGAATTAGGTCATTGTTTTTCTTTCTTGACACACACACACACACACACACACACACACACACACACACACACACACACACACACACACACCGGAAACTGATAATGCTAAACTGACGAATGGAAAAGGAAATGAAAAATGTGTCTAATTTATACTGAAATTAAAAGTCAGGCAATGTGGTGGTGGTGGTGGTGGTGGTGGTGGTGGTGGTGGTGGTGGTGGTGGTGGTTCTTGGTAGTAGTGGTAGTGTTGGTGGTAATGAAAATAGTGATGGTTTTTCTTATGGTAATGTTGGTTGACGTGATAGTAGTTGTGGTAGTATGTGTTAGTAGTTATGGTGGTGGTGGTGGTGGTGGTGATAGTGGTAGCTGTGGAGGAAGTGGTGGTGGCAGTGGCGCAGTAAATTCACCCATTGACCAGAATAATTGAATTCCTTGATCATGATTGCAGTTTCGTTATTGATAGTGCTGTTGTTTTTGTTGTTTCTGATGGCATGGCTGTTGTTGTTGTTGTTGTTGTTTTTGTTTTTGTTGGTGTTGTTGCTGTTGTTGTTGTTGTATTTATTGTTGTTGTTGTTGTTGTTGTTATTGTTTACTTTTTAATATTTCTGTCTTACTCATTTTGTCTTTCTTTTCCTCGTTTTATCTCCTCCTCTTCCTCCTTCTCTTCCTCTTTCTCCTCCATAGTCTACTCCGCCCCTCCCCTTCACCCCTTTCTTAGCACCTCCCCTCCTCCTCCCCCTTCCTACCACCACCCTCCCCTCCTCCCCCTCCCCTACCCACCACCCCTCCCCCTCCCTACCATACACCCCTCCCCCCCTCCCCTACACCATACCACCCTCCCCCCTCCCTCCCCCTCCCCTACCATACCACCCTCCCCCTCCTCCCCGCCCACCACCCTCCCCTCCTCCCCCCCTCCCTACCATACCACCCTCCCCCTCCTCCCCCCCTCCCTACCATACCACCCTCCCCCTCCCTACCGCCACCACCCCTCCCCTCCTCCCCCCCCTCCCCTACACCCCCCCACCGCCCACATACACACACAACCATTGATCCAGACGATACCAGTAATGAATGACTGGGCTTCCCTCTGCCCCATATTTCAATTAAATATCCCAGAATAATCTTAATTAATCCAGCCAGATATAATTAATCCAGTCAGATATAATTAATCTAATTCGTAACTCGGGATGATTAGACTTAAATAAATTATTCGTCCATTGTTGATATGTTCCTTGGTTAACTACAATTGGGTGATTAGTTATTTATTTGGTATTTAGCATCATCACTACTGCTATTATTACCACCATTACTACCATCTATGCTACCATTACCATCATTTATATCACTGCCACCAATACCACCATCAATACCACCACTACTACCACCATCACCACCACTACCACCAACACCACCAACACCACCACCACCACTACCACCAACACCGCTACCACCGCTACCACCATCACCACCACTTCCACCATCACCACCACTCCCACCAACACCATTACCGCTACCACCAACACCACCACCACCAACACCACCAACACCACCACCACCACCAACACCACCAACACCACCACCACCCACCACCACCAACACCACTATCACCACCACCGCTGCTATCACCCACTACCACCACCACCACCACCACCACCACCACACATACCACCACCACCACCAACTACCACCACCAACCACCACCGTGTCAGGGTAAACCAATACTAGACGGTCGCCATGACAACGATACAGGGAGGGAAGAAGTGAGAAACTGGGAGAAAGAGGAAAGGAGGTGAGGGTGAAATAATTAGGAAAGCTGAAAGGAGAAGGAAGAAGAAGAAGAAGAGAGGGTGAAGAGGGAAGGGGAAGAAAGTTTTAAAATGAGGAAGAGAAAAGTGTGGGGGTTTGGGGGTGAAGAAGATAGAGAAGGAGGAGGTGACATGAGGAAGCTGAGAGTTTGGGGATTTAAGGAAGGGGGAAATGGGAAGAGGGAGAAGTAAGGGGAAGGGAAAAGGGGAAGGGGAGAAATGAGGGGAAAGTAAGGAAGAGTAAAGGGGGAGAAGTAAGGGTAGGAAGTAAGGAGAAGGGGAGGAAGTAAGGGGAAAGGGGGGAAGTAAGGAGAAGGGAAGGAAGTAAAGGGAAGGTGAGGGGAGACAGTAAAGGTTACAACGTGACATTCAATCCGAGTGAGAGAGAAAGAGACAGACAGACAGAGAAGGAATAGCGATAATCTCTTCCACCTCAAATATAAACAAACCCCACGTGTGTCCTCAGAGGGTACTAGGAGGTCACCCACTGTACGTTAGCCTGAAATTGTCAGTAAGAATCATCGACTCCTCTTCAATAGACTAGTAATAGGTTCCCACACAGCGGATTCTAACACGTCATTAAGATAAAGGTCTCCATTAAGCTGACTAAACGTAAGCTTAATGCACCATTGTGTTATATAAAGTGGTATTGGTTTAAGTTAGATCGAATTATATCATATTTTAATGGTGCTTATTTTCTTCATTTGGTTTAGTTCCTTAATGCATATCTCCTCCTCCTCCTCCTCCTCCTCCTCCTCCTCTTCCTCCTTCTTCTTTACCAACCTCCTGTCCTCCTCCTGTTTCTTCCTCCTCCTCCTCCTCCCTCCTCCTCCTCCTCCTCTTTCTTTACCAACCTCCTGCCCTCTTCCTGTTTCTCTTCCTCCTCCTCCTCCTCCTCCTCCTCCTCCTCCTCCTCCTCCTTCTTCTTTACCAACCTCCTGTCCTCTTCCTGTTTCTTCCTCCTCACCTCCTCCTCCTCCTTGGCCTACCTCCTGGTCCTCTTCCTGCTTTCTCTTCCTCCTCTTCCTCTTCCACGAAATGTTAACCAATCAATTGAATTTCTTTGTCAGGAATAATTTAGTGGTGTAAACGCTCTCATCGCTAACTTATTACACATTCTTTCGTTAATCATTATTCTGTGTGTCTGGATTCATTACACGCTTCGTTAAACGCAGGAAATATGTGATATTGAAAAAATTTATTATAAACGTAAGACTCTCATTATCAACACGACATTGACACACCAAACACGGTATTTAAGAATATATTCATTAATTACCCACATTAGATATTTTACCAACACGAACACAGAAGCACCTCCTACCAGATGTTAATTACCTGAGAGCACAGGTGACGAAAACAAACTTTGGCCGAGGTAGTCATGGCAACAGGACATGGAGTCGTAGTTCCACCAACCAGCAGTAAGCATACAAACGCCACAGCTAATTATAAACCACAAACTTAATTAAAGAATGTGTCACTCGTGTGGCTAATTGTGGCTAGCTAGTGTAGTAAGTTAGACGATGGAATAAAATATCTTGTAATATAAACAGCTATCTTGATATCTTTAATTGCTTGGATAAGATATCGCAATAATCGTTTTCTTTCGTTCTCTACACCGTACCATTTTCTTCTTTAGAGTTTTTAAGAGGAATAACTTAAATAATTATGGATGAACAAACACGTAATAAATAAATAACAATAGAATAAGTGTAAATGAGCTTTGGTTAAATATTTTTGTACTATTGTTGTTCCAATGTTAAAGACGTGTGTTTAAACCTCACAATGGCTTCCAAGACGTCAACACTAAGACACTATAAGATTCATTTTCCTCAGTACTTTTCTTTTACTTTGTTTTACACTTGTTTTGCGCCAGTCTCCCCCCCCCCCTTTTTATATGGAAGTAGAGCAACGATAGATAGATAGATAGATAGATAGATAGATAGATAGATAGATAGATAGATAGATAAAACTGATCTGTCTCACCAACTGCTGTCTCTGTACCGTCAACTTCACTGATTGTAGTCATTAAATTTTGGCACTGGTGAACCGTCTGTGTCTATGTCTGTATCTGTAGCTTCATGTCTGTGTCTGTCTGTAGCTTTATGTCTGTGTCTGTGTCTATGGCTTCACGCTATGTCCTTCTACCTCTTCCACATCAACCCCCTTCCATTTCTTCTACACTCCACATCCTCCTTATCCATAGAGAGGGAGAGAGAGAGAGAGAGAGAGAGAGAGGGAGAGAGAGAGGAGAGAGAGAGAGAGAGAGAGACAATAGGTGAGGGAAATAGAAAGAAGAGAGAAAATAAAAGAACGGAGGGGAACATAGAAAACAAAGACTTGACCAAGGACAGACTTAAATAAAACCAACTAACTACCCTAACACACAACAAGAACAACCTCCATTTCTCCTCTGCCTCTACCTTAACACGTCAAACTGCTCTCAGTCTTATTTTATACTTTACCTTTTACAAATAATACCTCACTAGTCGGGAATCGAACCCTTGACCTCCTTACCTTGTTATTACTTACGGGATATATGTCGCTAATTAATGGTCAGTAGTAGACTAAACTGGAGAGACACTGAACACCTGTATAGAATTGTGGAATAATTGGACAGTAATCACAATACCACACAGGTGAGTAACTAACGCATTCATTTATAATAATATCTAAACAATGTAATCCAGGTAGTAAAATAGTATTTCGGTAAGATAAAAAATAATTACATACAGAATGTTGGATAATAATTTGTATATAAAAACCATGATGACTATAGCTGCTTAAAAGGAAGTAATATAACACCTTTTAACAATATAATGTTAAGGTACAAAAGATAACAGATTACCTTGACGATTATGTTAGACCAAAAGAATTTAGCGGGTCAGTCTTGGGTGACTCAGACAACAGGTATTTAGTGGTTGATATTTTATAGGTTAATGATGCATACCTGAGTAATAGTAACTTTAGATAAAACATGCGTGAGGTGTGTGTGTGTGTGTGTGTGTGTGTGTAGTAATATATAGTATTAGTATTACTACTACTAACTACTTATGTATGTGTATATATATATATATATATATATATATATATATATATATATATAAGCAAGTAAATCACTGTAGGTGCAAGGTGATTGCAGAAGAAAGTTGTATACATCTTCAGGGTGAGTACAGACTCATCCCTGAAGATGTGAATTACACGATTCTTTTCTTTTCCTTTTAGTAGCATATATATATATATATATATATATATATATATATATATATATATATATATATATATATATATATATATATATATATATATATATATATATATATATATATATATTATAAGTAGTAGTAATTGTAGTATTGTAGTAGTAGTACTCTCAGTAGTAGAAGTAGTAGTGATCAAGCTGCACCAGACAATTTAACAACTGGTTTCGTGCAAGTAATAAAAAATGCAAGATGCAACGCGTGCAATGTCCCTTTGTAGGTCACCTGGAGTTGGTCTACCTTCTTTAGCACCTGACAGGATATTAGATAAACTGTTATTGTGTAGAATAAACAACATTTACTCTCTCTCTCTCTTTCTCTCACTGGTGTTCAAATGTTTGTTAAGAAACATCTCGCGTCCTGACGTATAAGGTATCAAGATGCAGATATCAAACAACAGAGACAAGACTCTAGCTCGTGCAGTCTCTAAGTTCCATCGTTGTCAAGTTGTTGTTGTTTTACGAGTGAGTGAGTGAGTGCATACCAAGAATAATGGGTATATAAAAAAGAAGAATATAATATGTGCAATGAATGATAAAACTGCGTGCAAGTAGACTAAGTGACAGTATCCCCGTCACCTAATTAACTCCTTGAGAATAATATTAAAAAGCTCACTTTTCTAATTAATTCTCTAAGCTAAAAAAATAAAAAAAAATAAAGAAACGCACACGCCAAATCTTTTACGAGAGGTAGAAATATAATAAAGTTATAAAAGATATTGTCGCGTACGTTTACAAGATGCATGAAACAAAATCGCTGCGATGCCAATATGTAGGAGAGGATTCCAAATAACATTCCCTCGTGTGATATCAAGATGCTTAAGAGAAAAATTAATAAACACTAAACATCCCACGATTGATGTCAAGATGCACAAAAAAACACAAAAAAAAAACATCTCGTGTGGTATTAAAACACAGGAGATAATGTAAACAAAGTGGCCGCTGACGTGCAGAGAGAGAAGACTGATGGGAGGAGGGGTGGTTACCAGCCTACCTTCACATTAACTATATTATTGTTATTATTCTGAATCTGCCGCATACTGTCCCAAGCTTCAGCCTTTGCTTTGATCATTATGTCGGATACGAAACGACGAACGACCTCCATTAATCGCTCGTCTGACCTGATCTTGTCCGCATCTATCACAACCTGTAGGATAAGGTCACTTCAGGTGTTAATACAGGTCAGGTGTATGGGTCAGAGGTCAGGGTAGTTAGGGGGTGTGAGGAGAGGAGGGACACGGGTTGTGGGGTAAGGGGTGATGAGAGGGATTGTGGTTAGGGGTTGGTGAAAGGGATTGTGAGTGGGTTGTAGGTGGGGTTGTGAGAAAGTTGTGGGGTGGGGTTATGTGGGGTGGGGTTGAGGGGAGGGGTTGTGAGGAAAGGTTATGAGAGGGGTTGTGGGGAGGGGTTGTGGGAAGGGGTTGTGGAGACAGGTCGTAAGGAGAGAGGGATGAGAGGGAGGGAGTGGGATTGATTTAATTAGGTCATTGATGGGGAGTAATTTACAGAATGATTCAGTGTTAAGAATTCAGTATGATGATGATGATGATGGTGATGATGATGATGATGGTGATGATGATGATGATGATGGTGATGATGGTGATGATGGTGATGGTGATGGTGATGATGGTGATGATGGTGGTGATGATGATGATGATGATGATGATGATGATGATGATGGGTAAACAGGATGATAATTTAATACATTGCGTATGATGATTTAGCGTTCTGAGGAAGGCTAATGGTTTAATCCATTTGAAATTTATGGTTTAGCCCTACGAGGATGAATGGTTTAACCCTTGGAAATTAATGGTTTAATTCTTTGTTATTGATGGTTTAACCCTTTGAGAATGATGGTTTAACTCTTTGAGAATGATGGTTTAACCCCTTGAGAATGATGGTTTAACCCTTTGAGGATGATGGTTTAACCCTTTGAGAATGATAACTTAAGGTTCTATTGACTGTAAGAGCATTAAAAAATTTGAAATCCCCAAAGACTTAAACCACCATCCTCAAAGAGTTAAACCAACATCATCAGATTAGTTATAAACTACGGTTAAGTGTACAACAAGAGGGATAAATTTTTTTTCGGAAATTTCTCATTATTTTTTTGCCATAGTTTAATGTTTTCTCACAGTAACGCTTTCATTTATATTTTTGGGGACTTAGACACAGACACAGACACATACTGACAGACACAGACATACTGACAGACACAGACACATACTGACAGACACAGACATACTGACAGACACACACACATACTGACAGACACAGACACATACTGACAGACACAGACATACTGACAGACACACACATACTGACAGACACACACACATACTGACAGACACAGACATACTGACAGACACACACATACTGACAGACACAGACACATACTGACAGACACAGACATACTGACAGACACACACATACTGACAGACACAGACACTGACAGACACAGACATACTGACAGACACAGACACATACTGACAGACACAGACATACTGACAGACACACAGACACATACTGACAGACACAGACATACTGACAGACACACACATACTGACAGACACACACATACTGACAGACACACACACATACTGACAGACACAGACACTGACAGACACACACACATACTGACAGACACACACACATACTGACAGACACAGACACATACATACTGACAGACACACACACATACTGACAGACACAGACACATACTGACAGACACAGACATACTGACAGACACACACACATACTGACAGACACAGACACATACTGACAGACACAGACATACTGGACACACACACACATACTACTGACAGACACACATACCGGACAGACACACACATACTGACAGACACAGACACATACTGACAGACACAGACATATTGACAGACACAGACATACTGACAGACACACACATACTGACAGGGCACAGACATACTGACAGACACAGACATACTGACAGACACACACATACTGACAGACACAGACACACACTGACAGACACAGACATACTGACAGACACACACATATTCGACAGACACAGACATACTGACAGACACAGACATACTGACAGACACAGACATACTGACAGACACAGACATACTGACAGACACAGACACATACTGACAGACACAGACATACTGACAGACACACACATACTGACAGACACACATACTGACAGACAGACATACTGACAGACAGACATACTGACAGACACACACATACTGACAGACACACATACTGACAGACAGACATACTGACAGACAGACATACTGACAGACACAGACATACTGACAGACACACACACATACTGACAAACACACACACATACTGACAGACACACACACATACTGACAGACAGACACACACATACTGACAGGGTCATTTTTCACTCTATTCAGTTCTTCAGTAAATAAGTTGATCTGATCTTGAAAATACTTAAGGTTTAACTGGTAATATTCCTTAACATTTTCCTCATAGATTTTACTTAAGAAAACTCAAACTAACTTTTTTTTACTTGTCTGTAATTCTTATTTTTTCGTTGTTCTAGGACAGGCAACTAGAAATATTAATTACTAGCCTGCGGTCAACAATTACTATCCTTCTCACTAGCCTGCGGTCAATTTCTATACTTATTA
Organism: Homarus americanus; assembly: GCF_018991925.1. Taxonomy (NCBI): domain Eukaryota; kingdom Metazoa; phylum Arthropoda; class Malacostraca; order Decapoda; family Nephropidae; genus Homarus; species Homarus americanus. The sequence goes on from NW_024736071.1 coordinate 16,477,641, forward strand.
CTAGCCTACGGTGACCTATTACTAGTCTGCGGTCAACAATTACTATCCTCATTGCTAGCCTGTGGTCAACAATTACTATCCTCATTACTAGCCTGTGGTCAACAATTACTATCCTCATTACTAGCCTGCGGTCAACAATTACTATCTTATTACTGGTCTGCGGTCAACAATTACTATCCTCATTACTAGACTGCGGTCAACAATTACTATCCTCATTACTAGCCTGTGGTCAACAATTACTATCCTCATTACTAGCCTGCGGTCAACAATTACTATCTTATTACTGGTCTGCGGTCAACAATTACTATCCTCATTACTAGCCTGCGGTCAACAATTACTATCCTCATCACTAGCCTGCGGTCAACAAGCAATCTCCCTTTATAAGATGTGGCAATAACTGGTCACCTCGGCTTCTGTCTTCCTACAGGAACCTTAATTGGTAAGATAGTTCTTTCGTATTTATTTCTGTCTTTTTCTGATCTTTAGTCCCGGCAGAGTTCTATTTCAGAGAGAGACAAACAGACAGGGAAAGACAGAGTGAGGAAAGACAGACAGACAGACAGACAGACAGGGAAAAGACAGAGTGAGTGAAAGACACAGAAAGACAAAGAGAGAGAGAGAGAGAGAGAAAGACAAAGAGAGAGAGAGAGAGAGAGAGAGAGAGAGAGAGAGAGAGAGAGAGTTAAAGACAGAGAGACAGGCAGACAGAGAGAGTTAAAGACAGAGAGACAGACAGACGGAGAGAGCAACAGGAGCATACACAAACAGAGAGAGAGAGATAAAGAGAGAGTGAAAGAGGGAAAGAGAGAGAGAGAGAGAGAGAGAGAGAGAGAGAGAGAGAGAGAGAGAGAGAGAGATTGCTATAATCCAACACTTAATAACTTTTTTTTTTCAGGTGCCTCTCACTCAGGTGTTCTTACTGAGAGTCTAATTAACCTGCCAGAACTTCCAACAAGGTGAGTAATGTTTCCACCTATACAACATGGCGAACTCCTTACTGCACACACATAATTATATTTTATTCTAATTCCCGGACTTTCCTTTAGAAACAGGTGTCGAGAGCCGATTGGATATATACATCTCATCATCTCCTTAACTTCGCTCGTTCTACCCCAAGGCAGTATTCCCAGTCCATTCATTTGTAATAAGGTATGAAGCTCTCTCTCTCTCTCTCTCTCTCTCTCTCTCTCTCTCTCTCTCTCTCTCTTCTCTCACTTTCTTTCTTTCTTTCTCCTCTCTCTTTTAAGCTCTACAGATGGGGAATTCTTTTACTTTAAACAACCATTACCTTTTTTTTTTAATTTTCAAATATGTTTAATGTTTTACGTTCTGTGTTCAAGAGGTTCTATACTGCCTTTGTTGTCACTTCTGCTTCCTTCAGTCGACCCAAACTCCGTTACATTATTACCAAGCCTGACCATTCTCCCGCTGAGTCAGGCCTTGAAGCGTGTACACTGGGGGAGGTATTGACTCTTCCGGGAACTCGCTGAAAGGATTTTGTATACAACGGGACGTGAATCACAGCTGTTATATCACAAGATTTGCTTCTTGGTGTTGTTAAAAGCTGACCTGAGTAGATCATTAGTCAAGAGAAGATTTTTTTTTAAGTCGAATCGTCAATTAATATTATTTTAACCGGATTGTTGTACCTGGGAACTAATTATAGATATATTAGATTAGTGTATGTAATTGGTATTATATCTAACACTCCCTGGTTATTATTTCACCTTAAAGCAATATCTAGATTAGCTTTCCCTTAAAAATAACAAAGAAAATGGGAGGAAAGTTTTCGTAGATCTATCTTCTTAATTAAAAGGTAAAAGTTAGCTATAGTAGATAATGAATTAGTTAGCCTAATCACTAGTTAACTCTCTCTCTCACTCTCCTTACCTTACCACTAACCCCATATCTCATTAATTCCATATACAATAATAATCGATTTTATTGAAAGAATGAAAAAGGATCACAAGTACAGTATTTAGGCGATAAAAGACCATAGGAAAGGTTTAATGAGACGTTGGGTCTGTGAGAAACAATCTAAAACGAACAAAGAAAACGACGATTGACACTTCCTTCCTGGGGCAACTAACCTAATCCAGCTTATTGTATAGTAAGCATCTGTAAGGACGATCCACCCAGTATCTTGTGTACAAACTTCCATCCGTGTGAGCTGGTCTTCCTCAACACGCCAAACGAACCACATGTTTGTTACACTTTGATGATGATGATGATGATGATGATGATGATGATGATAATGATGTTTTAACTCTTTCACAACGATTATTGAACCTTTGACGACGACGATGTGGCGAACACAATTTTTTTACCAACAACTTATGACATTAAAAAAAAGGCAACTAAACTTTATAATATTTTTACCCTTTATAGAAAAATGGTTTAGGTTATAACCCTTTAAGAACGAGGGTTTAACTTATAACCCTTAAAGAAGATGGTTTAACATAGAACCCTTAAAGACGATGGTTTAACCTACAGTATTTTCAGGGCCATTTTTTTTAGCTTAACCCTCAAGAAATTAAACCATCTTCCTCAGAGGGTTAATTAAAAACATGCACAAACAACGCAAAGTATTTAGAAACTCTTCGGTAATTGCAAGGCGAAATAAGTTACAGTGAAACCTCTATTTAACGGACTATAGAGAGAAGAAAGTCCGTTATATCGAAGGTCAGGTAGATATGAAACCTCCATCTAACGAACTACATAGAGATGAAAGTCCGTTATAACGAAGGTCAGTTAGATAATTATGAAACCCCCATCTAACGGATTATATAGAGAAAAGTCCGTTATATGGAGGTTATACTGTCCGTTAATTTAGTCTTCAGGTAAATTTTGCTTACAAGGTGGGAAAAGATTAATATTTACTCACCTGTCTTGAAAAAAAATCAAAAATTCTAAAAAATTTCGTCATGCAGAGAATTAAAATATATCAGACATTATACACAATTATATTAAGTATAACTATATAAAAAAGTAGCGTTATATATCTTGAGTATATTTGGTGAAAAAGTAATAACAAATTCCATCAAAATTCTTAATTATGGAGGATAAAGGTAAAGTAAAGTCTACCAAATTCACTGTAAATATCTGTCAAAAAAGTATTAAAAAATTACTAAAGTACGTCTATAATATATCAGCGAAAAATAACAATAATAAATAGCAAAATACAACTAGAATAACCAGTCCCCAAAAATAGCAACTGTAACAAAAAATAAATATTGTTGCAAACTAAAAAAATAAGGGCCAAAAAAAATAGTTCAAAATAGCCACAAGATCCAGCGAGAGAAAAATACGAATAAAAAGTCATAATTTACCTTGTCAGTCGCGAGGTCTTTCTTGGTTGCTTCCTCTTGTGCCTTAGTTAGTATGTCTTTGACGAACTGGTTAGCCACGTTCAGGAGTACAGGGTCTGCTGGGGACTTAACTTCACCGTCCAAAAGTTTCTCAGAGTCCTGGGGGCTGCTGGCGGGGAGAAAACAAGAGGGAGATCTGGGGATAAGGCACTGAGAATGTGAGAGACGAATGTGGTGTTTACTGCCTTTTGGGGGGAGGAAGGAAGGTAGGGAGGGAGGAGAGGGAGGGAGGAGGAGGGAGGAGGGAGGGAAGGAGGGAGGGAAGGAGGGAGGGAGGGAGGGATGGAGATGTGAGTGAATATTAGGTAGAAGGAAGGAAGGAAAGAATAGAAGGAATGAAAAATAGTCAGGATATCTTAATGAATCTGAAAACATGAATACTCCTTTTGTTATGATGTAATGGGATTATATACATACGTTCTTGAATGTATAGGAAGAACTTATGAATACTGAGAATGTATACTCTTAAAAAAATAATATAATTCTTACTTCTATAGCTGTATAATGAAGGAAATTAATTATATGAAGGAATTATAAAACACTCTTATGGGATTATAGAGAACTCGTGAATGAAATAATTATACACATTATAATATAAGACATTAAAGGATAAAAAAACCAGTTTACATGACATGAAGAAACTTAGAGGATTAATGAAAGAATAAACATAAAATTATTCACGACACTACAGAACTGAAGGAGGAATATGATATAATACAAAACGTGCGATTATGTATGATGTATAAGTATATCTGACCATACATAATGTCTGTGTTTGTCTTTAGAGGAAAATAATGAAATCCAATGAAACTGAAATTAGGGTCGTTGGTTGTGTGAAGGTTACAGGAGAGAGAGAGAGTGACACCTAGATACAGACATACATTCAGAAGGCCACAGACCATAACAAACAAACAAACAAACACACAATTAGAAGACACACAAACGAACAAACATTCAGAAAGCCACAGACGCGGAGACAATCAGAAGGCCAAGACATATACACAATCAGAACACGACAAACAGACACACATACACGCACACAATCAGAACATCACAAACAGACACACATACACAGTCAGAAGATCACAAACACCTTACAACATAAATAAAACCAAAATGTTTTAGCCAAAAAATCACACAAACAAACACAACCAAACGAAAATTTATGACATCCAACAATAACATAATTTATTAAACCAAATACATCCATACATACAAGCGCTTTCTTTCCCTCTCATACACTGTTCTTCATCCATACATTCGTTACATCATTCATTGGTAATATCTCCTCTCTCACACACACTTCTATTCTACCACCACACACCCTCTCTCATACTTTCATACACTCTCCCACACACACACCCTTTTCCACAGTCTCCCACACACACACACACACACACACACACACATATACACTTTCTCAATATACACACTCTCCACACACACACACACACACACACACACACACACACACACACACACTCTGCCAACACACACACACACACACACACACACACACACACACACTCTGCCAAACACACACACACACACACACACACACACACACACACACACACACACACACACCTACTCTCCCTCTCTCACCTGCAGGAGGCGTCACAGGAGAAAAGGTTCTCAGACTCTGACTTAGAACGCAGGAAGGAAGCGATGGAGGACGCCATGTTTGGGTCAGCCTCCCCGTTCTCCATCACCAACCCCGTGTACGATGATGACCTTCCGAGGACACGAGGTCAAGAGGTCAAGGGTGGAGGGACACGAGGTCAAAGGGTTAAGGGTGAGGGGACATTAGGTCAAGCGGTCAAGAGTTAAGGGTGAGGGGGACATGACGTCAAGGGAGGGGGGACACGAAGTCAAGAGGTCAAGGGTGAAGGGGACATAAGGTCAAGAGGTCAAGGGCAGGGGAAAACGAGGTCAAGAAGTCAAGAGGAAGGTCAAGAGGTCAAGGATGGGAACACGAGAACAAGAGGTCAAGGGTGAGAGGACACGAATTCAAGGGTGGGGGGAACATGAGGTCACGAAGTCAAGCGGTCAAAATTCAAAGAATAAATCGCAGGTTAGGTCAGGTTAGGTCAGGTTAGGTCAGGTTAGATCAGGTTAGGCTAAGAGATAATTAAAGGAGTTTGACTAGGTAGTAACTGAAGATCATCTTTATAAAATAATAAAGTGAAAATATTTAATTAAGGTCAAAGGTCAAATATAATAAGGACGTGAAGTAGTAATTAAAAGTGAAGGTCATTAATTACGGTATAATTAACTAATAGTAATTAATGTCTCGGGATAAGGATTAACTCGGGGTTACAGAATATTGGTAATAAAATTATAAAACTACTTCTACAAGGTATTACTTTTACTACTTTTGTATCAGGAGTTGTTTATCCTCTTTAATAACATGTATATCAGTATAATTTTTGGTCATATAAATACTGAAACATGAGAAAAAAAAATAAATAATAATAATAATAATAATAATAATAATAATAATAATAATAATAATAACTATGGTGGAAATTATACCTGTGTGTCATTACTACAGGTAACAAGACAATTAACCTCAGCACACCTGCATAACAATAACCCACACCTGCCCTTAATATCTCCCTCAGGTGTGTTCTGCTAACATCAGAAGCCAACAGACACACCATCCGCCTTGTAACCTGTACCTGTAGTAGCCTTGTAACCTGTACCTGTAGTAGCCTTGTAACCTTTACCTGTAGTAGCCTTGTAACCTGTACCTGTAGTAGCCTTGTAACCTGTACCTGTAGTAGCCTTGTAACCTGTACCTGTAGTAGCCTTGTAACCTGTACCTGTAGTAGCCTTGTAACCTTTACCTGTAGTAGCCCTTGTAACCTGTACCTGTAGTAGCCTTGTAACCTGTACCTGTAGTAGCCTTGTAACCTGTACCTGTAGTAGCCTTGTAACCTGTACCTGTAGTAGCCTTGTAACCTGTACCTGTAGTAGCCTTGTAACCTGTGTAAGACAACCTTAACTTTTGCTAAACCTGGTGTGTGTCTCTACCACCTGGCCACCAGCTGACTCGTGTACAGGCTTCAGACACTATCGAAAGGAATCCAAACCTGCCAGATGGTGGTCTTTGGGAACGTGTGTGTGTGTGTGTGTGTGTGTGTGTGTGTGTGTGTCCCACTTTACTGAGACAAAAGCAATTTCGATCTAGACAGAGTAACGCTAAGATCTCTCTCTCTCTCTCTCTCTCTCTCTCTCTCTCTCTCTCTCTCTCTCTCTCTCTCTCTCTCCACTAAGGCCATGACACAGCACCACACGTCTGACCTCGTCTGCAGGTGTTTTGTGAGGCGCGTTTGTCTGTGTGTTGTGAGGGAGGGAGGAAGGGAGGAAGGGAGGGAGGGAGGGAAGTTCTCACCTTCTATAAAATCAAATCACCACCATGACCACTATTACCACAATACAACTACCACCACTACCACCATCACCACCAGTACCATCATCGCCATTACCACTATCATCACTACTACCGCCATACCCATACGTATACTCACCTTCTAGGCATATTTAGGGGTAAAGTCAATCCTAACCCACGATTACCACCACCAATACCACCACTACCAGTACCACCACCACTCCCACCACCAGTACCCAACAGAGGGGCACGTTCATCAGGTTCATCGTCTTCCTCGTCCTCCTTCACACCATCCACAAGCACCACCGCCCGATTTACGTCGATGTAGGGCGTCGTCGTCACCGTTGTCGCCGCCGTCGTCTGGGTGTCGTGGTGGTGTTGGTGGTGGAAGTCATACTGGGTCGTCTGGGAGCCTTGGAGGGGAGGTTCCGTCACCATCGAGGAGCCAATGACATCCTCTGGTTGTTCCCATAGAGGTGTGTCAATGGCTATCGCGGGATCTGTGGGTGAGATAGACAGTGAGTGAGTGAGTGTGAGTAATATGAGAGAGAGAGAGAAAAGCGAATGATTATGTAAGTATTTAATGTAAACTAAAGAAGAAATAATTAATCTTTCTTTATTTACACACCTTAACACCCCACAACACAGCCACACCTCAACACCCCACAACACAGCCACACCTTAACACCCCACAACACAGCCACACCTTAACACCCCACAACACAGCCACACCTCAACACCCCACAACACAGCCACACCTAACACCCCACAACACAGCCACACCTTAACACCCCACAACACAGCCACACCTCAACACCCCACAACACAGCCACACCTCAACACCCCACAACACAGTGTTACGACCGTGTCGTATTTTTTCTATTTTTTTATATATAACATGCTCCCATGTTCCATATTATTCCTGTAATGATGTGTTAAATTTACTATTATATATTCTAGTCACCTTACCCTGTGCTGTTAAGGTTTTAACTGTCATTATTTGTTCAAGTCCATCTTATTTCTTTATTTTGTATTGTAACCAGCATTCTTTGTTCTCTAACGACCATCTGCATCGTTAAACGACCCACCGGCGGGTCGCGTGGCGGGAGCCGACCTTATATATAGGACCCACCAACTGACTTGAGTCAGTTCAGTCCTCTTGTCATACAGTACACATCCTTTGAGTGTCACTTGTTACTTATACTTAATTTATTTGTGTTGTTCCTGTCGCCACCAATGTGGTATATCTATGTGAGTACCTATTTATGTCTCTGTTTGTGTCCATCAGTATTTGCTTAGTTGTATTCAAGTAATTCAGTGTTGTTTCACGTTAGTTAATTTCAGTGATAGTTTTTATATGTTTATGCAGTGTTAACGTAATCCAATGCTTTATTTTTATTCTTTTGATGTTTCGATGTTTTGTATCATTTGTGTCTTAAAAGTTTCGATGGTGAATCAATTTGTTGTGACAGCCTACGAGGCTCTTTATTGTGTTAATATTTAATCAATTAAATTCTTAAAGGTTTACTTTATTTATTTTTATTCTTTTAATTTACTTCACTTTTTGTTTGGTTACGCCTAGAACCTGGATATTTAAGTAAATTAAGAGACGGCGTAACAACAGCCACACCTTAACACCCCACAACACAGCCACACCTTAACACCCCACAACACAGCCACACCTCAACACCCCACAACACACCACACCTCAACACCCCACAACACAGCCACACCTCAACACCCCACAACACAGCCACACCCACCCACAACACAGCCACACCTTAACACCCCACAACACAGCCACACCTAACACCCCACAACACAGCCACAGATCAACACCCTACAACACAGCCACACCAACATCCCGCCAACACAGCCACACTCAACATCCCACAACACAGCCACACCTCAACACCCCACACACAGCCACACCTCAACACCCCTACAACACAGCCACACCCCAACACTCCCACAACACAACACATCTCAACACCCCACCAACACACAGCCACACCTCAACACCCCACAACACAGCCACACCCTCAACACCCCACAACACAGCCACACCTTAACACCCCACAACACAGCCACACCTCAAAACCCCACAACACAGCCACACCTAACACCCCACAACACAGCCACACCTTAACACCCCACAACACAGCCACACCTCAAAACCCCACAACACAGCCACACCCTAACACCCCACAACACAGTGCCACACCTTAACACCCCACAACACAGCCACACCTCAAAACCCCACAACACAGCCACACCTTAACACCCCACAACACAGCCACACCTTAACACCCCACAACACAGCCACACCTTAACACCCCACAACACAGCCACACCTCAACACCCCTCAACACAGCCACACCTCAACACCCCACAACACAGCCACACCTCAACACTACACCACCATTTCTATGCAAGTTATCTCAATAAAAATACTCTTATGTAAGTAAAATCCGTCTTCATTTGCGCTCCACAACTGAGATAGGCTTGCGTCAAGGCCGTTATCACAAATAAAGTCAAAATTCAGTTGCTAACCGAATTTAGATGTTTTATATTAGTTTTTGCTTATAACAATGCATTTTCTATCATGCTATTTTCATAGAAAACATTGTAAACCGCCTTCAGGGTAGACTATAATTTTATCTCGGGGACTATTTTTTTTTTTTTTTTACTAAAGATCTGAAACATTTACCAAGTGTGTTTAATTGTTAGTTGTGCTTCCATGCAAAATTTTAGGTATCTATGATAAACAGCTTATGGACACACACACACACACAGTGGGAATAATTCTACGAGGGTTGTTTAAAATGTTGGGAAAACTTTCTTGAAGAGAGTTTGAAGGCCTCTGATTCGCTCTTGTTGACGAGTTCCGCCCGAATTACTTAGATCAAAGTTATTTAATACGTTAAAATTGGCTTCCGTAGACCTACAAATTGAGTTAGATATTCCTTAATGAAGGCTTGAAGTGACTCACATGAAATTTACTTCAAAAAATCACATTCTAAACTTAAAGTTATTTAACGGAAGGATAACAGATTGTTTGAGAATTGGTTACTTTAAATCTTCAAATAGGGTAAATATCATCAAATTAGAAACAGAGATAGTGAAGAAATTGGTAGGTAAACACTGCAAATAGGCCAGAAATGGGTTAATTTTGTTGAGTTTGGTCAGATCATCACCAGAACGGGATGTGAGAATTTATAACCCGTGAAGTGAAAACATCCTTCCGTTTAGCTTATCTGTTCTGTCAACACTGACGTATTTAGGTGTTCTAGTGTGTAAGGTAGCTCTCTCTCTCTCTCTCTCTCTCTCTCTCTCAGGCCGGTAAGGGCACAGGTAATTAGCCATTACTTCCGCCAGGACAGGTAATTCTCAGGTGTTGACTCCCGGAGCTTGATGACTGAGCCTTAATCCCCAGTGAACCAGCTCCTCCCTGCCCTCCCTCCCTCATTCCTCCCCCCCTTGCTCCGGTTGCTCACTCCCCTCATTCTCAAGGTGCTCCTTCCCGCCTCCTAGCTGTGTGTATTGCACAGTTGTGACGATTAATTAGTACAGAGGTGTAACGCTGGTGTGACGGGTAATTAATATGAAAGTGCGACGTTAATTATACGAAGTGGTGTGACGGAGGTGAGACGGAGGTGTGACGGAGGTGTTATAGAGGTGTGACAGGTGTGACGGAGGTGAGACGGAGGTGTTATAGAGGTGTGACAGAGATGTGACAGGTGTGACGGAGGTGTGACGGAGGTGAGACAAAGGTGTTATAGAGGTGTGACAGGTGTGACAAAGGTACTACAGAGGTGTGACAGACGTGTGACGGAGGTGTGGCAGAGGTGTGACGGAGGTGTGACAGAGGTGTGACGGGTAATATACATTGAGGGTTTTAGCTTAATTAACACTATACCTATAACCCCCCCCCCCCACACACACACTATACCCACTGTGGCCTTACAGCTAACTATGCGCTGTTTACCTACAATAAACTGTTTCCCGGAGCCACAGGAATTATTAATAACAGTTTACCTGGAAGCTGCAGGCAATGGTACACTGTGTCGTATTTAACTTGGTGACAGTGTACAGTGTCTACCTGTTGTCTACCTGTTGTCTACCTGTTGTCTACCTTTCGTCTACCTTTCGTCTACCTGTTGTCTACCTTTCGTCTACCTTTCGTCTACCTGTTGTCTACCTGTTGTCTACCTTTCGTCTACCTGTTGTCTACCTGTTGTCTACCTTTCGTCTACCTGTTGTCTACCTGTTGTCTACCTTTCGTCTACCTTTCGTCTACCTGTTGTCTACCTGTTGTCTACCTTTCGTCTACCTGTTGTCTACCTGATGTCTACCTTTCGTCTACCTGTTTACCCGTTTATTAATTGTTGACATTGCTTTCCTGTTTACATTATAGATCCTAATTATCATTATTATTATTATCATTATTATTATTATTATCATTAGTAATAGTAGTAGTAGTAGTAGTAGTAGTGTTAGTAGTAGTAGCAGGATATACAGTAAAATATAACGAGGTGAGGCTTGAAGCAGTTATTTCATCTGAAGTGATTGAAAATGATAAGGAAATTAAGTTACGGAAAATAACTGGAATATTTCGGGATTTTTATTTTTTTATCATTTACGTGACGACACAAACGTAAAACATTCAACTATTCCACAATATTTTCTTTTACTTATTTTTATTTCTCTCTCTCAAAAAAAATAATCGCTATCATTTTCCATCATTGAGAAGAAAGAAAGAAAGAAAGAAAGAAAATCCTCTACTGGTTCATTCAAATCAAAATGGAGTTTGCATCCTTGACATTAATTAAGGAATATATATATACAGGTGTAGTGTAAATTATACCTGTCCGTCTCTATCCTTACCCCCTGTCCTTCCGTCCATCTTCCGTCTCTATCCTTTCCCCCTGTCCTTCCGTCCATCTACCGTCTCTATCCTTTCCCCCTGTCCTTCCGTCCATCTACCGTCTCTATCCTTTCCCCCTGTCCTTCCGTCCATCTACCGTCTCTATCCTTTCCCCTGTCCTTCCGTCCATCTACCCGTCTCTATCCTTTCCCCTGTCCTTCCGTCCACCTTCCGTCTCTATCCTTTCCCCCTGTCCTTCCGTCCATCTTCCGTCTCTATCCTTTCCCCTGTCCTTCCGTCATCTTCGTCTCCTCCTTTCCCCTGTCCTTCCGTCCATCTCGTCTCTATCCTTTCCCCTGTCCTTCCGTCCATCTACCGTCTCTATCCTTTCCCCCTGTCCTTCCGTCCATCTACCGTCTCTATCTTTTCCCCCTGTCCTTCCGTCCATCTACCGTCTCTATCCTTTCCCCCTGTCCTTCCGTCCATCTACCGTCTCTATCCTTTCCCCCTGTCCTTCCGTCCATCTACCGTCTCTATCCTTTCCCCCTGTCCTTCCATCCACCTTCCGCTTCTATCCTTTATATACTCTGTTGACATCTATCACAGCCAATGGTAATGCGTGTTGAGTGTAACTTGATTATGTTTGGCGGTTGATGCAGGTGTTGGCGAGCGAGGATGTTTTCTTATTGGTTATTGAATGAATCTCTCTCTCTCTCTCTCTCTCTCTCTGTGGCCACCCATTACTCACTCGTATCCAAGGGATTCTCCTCATCCGTGGGTGTTGAAGCACTGAAGCTGAGCATAGGCAGGATGTGGCCATGATGAGTGCGGCCCTGGTGAATGTGGCCCTGGTGGGTGTGGCCCTGGTGGGTGTGGCCATGGGTGTGGGTGGAATCCTCGTCCCGATGCCCGTTGACGACCGTAGACATGATGTGGCCTGTAAGAAGAAGATGGCGGATGAATGATAGAGGGAGAGAGAGAGAGAGAGAGAGTTACATCATCGTCATTAAAGGGTTAAATCATCGTCATTAAAGGGTTAAATCATCGTCATTAAAGGGTTAAATCATCATAATCGTCAAAGGGTTAAACATCGTCTCCCCCGTACCCCCCTGACCCCCTCCACTATAATACACCCTTAATACCCTGGCTTAGGTCTTGACTCACGGAAGACTGAGTCTGACCTGATGAGCGGGGGCCAAGGACTGGAGGAGAGAGACGGGAGGAGGAGAGAGACGGGAGATAGAGAGAGACGGGAGGTAGAGAGAGACGGGAGGTAGAGAGAGACGGGAGGTAAAGAGAGACGGGAGGTAGAGAGACGGGAGATAGAGAGAGGGAGGAGGAGAGAGACAGGAGGTGAGAGAGACGGGAGGATAGAAGACGGGAGATGAGAGAGACAGGAGATAGAGAGACGGGAGATAGAGACGGGAGGTGAGAGGGCAGGGAGATAGAGGGGAGCGGGAGATAGAGACGGGAGGGAGAGGAGAGACGGGAGATAGAGAGAGAGACGGGAGATAGAGACGGGAGGTGAGAGAGAGACGAGGAGGAGGAGGAGAGAGACAGGAGGTAGAGAGACGGGAGGAGAGAAGACAGGGAGGTAGAGACGGGAGATAGAGACAGAGGGAGGTAGAGAGGGAGCAGGAGATAGAGAGAGACGGGAGACGGGAGGTAGAGAGAGACAGGAGGAGGAGAGACAGGAGGTAGAGAGACGGGAGATGAGAGAGACGGGAGATAGAGAGAGACAGGGAGATAGAGACAGGAGATAGGGAGACAGGGAGGTAGAGAGAGAGGCGGAGATGAAGAGAGGGCAGGAGATAGAGCAGGAGATGAGAGAGGGAGATAGAGAGAGACGGGAGATAGAGAGACGGGAGGTAGAGAGACGGGAATAGAGAGAGAGACGGAGATGAGAGAGACGGAGATAGAGACGGGGAGGTGAGAGAGACGGGGAGGTGAGAGACGGGAGATAGAGAGAGACGGGGAGGTAGAGAGAGACGGGAGATAGAGAGAGGTGGGGGAGGGGAGATGAGACGGGAGATGAGAGAGACGGGAGATAGGGGAGGAGGTGAGTGATGGGGAGGAGGTAGAGGTGATAGGGAGGGTAGTGATAGGGAGGAGGTGGTGATGGAGGTAGTGATGAGGAGGAGTAGTGATGGGAGGAGGTGGTGAGGAGGGAGGAGGTAGTGATAGGGGAGGAGGTAGTGATGAGGAGGAGGTAGTGATAGGGAGGAGGTAGTGATAGGGAGGAGGTAGTGATAGGGGAGGAGTGATAGGGAGGAGGTAGTGATAGGGAGGGGAGGTGGGTGATAGGGGAGGAGGTAGTATAGGGAGGAGGAGGTAGTGATAGGAGGAGGTAGTGATAGGGAGGAGGTAGTGATAGGGGAGGGAGGAGGAGGGAGGAGGTAGTGATAGGGGAGGAGGTAGTGATAGGGAGGAGGTAGTGATAGGGAGTAGGTAGTGATAGGGAGGAGGTAGTGATAGGGGAGGAGGTAGTGATAGGGGAGGAGGTAGTGATAGGAAGGAGGTAGGGTGATAGGGGAGGAGGTAGTGATAGGGGAGGAGGTAGTGATAGGGAGGAGGTAGTGATAGGGAGGAGGTAGTGATAGGGAGTCAAGGGACATAGATAGAGAGATAGAGACAGGACATAGAGATATAAACAAGACATTGAGACAGTCACTGGAAGGGAGAATGTTGAGAGACAGACAGACATATAGACAGACATAGGGTAATATTAAGACAAACAGCAAGACACACAAACAGACAGACAGACTGACAGACTTGCAAATCAATATATTCTACCAACTCCTCCCTCCCACCCCCACCCCATACCCCAGTCCCACCCCTCCCCACCCCCCCCACCCCCACCTCCTTCCCCACCCTCACCCCATCCCCACCCCCAACCCCTCCCCCCTTCCCCCTCCCCCCACTTCATACCCTGAGGAGGGTGGAGCACTAAAATGACTCACATGAATGCATTAAGTTCTTTGTTTACCAAGTGTACTCTCCAGAACCAGTACCACGTGCATCCAGAAAGTGCCGCAACCACACACACACACACACACACACACACACACACAACACAAATACAGATTGACGTCAGTATTTCACCACAATCAGATAACAGAAACAATCAGAAAACTCGGAATAACAACACTCAGATTAACAGACGGACAATAAAACAAACAAAACAGACAATCAGAACGAAACAAAAACAAAAAGAAAAATAATAAATGATTAAAGTGACGTAAAAACCGACAAACAGACAGACAGACAGACAGACAGACAGACAGACAGACAGACAGGCAGGCAGACAGACAGACAGACAGACAGTGACAGACAACAAAAAATAGCTAAGACAGTAACATACACACATACCTATATATATATTTTTTTCTTGTTTTTTTTGTGTTTTATCTTTTTCTTTTTCCTAGGGAGCAGAGATGGAAATGATGTGCGAATGAGATCAAAGGTTCGGGGTTTGTGAATAACAACTCAGGTGGCCGAATACTTTAGGACTGATTCACATTGTGTCGTCTAGGTGTAAGGGGAGAGGAGGGTGTTTTAGGGTAGGTGGAGGGGGAAGGTGGGTAGGCGGGGTGGGGTGGGGTGGGTGAGGGAAAAGGGAAGGGATGAGGGTAGGTGTGGGGGGTGGGTGGAGAAAAGGAAGGTGAGGATAGGTGAGAGGGGTGGGTAAAGGGAAGGGGTGAGGATAGGTGAGGATGGTAAAGGGAAGGGGTGAAAAGTGAGCGAAGATTAATGAACACTGAACGATATCTAAGGAGACTGATATCAACAAAATGACGTGTAGGGAGGCTGGGTTATGAGGAATTATTTTTGTTCGTGTGTGTGTGTGAAGGTGACGTGGTGAAAATGGTCTCTCTCTCTCTCTCTCCCACAACCCTCCCTCTCACACCAGACTGCCCAAGGTCACTAACTAACTCGTATGATTTATAAATTAAAATTCCACCTTTTAATTTTAGTCTCTGATGGAGAGCCGTGTGTGTGTGTGTGTGTGTGTGTGTGTGTGTTTTCTTACCTTGATTCATGAACCAGAAAAGTAAAATAAACACACACACACACACACACACACACACACACACACACACACAGTTAGGTACGCCAGAAAATGATTTTGAAAACTTTGAGAAAAATATTGTCAACGTTAATTATTTTCGTTTTTTTATTTATTTCCTCAAAACCGCCGGATTTTTCCTCCACTAGAAAGACTTTTTTTTTACAATTTATTTCAAGTGAGTCGAATAAATTCACTGTTATAGGTATTATTTAAGTGGTAACTCCATAACATTTGCTGCTTCTGTTCACTGTTATCACTGTTCACTGTTATCACTGCTTCTGTTCACTGTTACTGCTTCTGTTCACTGTTATCACTGTTCACTGTTATCACTGTTCACTGTTATCACTGCTTCTGTACACTGTTATCTCTTTCTGTTCAATGTTATCACTGATTCTATTTGTTGTTATCACTGTTCACTGTTATCACTGTTTACTGTTATCACTGCTTTTGTTCACTGTTATCACTGTTTCTGTTTACTGTTATCACTGTCAACGTCTATATACATTTGACACCCTAGAACACTAATCTCTCTCCACCTAAGTATTTATTATATTGTTTGTTGGGGAAATACTCAATTATTTACTTGTTATTTTTCACTTTGATTTTAATTTCATTTCTCTGTCAATTTATTTTTTTGATGTGAATACTTTGTCCTGAACCAACTACCCTCTAGCATAGTTAACAACACTGTTTACCATAATGTTCTGTGGAAATCATTTTAACCCGACCTAACCTAACCTAAGCTAACCTAATCTAACCTAACCTAACCTAACCTAACCTAACCTAATCTAACCTAACATAACCTAACCTAATCTAACCTAACATAACCTAACCTAATCTAACCCAATAAGGTGAATCTCTTCGGCTCAGAATTATTTTACTATTTCCTGTATAAATTTTGTATCTGTTCTTGGGGTGATCGATGAGTTCCAATAATGAACACTATGACTCCTGTTGTCTCGGTAGGGTTGTCAAAATCCTTCGTCCGTTGTGTCAGATTTTTTCAACATAATTTGGTATAGATATTTGTTTTGAGTGACTTTACAGGTAATGTTTGTATTTTTTTTATCATTGTAGTTAGTAATATAATAAGTAATAGCTGGTATATTTAAGAATGTTTAAAATATTGGCCAAACAAAATTATTTCAGGTATAATTTTAACTCTTGTCTACTCTCCTTTTCTTATTCTTCTTCTTCCATATTCTTATTTTTCTCTGTCTCTCTCATTTAATTCCTCCTCCTTCTTCCCTTTTCCTTCCTTCCCCTTTCTCTCCACCCCTCCCTCTCCCTTTCCTCATCCCTCCCCTGCCTCTCCCCCCTCCCCATGTATCCCACACCCCTGGAGGTTACCACTGGGACTGTATCTTGAGTTGAGGAGCCCAGATGGTGTCCCAGGAGGCAGGAAAACACCCACACTTGTTGACGTATTCCATTACTTTTGGGGGAGATAACTCACTACACGGCGACACGGAAGAAACCTTTACAGCAAATAACGATGATTTAACGCTTTGACGACGATGATTTAACCCTTTGACGACGATGGTTTAACCCTTTGATGACGATGATTTAACCCTTTGATGACGATGATTTAACCCTTGATTTATGACGATGGTTTAACCCTTTGACGCTGGTTTAACCCTTTGATGACGATGGCTTAACCTTGACGACGATGGGTGGTGCGTGTGTATGTATGGCATATATGCAGAGTGTGTGTGTGTGTGTGTGTGTGTGTGTGTGTGTGTGTGTGTGTGTGTGTGTGTGTGTGTGTGTGTGTGTGTGTGTGTGTGGTTACTGGCTAGAGTATACAGCACACACACAGTAACATTACAGACAAAATAGCGTAAGAGGATTAAGAATGAAACTTAAAATGGCAGAGAATCCCTACATTTCTTCTCTCTCTCTCGCTCTCTCTCCTCGCCTCTCGCCTCTCGCCTCTCCTCGCTCTCCTCGCCTCTCTCTCGCTCTCTCGCTCTCTCGCTCTCTCTCCTCTCTCTCCTCTAACCTAACCCAAGCAAACAAATCCAATTGGAAGTCCTAGAACAATGTGATTACAGAGACCAAGATAAGGTCCAAATAATGGACAAACTTTTTCCTAGTGTTCGGTAAAGTTAGTTAGTCGCCATTCACTATAGACCTGCATTTTGACGCCCGGACACACACACACACACACACACACACACACACACACACACACACACACACACACACTTTATTTGGAGGTTCCTGCTGATTTGGTCCAGCTTAGCAGGATTCTCAGAACGACCACGGAGGAACATTTCCTTCTCTCTCTCTCTCTCTCTCTCAGGAGTTAGGAAGGCCCAAGAAGATTATTCCTGACGTTGGTGTCCTTTGGAAACCTGGAGACATGAGTGATGAGGGTAGACCTTAGGGGGGAGGGACATATTTGTGATCCACTGCTGCTCCCATCCGTGGCCAGAGAGAGAGAGAGAGAGAGAGAGACAGGCTGGGTCTCCTGTATGTATTTAAACGTCACCATTAGAGGAACGACTGATGCACGGAACCATCACCAAAAATCAACAACTTTCATTAACTATTTAAAAAAAATAACTGTGCTCCAAGTTGGGATTCACTGCAGTTAATAATTAAACATTACTCACATACTTACAGACGGAAGAACAACACCATACCTATCACCCCCACCCCGCACCCCACTCACCCCACCCTCACCCCCACTCACCTCACCACCCCCCACCCACCCCCACCCACCCCTCACCTCCCCCACCCACCCCTCACCCCCCGCACCCCACTCACCCCACCTCCTCACCCACCCCTCACCCACCCCCCACCCACCCCCACCCACCCCTCACCCACCCCCTCACCCTCCTCACCCACCCTCACCCACCCCCCACCCACCTCCACCCACCCCCCACCCACCCCTCACACCCACCCCCCACCCACCCCCACCCACCCCCACCCTCACCCACCCCCACCCACCCCCTCACCCACCCCCCACCCCCCACCCACCCCTCACCTCCCTACTAACCCCACTGGGAGAACAGAGAGACACCTCGAGACGTTAACACACCTCCTGTATACAACACCCGAGCCTTGAGTACGACGCGTCTGATTACTAAACGTACGATAACCACTGAGTCTCAGGTACATCAACATGGAGGCTTTTGAGTACGAAGATCAATCCCATAAGTGAGGAAACCAAAGACTCTTAAGCCTGAGAGCTAGACTCCCTGCATAACGACTGTCCCTGGAGGCGCATAACACGACCTCACCTAACCTCCCGGGTACAGCTCGGCCTACTGATTACGGTGAGTGCCCTGTCTGCCACCACCTGTCTGCTAGTGTGTCTGCCGCCGATTGTCTGCTAGAGCCTGTTTGCTACAGCCTGTCTGTCACCGGCTGTCTGCCCCGACTGTCTGCCACCGATTGTCTACCACTACCTGTCTGCTACAGTCTGTCTGCCACCGCCTGTCTGCCACCGCCTGTCTGCCACCGCCTATATGCCAATACCTTTCTTGCAACGCCAATCTGCCACAGCCTGTCTACTACCAACTGTCTGCCACAGATTGGCAATCAAGACTGATTTCCACGAACCCTCTTCCATCAGCTATTTTTCATCACCAGCTGTTTACCATTAGATCGAACTCCTCTGTCTGCCACCACCTGTCTGCCACCATCAACTATAAATCAATAGCTACTTGCCACCAGCTGTCCGTTACCACGCTTCCAGTAACACCTATCACTCATCATTTGTCTGCCACCATCACCTGTCTGCCACCACTTCCCCGTGAGTGTCTACCACCACCTTCCAACACCAAAACAACTACCACCACCTACCAGGTACAACCCATCCATCACAACCACCTGCCTCCCACCATATGTCTGCCACCACCAGCTGTCTACGACCACCTGGAGCCCACCTGTGTGTGTGTGTGTACCCAGTAAGGATCAATACTTGCCCACCCTTCTATCCCCCTCCCCCACCTCTTGCTACTCCTTGTCTCATCGTCTCT